>NC_043746.1:7703054-8003054 GCF_902148845.1 Salarias fasciatus | reverse complement strand
GCGCCATAAAGCTGAAACACACCTTCATATTACACATAACTGTAAAAGCTCGTGTCAGAATCTTCCATAGTGTCGTTGAGTGTAATTACCAGCTTGTGGTGTGTTTGCTTCAGGGTGGTGTGATTATCATAATATTCTCTTTTCGACTCGACGGCATGGTAATCCTGACCTTTACAGGGATGCAGCGAGGAGGGGGGGCTTTAATAAATCATTATTTTTTTGTTCCGTGCTTAGAGCTTGCATGTTAGTAAGGCCTTGGAGATGAAAGCACAGCACAATAATACAATTTAATAATCGTGAGATTTTGCAAACAATGGCACGAGCAAACAAAGCAAAAAAAAAAAAAGAACACAAAAAACACGAGTTTTTGCAACAGTGCCGGCCATCAAATGTTCCTCTCCCAGAAAGCTTCGTTTAGCAGAATACAGAGAGAAGTGTTTACCACCGGAAAGCATCGGACAAGTGCATCTGTGTGTGTTGATTCCTGTGTCCTGACGTGCACTGAAAGCATTGTGTGCTGCACATCAGACCCATTTCGCACGTCAGCTTTCAGCGTGGTTTTCCCGAGCTGAGGCAGACGACCAGAGTTGCCCCTGATGCATGCGAGTCCAGGAGCCGCAGTGGCCTATATGGAGGCAGAATTACATAAAAAGGTAATTACATTTATAAATACTTTATTCTGGTTAATTATCCCGACTCGCCCATATTGTTATGCATATTTTCACCCACCCGTGTTTGCCTCTGTGGAGACTATGGGAAATCAGGGGCTTAATAAAACTTTTATCAACTCATAACATTTACAAGCAGCAGAGGCATACTCGAGGAAATGCTAATTAACAAAAGCCCCTTGATGTAAGTCAGCAAACTGAGAGGGCCGTTAAACCAGCAGAGACGTATGGACAATTTCATTTAAGCCTCGCTGATGCACGACTCCAAACAGTGTGCAGAATAATTATATTTTGGTTGTGATTTCATCCCAATGTGATGAAGCGGCAGCCCGTCATCCTCTGCCGGCGCTGCGAACGCATCAGATGATTCACCTCAATTAGTCCAGCCTGTTTTCAAACCTTTGGATCCCCCACGAGAAAATACAAACGATGTGTACGCACACACACACACACACACACACACACACATTGAAGTATACACTGCGAGCGCTGCCGAAAGAGTGACCTCTGGCTTCATTATATTTCAGAAACTCTTTGGTTTTGGAGAAATAACTTTGTTGAAGGCCAGGTAAAGTCGCAGGCACGTCCACACTTTCTCCTTCTTGTTTTGTTTATCGGTGAATGCTCTCAATACAGATCTTCCTCTGGTTTGATTATATGTTTCCATACTTCTGTCATTGTTTTTTTCATCCGTAGAGCTGGTTTTACCCAAGACATTTCCACCAGTTCGTCACGGCAGGAGCCAATGAGTCAGTACAAACCTGCTGACACTTTAGATTCAGTTTTTATTACGTGTGATCGCCTCCTCTCGATGTATGTCGGCTCTGTCTGGAGGCATTAACACTTTTATGGATGTGGATTCCTCACAGGTTCCATTTTCCTACTCCTACATTTTGTCTTCTTATACTGGCTGGCGCAAAATAAATAATGTCTCCAGACATATTGGGAGTTGCGGATGGTGGCGCCCACTCATTTAGTACATACAGCTGTCTGGATCACTTTTAATATGCCCAAAAAAGAAAAGTATCGTAGCAAAAAAAAACTCCTTTTCCATCTATGATTTGTCTCAGAATCACACCATAATTAGAGGCCATTTTCTTTCTCGTTTAAACCTCTGTAATTCCTAATCCATTGTAATGTGGCCATTACTGGCTCATTTTTTACACTTGCTAAAGTCATTAGTCATTGCTAATTACCATATCGAAAAGAGGGGGCCAGCCAGGGGAATTCTAATGAGAGTTTAGCACCACAGCAGATTCCCAGGGAGCTGTGGGTGGAGATCATATAGCTCCAGATCTGAGATGGTCCAACGCTCGTTGTTTCCCCACCCGTGACTCTCTGCTTTGCATTCCTGGCAAAGTGACTCAAACGTCTGAATATTAGGGACGTTTTTTTTTTTCATCTTCTCCTTCTGGAAGGATGCATGCTAATGTGTGAGGTCGCGTTCTTGACCAAAACATCTGCCGACTTCCACCCGGATCGAGCAGAGCGGTGATAATAATGCTCCTGCGTGTGGGCGCCAAGTCTGAAGGATTACTGGGTTTCATACGCCTGCAAAGTCGAACTTGAGGGTGCAAAAACCCACCCAGATAATGAAAGATGGGGTCAGCATCCTTGCATCCTTCTTCATTTCTGATATATCTCATATTGAATGGCATTATTTCTCCTTACATTGGATAAAGAAGCATAGAAGAGTCACACCTATTCTTTTTTATCTCCTCAAAATTTAAAACACGGTGATGAAGAATACCTGAATGATAGCCACCTGAAACATTGACCACACGGAGGAATGACATCGTCATTCTCACTGCAGGCAGACGCTCGTGCCAACAGCAGGAGACTGAGAAAGTAAAAGTTTTGTTGTCTTGCTGAAAGCCGAATCTGAGGTGCCCCGGTGACCTCGTTTCAGAAGCCGCGGTAATCTCAGCATTTCTGATTTGAGTGCTGCTGCTGCTGCTGCCTTTGATTGCATGACGTCCCTCCTCTCTGTTCGCCCAGAAAGCTAAAAAGGAAAACCAATGCACTGCTTTAAAAAATATACGCGGCTGACTAAAACCAGCTTGACATTTATTTGGTGTTAAGTTATGCATATTTAATACTAAATTCAAATTTGTGAAAATGCTATTCAACCCAAGCCCTGCTCTTTACTTGTCCCAGCTTGAAATAGCTGTGCCCTCTGCTGTTTTTCATTTCCAAGATTTAAATCAAAGATGATGTAAAACAGAGAGAAGTACATGTGTTTCGGGTGTGTTCACTCCTGTCACTGTTACGATTGCCGCGTTGCCGCCGTCCATTAGCTAAGTGTGAAAGCTGGCATCGGCGCCCTGGAGCGCACCAAACAACCTGACCGAGTCCATTTGAAAACAGGTTTTCTGAGGGCTTGAAAACACTTCCTGGTGCTGTTTGATTCAAGTCCGATGGGCGGGACTGTGAGCCCAGATGAAGGGAGCTGTAAGCAGAGCAAACATCAAGCGTGACAGACTTTAAAAGGGCCGTATCCTCCATCGGTTTATCTTAATAAATGTGCATAACGGAGGGATTCTGGGTGCTGTTTTGATATCTTGATATACTTTCATGAGCCGTTGAACCAGACCAGATTGCAAACACTGTCTAAAAGTTTTTATTTTGCAGCGTCTTCTTCTTCCTGCACATGTTTGTCACCAGACTGATCGCTACAGCACTTGTGTTTTATGCATATCCGCTCCCATTACTTCTCGTTCTGGAGCGCAGGAGTCGCTGCTCCCATTAACATCCCTTTTCCTCACAATGCAATAAAAGAGGCAGAGTGAATAATTGATTAATCATTGCCTTAACAAGACTATGAAATTACGGTGCTACTTGGAAGATTTCCCATACTGTAATAAGACAGCTTAGTTAATGTTTCACCGCGGCACCGGGGTTGGCTGCTGTGCAATAATGCATGAGGAGCGGAAAGTCGGCTCGAAAGGAAGGCAGTTCAAAAGGAAACAAACAGAGACAAACAGGTCTGTGTTTGCCAGTTGCTCTGCTCCACCAGGGAGGACGGCTGCTGCAGGAGCCCCAACACACACCCACACACACACACCTGCACACCTACACACACGCATTATCCTCATCCCAGCAGTCACACAGCAAACGGTGACCCCGTTGTTCGATTCCACAAAGTCACACAAACAAGCGAGCGCACGGTCCTCGGAAGCACATGCACATCAAGCGTGCGTGCGTGCATACTTGAATGCATCAGTGTCAGCGCCAAGGTGCGAGCTATTGTTGTCTCGGCCCAAAACAAACCCCATGTCAGCCCTCCTCCCAGCACGGGAGGAGACGTGCAGCGGGTGGAAAAGGAAAAAGGAACAGAGGAGGAGGAGGAAAGAAAAAAGGGATAGTGAAAGGAAGGGATTAGACAGCTGTTTACTGCCATCTCTGGAGGCCAGCAGCAGTCAAAGCTTAGGAGTTTGTCTGCCTCTGGTGGTACTATCCAGTTTACTTTTCATCTCCGCCATTTCTCCCTCCTCCTCCCTCGACTGTATCACTGTTTGAGATTTCCTTTACCCCCAAACCCAGCTCTGTTCTTCCTCTTTCATAGAATACCTTCTTCTTCCTTTTGCTTTTTTCTACCAATATCAAACTGTGTAATGATTTAGAGAGAGCTTGACAGTAATAACCGAGCCTGAGCCTGCAAGAGCGATTGCAACTGTCAGAAAATAACTCAAATTCTACTGGAAAGAAGAAATGAATGTGTGCTTACTGGAAACTCAGAAATTCAGTTTGAAAGGATTTTCATTGAAAAATAAAATATGTATATATATATATATATATATATGTATACATATATGTGTGTGTGTGTGTGTGTGTGTGTGTGTGTGTGTGTGTGTGTGGGTGGAGTCTTGTTGCTCGTCAACTTGGATGTGTGTTTAAGTGATTTAGGCTTTTTTTTTTTTTACATTAGACACCGAAAAGTGCACTTCAGGTTTAATTTTACTTGTACAATGTGAGTAAAAAACATTCTGTTCCATTCAGACAATTTATTTCAAAGTTCAGCTTCTCTGTGATGTGCGCGTAGCAACGAAGGTCAACTAAGACTTTCTAGTTAATTTGCATTTGATCAAACTCTGAAATGAATTTTTTTGTTGAATGTGTAATGATTTTTTTGCTTCCGCTCTCTCGTTCTCTCTCTCCCCCTCTCTTTGTAGTTTGCATGTTCTCGCATAGGCAGTGTGGATGTTTATTCATCTTCCACTTTTCTCCCACAGTTCAAAGACAGACTTATATTAATTTATGACTATAAATTTCCCATATTTGTGCCTGCCTGTTTGTGTCCTCATGCACTGAGGCCACAGCACATGACGGAGTGCAAAAAACTCTCAGGCTTCGTCAACAGTTTGCACGTCCTCTAATAAGCCGCTGATTGCTGGCAGCGCTGCCCAGCAAACACTTAAATACCGTCATGAAATTTATCTCTGTAGTTCCGTATTCCCTGCACGTTGCAGATGTCTCTGTGATCCGATACCTGACTCAAATGGATGTGTTGTAATCAAGCTCTGCAGCAGCCTGATAATAATCCCTTCATTTGACTCAGCTGTATAGCTCCTGATTTTGGATCCTGCAGCCCGTCACTGTTGCTGTTTTAACAGCTTCTGGTTGCAATGTAAGTACCACCAGACAATAAACTAAAACTTTGTGGACTGGCGAGTCATGTTTGAGTCGTTAATCTGAAGATAATGTAATATTAACAACTGAAACAATAATCTTAAATAGGATCTCTCTTAAGTCCACCTTCTGTTCTGTTCACTTTATTTCACTTGAGATCATATGGAGCTGGAGGCAGCATGAACAACACACAGCATACCAGTCCAACAGCAAACACACACACACACACACACACACACACACACACACACACACGCTTGCACGCAGGCACATGCACACCTACCATTAAGAAGAAGGAAAAAAAAAACATGCAAACTCCATCCAGAAAGGCACGAAGGCTGCAGACTGAACAGACACAAACTTTTCCTCTATTTCTTAAAATGGTTGAAATGTTAAAATTAAGTCCTGTTTCTATCATTTTTCCAGAGTATTCACATCCTTTTAATCTTTCCTAAATGTTGCTTTATTTTGATTTTTCCCATTTTTTGATCTTTCGAGTACGTTCACTAATAACAGCCTTGAATTCCAGACATGACAGAGAGAAAACCTGAGGGCTGCTGTGTGGAAAGGAGAGGGTCAGCGAGTCAAGAAGTATGGATTTTCCTTCTTTTTAGTTGTCTCACAAAGAGAATCAACCACTTGCTTATGAGTAATTTACTGCAGTGCTGAATATTCACTGAGGAAAAGCATGTTGCTTTTTTCCCCTCCGCTCAGTCAGAGCTTCACCTCACGCACATTCATCTGAGCACTGATCAGTGAGAGAGTCAAAACACACACGCGCACACACACACACACACACCCTGCAGACAGCTCTGCGATCCCCCAGTTGATTTTCAAAGGCTCTACATCCATTCTATTTGCTGTTCGCTCTCTCCGTGGCTGCTCTTTCATCATCCACCCGTCATCTGAAAAGCATCTTAAATGATTATGTTTTGGCTTCTCCTTTTATTTTTTGTCTCTCCCTCTCTCCATACTTAATCTCGCCTTCATGTTCTTGCTCCGTTTGGCTTGACGGTACAAAGGTGAATCATAAAAGCCTTTTTTTGTTTCAGATTTGTGTCATTTTCGTTGCGTAAGCTGCGCCACTCGGTGGCTCGGCTCTTGTTGGGGAACCGATACGTAACGCAGCATGATTTCTGCAGTTGCTGTTGGAGCTGGCTTGTCTTGAGGTGAAGAGACGCTCACAGAGGAAAGGCAGGGATTTGACTCCGGGGATTTTGCTCACAGTTGATTTTTTTAATTCTATTTATTTATTTTTTTCTGGAAGTGCAATTAGAGCGCTGGCTAAGTGTTCCCCTCTCTTTATTAATCCCCGACAATTAATGTGAATGGTTCCATGAAACATATTGGCAACTTTCTTAAAGTGAGATTAATTCGTCAGGCAGAAACTGAGTGGGCCTTTGTGGTCCTGGTTATCTTTCCTTAGCAGATTGGACTAAGCTCTCCAGGCCTGGTGGAATGAAGAGTGACTGGATGTGAGGCAATGTAGGTCATGTGGATGGCTTTAACATTTTTAGATTGCTCTCCCTGATTGTGCATTAAATTAACCATGAAGACACGAGGCTAATGCTATTTGTTTCTCCGGGCCCTCCGCCGAAGTATGATTGATTCTGTCTGGGTTTGTTGTGTGCGTGCCTATAAATGACCAGCCAACAACATCCTGTCCTTCTGTTTTTAGCTCCCTGTCGGGCCGCATTGTCGGAGGCGTGTGGTGGTTCTTCACTCTCATCATCATCTCGTCCTATACTGCCAACCTGGCCGCCTTCCTGACTGTGGAGAGGATGGTGTCCCCTATAGAGAGCGCCGAGGATTTGGCCAAGCAGACGGAGATCGCCTATGGAACGCTGGACGCCGGCTCCACCAAAGAGTTCTTCAAGGTGAGCCATTTGCTTTACTTATTGATCTTTGCTCAAATGTCTGTGACAGATCTGTTGCATTTCTTGTGTCTGCCTCTGAAATGCTTACAGTAAACTGGCAGGAATATACAACTCAGGGAGGGATCCTGTTAATGCCAGTGAGATAAGATCAGGAACAGCAGCGCCGGATTACATACAGGCATCACTCTTGACAAGTGGCAGATATACAGTCGTTGCTTTATCTTTCAATAAATGATGATGAAAAGGTTTTGCATTCATCAGTTAATTAGACGACATCTGGTTTTGCCATAATTGCAGTTATTTCTGTTTGCGTCTTGCAGAACCTTCAACTTTTGAGTGCACCTTATTTTTTGACTATGTTACACACAATGTATTTATCAGCCTCCAGATCACAGAGAAGTCATTCATTCATTCATTTGCACGAGTGCTTGCTAAATAATTTGTTAAGAGTGCAAACATATCTAAACATTACAGCAAATAAGTCTAAAGTTCCCAAACAGAAAAATGCAATATTGAAGATGTTCTGTCATGATCCCAAAGCTGTGGAGAAAACAAGAGCAGCAGAGAAGATTGTGAGAAGTAAAAAGGACGACAATATGGAAAATATCGTTAACCTGCAGATAAAAGTCAGGGTGGGCCAGCTGAGGAAATGCCTTTCACTAGAAAAACAGCAGCATCTCTGGAAAAGGTGGAACTGATTTTTCCCTCCTTGCAAACACAGCAAATTGGATGCAGTCATTCTACATTTTCACTTTTTTGAGGTTAATTTGCCAACGTTTTTAACTGATGTTTTGCTCCCTTCAGATGATCCATCATATTCTAATCATATTCATGAAGTCAGATACGCTCAATTGTAATCTTGGTATCATTATTATTATTATGTTATTTCTCAGTGTTAGTTTTCAAATTTGTTCTCATAAGTTTCCACCTGTGTATTTGCACCCAGTTTTGCACTTTTTATGAGTACATCAGGCCCACCCGGTCCATAATCGAGCTAAAAAGCAACCGATCGGCGTCAGGAAAGAAATGTGTGTGTGGCGAGTGTGAGTTTTAGATCAGTTGTGCGAGTCTCACTCTGAATGCTCGTTGAGTTGGCAGCTCTGCATCATGTCAGATGTAACCGAGCGAGCTGGTAGCTGCTCTCCAGAGCGTTTGGGTTAAAAGCTGAGCAGGAGTGGACGAAGCATGTTTCTCTGACAGAGGAAAGCAGGCACGGACCTGCAGAGCTCCACAGCGATGCACTTGAGCACAACACTTCACCAGCATCAGCGCAGGAATGACTAACAGCACCATTACCGTTTATATAACACTCCTGGATGTCTACAGTCAAGAAGAAGCATCCTAATTTAGCATCAAACCTCATTTGCTCACTCTTGTTTTATTAATCACATTTTATTCAACGAGTGTGTGGGAATTTAATTTTCATTCAGGATACCAGTGTATTACTAAGATCGCCTTATTTTGATAACCTGATAGCTCTCGAATTTCTAAATGTTTCGTCATATGCACGGAGACACTGCTTGGTAGCATTTTCAATTTTGCATTTTTCTCTTGACTTTTCTTGAAAGAGACACGTTGAACTTCAGGTGAACTTCATGTTTCTCTTCACTAATCGCAGCCTCCGGAGGTAGAAAACCAGGTTATCTCTCGTTGAGTTTTCCCGCTAAGAGCACAGTAGGTGGTGATATTAGTGACTTGGTAAAAGCGACAGCCTCATTAATTACATTTTTATGTATTGGGGGTGTCTTTAAAAGTTACCAGGTAAGAGCGCCTGCTGCTTCTCTCTCTTGTTCTTTTGTTGGACAGGAACACAAGTGACTCACTGCACCATTTGTCGAAACAAAGAGGCATCATTAGACAGGGCATCAGAAAGCTGCTGGTTTGTTTTCCCGAGTAGAAATGAGCACAATACACTGACATCTTTGAGTTTCCTCATGATGGTTGATTGTATTCGGTCTTTTTGGGTTATTCATGAATGGCCGACACTACAATTCCAAAAATGTACAACATACATATTACCAAATATGTATTTGCTGTCTCTTTCTGTGCTCTCTTGTTGACACTTGGGGGAACTGCCAGAGGTCGAAGATCGCCGTGTTTGAGAAGATGTGGTCCTACATGAAGTCTGCGGACCCGTCCGTGTTCGTCCGGACGACGGACGAGGGCGTAATGAGAGTCAGGAAGTCCAAGGGCAAGTATGCCTACCTGCTGGAGTCCACGATGAACGAGTACATCGAACAGAGGAAGCCCTGTGACACTATGAAGGTGGGGGGGAACCTGGACTCTAAAGGTTATGGAATTGCCACACCGAAGGGCTCCCACCTCAGGTAAAGCCCTGCTCCTGCGAAGCGGGCGAATAAAAGCCCTGGCCGGGGCTTTTATTGGAGCTCGTGTATGATGATCATCTCCCATCCTTTTATTCATCCATTGAATATATGATCACATTCTTGGATCAATTCTTTTCTCTTTTTCATGAGATTTCATGCATTTTTATTCAGGTGTGCATTTTTTTTCCCCCTCATAAGAAGACAACATTTCATGGTTATGTTCATACATGTAGAAGACATGAACATTGCATTCACTGCCATCCTTTGTTATGTTTTGCCCTCAAACCATTCATAACGTCACCACGTCAGTATCGACCATTCAAAGCCATGCTTCATTTATTTATGCAGCCAGTTCGTAGCTGACGTGTGAGCACTGGCAGAAGTGTAAGGGATGTCGAGAGGACAGTCCTGCCTTCTGAAGCATTTGTCCTCCATAGTTTTATGCAGGCTTCTTCCAAATTGAAGCATCCTCCAAAACACATCGAAGCAAACATACAAAATGCTAATGGGCCATCCGAGCCCCTGAAGTGGCCTTTTTAGTCCTTAAATGCTGCATCCCATATGGCTTCTCTCCCACTAAAGCCAGGGCTCACACCTTGGATGTGAAGTCAGTAGAGTTGAACACATATTTTTCCACGTTGGATGTGATCATTGATGTAATGAATGATAATTCATTCTGGATGTACTTCAGCCATCGATGTCCAAGAGCAGCAGCTGTCATTTCACATCACATTAACACCTTAACCAACTTCCCATTTATATTTCTCCTGCAACTGCAGAGAGGGCAGAAGCGGGTGGCATCTAAAGCTTCTAATCTATCTCTAATAGGCCTCATTTATTTTAATGAAAGGAGCCATATGTGAAGACCTCATTCGAATTCGCTGTGGATCCATTCGTTTCCAGATTGGTCGACAGACAGAGGTCAGGATAGCGACAAGAGATGTTTCCCAAAGCTTTAATCACATGCTCTGTTTTAAAGTTTGGACAGTTTGCATAGCGTACATCAGACGTGCTGCATTAGCGACCCAGCACCGGCGGAACAATCAATCCGCTCCCAAATCATGTCGTCCACAGTCTTCCGGCTCCGCACCAGCCGAGGACGGCCCCCGTTATCTCCCTCTCTTTGAGTTAATTATGAACTGAACGATGTGTGTTATTTTCCGTTTGCCACCGTGGTCATTCACAGATGTTCCGATACGGAGTTTTATTAGCAGATAACAAACATCCATGATTGGATTGGAGTACCGCCGAAGCATGCAAATCAGGAAGATTCAAAACTTTTATCTTTTTCTTTTTTTTTTTTCTAATCATGTCAAAAGAGAATTTCTTATTCTGCTCACATACTTGTCGGCATGTGTGAATGACCCGTAATTTTAAAGAGCTGACTTCAATCATACCTGCAATGCATTGTTAATGAATCTGCTTGAAAAGGGTATAGAATATTAGAGCTGGGCCGATAGCAGTTTTGATACCAGTGCTCTCTGAATTATTCCTTATTCACCCGCCATTACTCAATTTACATGTGTAGCTCTTTCATTTATAGACGATTACCCACGATGCAGTGCAGGTCTGGTGGTGACATGTTGGTGAAATAACTCTTTGTTCAACAGGAATGTCTTCACAGGGCATGCTTTGCTTCGAGTGACATTTTCTGATAATGTAGTTCTCCTTGCTCCACTTCTACATGTGCTCTGTGTCTCCCACCCCCATATATTTACCTGGCAGATGTCCCCATCCCACTAACATTCAGTAACTTCTCTTTGCTGCATTTGCTCACAACGACCTAACCGACCAAACTAACTGAGTAACCAAAACACCCATACTTTTGAATTCTTTCTCGGACTACAAGAAAGAAGTCTGAGGTTTTACCGGCCCCGAGCAAACCCGTGTTCCCTACAGCTGTGTTGTGCTCTCGAGGTTCGGGACAGAGACTCCTCTGCGTCTACCGGAGAGAGAGGTGGAATATATTACCACACCAAATCATCGCCCTCCGCAGAAGAATTGACACTGATTCAAAGGAAACAGACAGTCTGGCACAGGCTGTAATCTTCACTTCGCTTATGCAAATTGTGATTGCAGATTCTGCCTCTCTGTGATTTTGTAGATGGAGAGAATCTCTGTCCTCAGCCAGTCGGCTCTAGGGAATACACGCTCACCAGAAAGAGCGAGAGCTCCCCGCGAGGGGATGGTTTGGGTGACTCCGGCTGGAAATGGTCGTTAAATTTCCTCTCAGCTTGTCTAATAACTGACCTTGTTCTTCGTTTGCTCTAAATTAACCAAGACAAGCTTCTACTCCCGAAGATCCTGTTTTATTGAGCACATCGATGGTTTAGTTACCAGCGCGATCTGTATGCTGGTGCAGCTGAAAGGAAATTAGCACCTGTGGACAGACTTGAGCATCCAAAGCATCTCCCTTCTTCTGGACTGTTCTCCCTCTTTCTGAGGCGCCTGCTCGGTAAAACCTGGCACTACTGCTGTTCGGGTCCTCAGCATTTCAGTCCATTGCAAGTATACAACTAACACCCGCACTCCTGCCTCATGTCAGTAGCCACGTGCAGGAGTGTCTCTAACACGAAGTCAGTGTTGTCATGATCACCACCACCATACGAGTATATTTGTCCCATAGACTGTTTCCTAATTCCTATCGTTTTATATTATCTTCAAGAAACCCAGTAAACCTGGCAGTGTTAAAACTGAACGAGCAGGGCCTCTTGGACAAATTGAAAAACAAGTGGTGGTACGACAAGGGAGAATGCGGCAGCGGGGGCGGGGACTCCAAGGTCAGAGCCAGTTTGATAAACCCTGCGGGTAACCCACCACCACCGGGAGTGGGGGCGGGCCAGGGACAGGGGGTAACCGGCAGTTCCCCGCGCTGCACCGCCACTCCGGCAGCACTTCGTCTCTCCGTGGTTCTGTCGAAAGAGCAAACGGCGCCAAAGGGGGGTGGTGATTATTTGGCCGGCAGGGGAGGAATTTGAAAACCACAGAGAGCGGACTTTTGGTATCAAGTCTGCAGCTTTAATCAAACGAAGGGAGGTAGTTGGAATTTGATCAATGATTGCTAATTTCACCACTTCGACCCCTCGTGATTGGCGATATTACGAGACCGCACGCTTACAATTTGGGCCGTCGTCAAATTCAAAAGTATTTTTCTCACATCAGTGATGTTGCATAGAGGAGGGTAAGCAGTGTGTGCCGGTTACCCAAAGTGATATAGTAATACACATCTACTGCCTCAGGGAGCAAGCCAAAAGAGATAGATGGAGTATTAACGCATATCACTTTAACTCTTTTATTTCTGATGGTTTCTCTGCTGTTTATCGTGAGTGTGTTTGTATGTGGTGTGTGTGATCTGGGTCAGTCTGTGCGCAATGTGCTTCTAATCAAGCTCAAGCCTATGAATGTGTGTATGTATTTGCTGCTGTGTGTTTCTGATTTAATAACATAAAATAACATGGTGTATGATATGTTATTTATGTTATTTCCTTGTGGTTGGAAGAATCCCAGTAAACCTAGCGGTGTTGAAACTCAATGAGCAAGCCGTCTTAGACAAACTGAAAAACAAATGGTGGTACGATAAAGGGGAGTGTGGCAGCAAGGACTCCGGAAGAAAGGTTAGTCTCCACCCCCAAACCCCGTCACCTCACAGCACCTCCCAGCATTACCCCGCCCCGATCCTGAACCAGCCCCGAGTCCAGCCCTCAGCCTCTCTCTCTCACCGAGCGATGCTCCCCATGTGGCTCTGGCAGTACCACCACATTGGCTCGAATATAAGACGACGGTTTATCCATAGACACTCTCATCTGAATACATTGGAAAAGTTCATTTATGTTATTTTAACAGTGAAGCTTCCATGTTCACACACTCAGTGAAAATAGGCCGTTTTTTGTTTGTGTGTTTTATGTCATCCCACATTATCTCAACAAAAAAAGCACATCTGAATATTCTTTCAATGTTTTTAAAGCATTAAAAAGAGTTTTAGACTTCTTTAAATTAATATAGAGGTCATCTTAGAAATTAACTTGTCAATAGTTCAGAAGTACCACAACCAGAGTTTTGCTTTTAACCCTCAAGCAACAAAATAGCCAAATACCTTCTTCCTTGAAAAATCAGGGTCATATTTTTTTTTTTTTTTTTTTTTTTAGATAAACTATTATGACAAATCCATTAAAGTTTTATGTGCTTTGCTACTATACAGATGTTCAGGTCTGTTTTTGTAAAAATCTGGGTTTTATTGGTCATAAAGGTGAATTTTAGCAGACGCGGCGAAGCTTTTTTGTGCCTCCAGAGCAAACTGTTTGCATTGTGTTGCAGTGCAGCAGCAGATTAGATCTCACACCATATGAACAGTCATTTTCTGCAGTCCCGCGAGAAACTGTCTCACACAAAATACATCCATTCGTCAGATAATTGTCATTCACTGCTAATAGTTCTGCTGGAAGGGACTTTGATTTTATCGCACACCATCAAAGCTGCCGTCATATTGTGTTGATGGGCGGAGTGGGTGAGGGAGGGCCACTACAACATAATTACTGTTTGGAAAAAGTGTCCCCAGAATGGTTCCCACCAGCCTGAATTCAGCTTTTTTTTTTTTGCGTTGTTAGTTGTTGGTATTCTTCCATTTGTTTTTATTTTTTTTTTTGGTTTGTTTGTTTTTCTATTTCTAAATGACCCAGTTTCACTTTGAAATAATTCTACTGAACAGTTTCAGTACAAAACCTTCCAGAGCTCGCGCAGTGACAGGCTCTCATGTCACGAGGGCAAAAACAAAATCCCGTTCTCCTTAAGAATTAAATGATCCCACACTTTTTAATATGTGACTCCCACACACGGTGTCTTATATTTGGGCCAGTACTCTGGTGGTGCTTCTTCCCACTGAAGAGCTTGTGTTGTCAGAGATTTGCTGTTCATTAACGGTGTGTAAATAAATATTGTGTGGCGGCTTTCTTTGGATCGTTACCATGAGTTGTTGTACATACACAGGTTACAGTTTCCATCGAGGTGGAATAAATCCTCCTGAAATAGATGATCCGACCCTTTAAACACACACAGGCACACAAATAACAAGTGTTATGATAACCTTGGGTTTGTACTGTAGATTAAATACGTATTAATCACTCTAGCAGCTAGAACACAACTCGGGCCTGAGGAAGAGAAGAAATAACTGAAGTGAGGGAGACAGATGAAGGCACGAAGCCCTTTTCCTCTCTTTGAACTCTTCAGACATGTCAGTCCTGCCCTCTGACCCCTGATCATGACCCCACTCCAGTGCATGTACGGGTGCAAACCCCGTCAACCGTTATAACAACTCCAACTTTGACCGAGTATGCCACCCTGTGTGCATGCTTCCTCTCACTTACCCGCCTTAGAGAAACGCTCCCGTCCAGGAAAAGCTTTGGTGTTCGAGGTTCAGATGCCTCCACGTTCCCCTTCCTCTCACCCTGCAGACATGTCAAACCATGTGCCATGAAGTGCTCTCTGGTCTCTGGGGGGGCGAATCGTAAAACACGCTCTGTATGAATCCTCACTGCAAAAATATGCATTTCAAGAGACATTTTGTAGAAAACCACAACATATGCACTCGCATTAGGTTGTTTATAGACAGTCAGTCTATTCACCTATTCGTCTTAATGAACTATTTTTTTAATGTGTTCTCTGTACTCACATCCTGAGACTGATATTTCGAAGTCCTTTTATCATCCCAGTCAGAAATCTCACACACATCCTCAAACAGTTCCATCTCCCAGTTCTCAGCGGTTTACAGTCAGGAGGAATAAAATGCTTCCTCACTTTGTTCTCTTTTTGTTGTTTTGTTGTTTCTTTGAGAGAAAAATTCACGATGTAATTTTCAGAATCTGGTGACTACAAACCAGCATTAATTTAACCATAGAGGAAGAAATATATTCTTCATTGCACATAGTTTGACACACCTGTTCTGGTGAAAACACATTTTTTAGACTGAATGATGGTATCGAGTAATATAAAGTATTGATTATCAACACCAACATTCCCTACTAAAACACCAAAATCCTCATTTTTATTTCTCTAAAGACATTTCAGCACATTTGGAGATGATAAAGTTACCCATCCTCACATAAATACTACTTATTATAGTTTAATAAAACATAAAATCAAGACTCAGATTCGAAGCCATTATTAGATTAATGTTAGTTTCTATTAATTTAATCACCCAAAGCACTATGAACAGACATAAATATAAGTAAGTGCAACAAATCACCAGATACATAAATCGGTGTCAAACTAGACACGTGTTAGTGCTGCTGCATGAATGCATGGGTCGTGGAGTGTCTGTGTATCTTCTCTCAAACTAAATCTGATTGATTAGCAGCACAAGTGTTTTTAGATTTCATCTGGACTTGGTGTGACATGTTTTGTGTGACCGCATTGTGAAAGGTTTACTTTAGCTGGTAGTCAGTTTTCAGTGCACGAGGCCTGTCTCACAGAGTGAGTTCAGCTTGATTTAACTGAACATTTATGATTCTGAGTGATCGATATCTGAGATTTGGATATGAAATCAGAGTTATCAAATGTAGCATTTAATGCGATTTCTTTACATGAATAACGAGCAGCTTTGTTCTGTCATTTGGAAGTGAAATTTCCCAGATCTGTGAATGCATTTATCGGTTTCAACAAACAAGATTGTCTCATTACCTTTGATATTAATAACGCCTCTCAGCTTGGTCAACGGAGACACGCAGCGTCCAGTTTGCACAATGTGACGAGAGTTCGGTCGGCCGCTTCCGCACATCACTGATCTCGCAATATGTGGAGCAAACAAAGAAGTTCCTTGTCTCCTCCTGTGAAGTGGGGGGGAAAAAAAAGGATCATGAATAAATTCAAGAGAAAACAGCATTAAAATCTTTCATTAACATTCCCCGTGTTGATGGAGGAGCGCCGCGCCGAGCATGATTTGTTAAATTATCAAAATGACTTTGACCAAAAATGTAGTCAGAATAAATCACCGGGAGCTAATTTTCTCTCCGTAGACTTATCTTCCCTTTTTTTTTTCCCCTACTCTTAAGAGGCAGATCACAGCCTGTCATCAAGGCTCAGGCAGAATACTTCCTTTTTCAAAGACGGTAACATCAGGTTGCCTCATAGTCTGTTTCTGCAGTTACAGAACAAGCCAACAACCTTCATTTATTACGTACTGGTTCCTAACTGTGAATTAATATCCTATTTTTTTTAACAAACTTTGCACATCTGTGAAATAGAATGAACAGTTTTCCTGTTTGTCGTGTTCATCAGGTTTTTTTTTTTAATCTGTTCTTTGCTTCATTGCAAATGTTAATCATGATGGTTTATGGATAAATCTTAAGCCCGAAAAGAAAAAAAAAAAAAATCCTCTGATTTGGTCTGCGTCGTTAGGAACCAAATTCTGCTCTCGCTATTTTTCGGAGATCAGAAAGGAAGAGATAAATCCAAAGTTATGGCACTAATGCTCTAAATCCAGCTTTGTGAGACAGGCCTCTGAAACTATCGCTAATGTTTTGTAATTGCGTGTAATGTTGTGTCTTTCCTGTACTCTGTCTGACTTTTTGTGCCAAATTAATGTGTGTGTGTGTGTGTGTGTGTGTGTGTGTGTGTGTGTGCGCGCGATTGTGCGTGCGTGTTTTACCAAAAACGTCAGGACCTCAATCTGTCAACAAATGTTATGGGGACACAATTCTGCTCTTTTAAATTAAGTCATATTTTTGGGGTAAGGCATGTTTTAAGATGACACTTTTGGTTAGTTTAGCTGTATTTAAAATTGGAGCAGTTTTTAAAATGGCTTGAAGACAATACAAGGTGACAGGTGTGTGTCTGTGTAATGGGGATAACAACCTAACATTAGAAGGGACAAACTCCCTGTATTCATTAAAAGCGTTAATCGAGGTTAAACAGTGGTTCCAGCTCATTTTAGAGTAAATCTGTGGGAAATGGATGTGAGACAACAAGACAACATGTATGTGTTTTTACTCTTACGTATGCGCGGTTTTGAGTGTGTGTCTGTGTGCAATTTGTGTCTTTTTACTTTCAGATTTTTTTTTTTTCTGTGTGTACATGTTGGTGTGTGTTATTCAGGTTTTGTAGCCACTATCAGCCCTCACCTCTCGCCTGTTTCTCTTTTGCTCTTCCTCCTCCTCCTCCTCCTCCTCCTCCTCCTCCCTCCAGGATAAGACCAGCGCTCTGAGCCTCAGCAACGTGGCGGGCGTCTTCTACATCCTGATCGGCGGCCTGGGCCTGGCCATGCTGGTGGCGCTGGTGGAGTTCTGCTACAAGTCCAGGACCGAGTCGCGCCGAATGAAGGTGTCCACTGCGCGGGCTGCTGCCGCCTCAGCCGCTCAGGCCTTTCACTGCTCAGCCTTAGACAGTGGTGCTAGCGCCCCCTACACAGAGCTGCAGAGCTACGGCCTGTACGCCAACAACACTGTTAAGATATAAGGGCAGAGCACAGCCACGGGGTAGGAAACGCTGTGATCAAGCCATGATGATGATGATGATGATGACATCTGCCTCCACCTCTTCCTCCCATCTAACCGTGATCACAGTATGGCCTCTCACGGCTTCCACCGCAGTGCCAAAGCTGTCCTCTACCTCTCTCTACCTCTGCCCTCCCTCGCTCTTTATGTCCCTGATGTCCCGCAGTGTGGTTGAATCACTTGATTTTAAAATTGCCCTTATGCCTGTTCGGAGACGTTCAACAAGTGTGCTTTAGTCCCATCAGCTAGGTTTTCATGCATTATTGCGTCACGACGTGTATCTTTTTGATTTATTAGCCACCCGTGGGTTTCACAGAAGGAAAATTTTGCTCGTCACAAATTGCTGTATTCATTTTCTGTGTTACTTTTTTGGGCGGGGAGTGCATTAAAGCACACATTTCACCTTTTTTTTTTTTTTGGTTCAGCTTACATAGCAGGGCTCCTGTTATATCCATTACTGCATTCATTACAGTAATCTTCAGCCTACTTTTCCAGCATTTCACAGGTATAAAGGCAATTTGAATCACAGTGGTACATCTATCTACCTCTGTCGCTCTGAGCAAATCTCTCCCCTTGCTCCTTCCTCCTCCTCCCTTTTTGCTGACTGTCTCGCAAACGCAGGGCCCATTGTGGTGAACATCGTTTATCTGTATACCATAAGGCAGGCCCGGCGCGGCTCGCATGTCTTCCATCTCTGCTTTAACCGAGAAACGGTCTAACTCAAACTGTTGTCTGTCGGCGGTCTCCCAGTGACGACGTGTTGCTTTTGTTGTGCTTGGTGAGGATTCTCCTCCAGCAGCTGTGATATCGTAGCCGTTACTCATCTGTTTTATGGATCAATTTACAGCCAGCAGCCTTTGATTTACCCGTCCAACATCAAAGTCCCTCGGGGCACGCAGTAAAAACAGGAAGAAAAAAAAAAAAATGAAGGCAGGGCCAAGACGAGGAGTGATCCTCTGCATGAATCTCATATGTTTTCATCAGTCTGCAGAAAGGCACCTGATCAGTATGCTGATGAGGCTGGCGAGGAGCCTATTAGTCCGGCGGTGCCTTTGTGCTGTTTGGCTTGAAAGAAACAACAACGCCGTTCCAATTAGAGGCCGGTGTAATTCTCCAATCCCCGCGCAGCGCTTACCGGCTGCTCTGGATCGGACTCGCTTTGCCCAATTTAATCAGCTTTAAAAACGTAGGGGGATGCGGACAGACGTCGAAGACGCACACACGTGAACACACACACACATACACACACATCACACATCATTAGGTCAGCTTTCGAGCCCGGTGGTTTTTATTGCACGCGACTGTAGAGTGGAGCTATTAAACCTCTGAGTGAAGCCTGGGCTCCCTCCTCGCTGCCCACACTCCGCTCTGCTCCTCCTTTTACAAATGAGGACATTGGATGCATAATGGCCGGCACCACGGTTTACCACCCGGGAGGATCGTTCAGTCCCTGATAAAGAGCTTAAAAATCTGCACCTTATGACTCCTAACAGCGCGATCTGCGCCTCGGTTTCTCAGCATCCTCAAGCCGCGTTCAGACAGCAACATAAACAGACTCGTATTATCAGAGAAGCTGCTCCGTCCCGCGGACTTCGCAGAAAGTAATGTCCTTTTTGTTATTTTTCTGTGTGCTGCTAGCTTTACGTGTTTCATGAGCGGTTCTGTTCAGGATAAACTGCATATTTGTGCCGCTGACTGGAACGCGGTCCGCGGGCTGACTGTCACCTCTTTGTCTCCGGCAGCAATCCATCAACGACGCCATGCGCTGCTCCACCCTGACCCGGATGAGCGGCAACGGGAGCGGCGGAGAGAACGGACGAATCCTCACCCACGACTTCCCCAAGACCGTTCAGACGCTGCCCTGCATGAGCCACACCGCCAGTATGGGACTGGGTGCCTCAGGCATGTGACCGTCACGCTGAACCGTGCTGGCGGCGAGGGACAGGCAGGGTGGGGCAGAAGAAGAAGAGCACAGGACTCTGTTCACCTCCAAAACCATGGCCGTCCGGTTTGACCCATCGACTCTCCTGGCTGTCGACGAAATAAAGACTTAACTTTACTGCCAAAATGCACTCTCAAACCGCTCCTTATGGACTACGAACAGAAACGTGCGACACTTTTTTTTTTTTTTTTTTTTTTTTTTTTTAAGAAAAGAATCAGTGGATGTTTGGAAAAAAGAGATGCCAGAAAAAAAAAAAAGAAAAAGAAAAGAAGGGAAATGTGCTGCAATAAAAGAAGCCGTCTATAGGGGGCGCGTTTTTGAATTTTTTACAGTGCTCATTTATGTGGAAAACAAAACGACAACAAAAAAAAAGAGAACTTTCTTCTTCAGTGTGACGCCTGCGCTGTGCCATTTCGACGGAGCTGTTGACGTTCGTCTGCGTGTGCAATCCCCCCGCCCCCCCCCCACCCCCACCCCCACCCCCACCGCCGACCCCGCACTACCTACACGCTTTCTGATGGCCGAGGGATCGTGGCTTTGCACAGAGGAGGACGGACACTTGTGACTGCTGCAGTGATTCCACATCGTTTTCGGGACACCCCCCGCCCTCTCACATTCACACTCCATTTTTATTTTATTTTATTTATTTTTTTTATTTTTTTTTGGGTGGGGGAGGGGGGCGGACACAGAGCTCTGTAGCATCGCTGGTCTTTATGATATCGTGTGTGGTTTACACTGTTGTAATCGCGCAGAGAGCTTCGTCACGAGTTGATGGATTCGGTCTGTCTGGAGGTTAATGCTGTTTAGATCAGCCGTCAGCTGGGCTACAACAAACATGCATTGCTGCTACGCCTCATTCTACACGTCATGCCTTGTCTCGGTGCCACATGACCATCCTCACCAACGCACCCAGGTACACTGTACACCTGTTGCTACTGGGTCGTGTGTTTGGCCAGCGGACGGAGAAGACACACCGACACACTCTTCTGTGGCTGTGTACAGTACTGAGTGACCTTACACTGTATTCTGCTGTTGTGACATTCATAGTGTCTCGTAGGATTTTTGCTAAAGGATCGAATTCATAGAAAATATTCAGACTATTGTCGGAGCTGTCGTTGCATAATTCACTCACCTCCGTGATGTATTTTCAGCTCGGTTCGCTTTTAATGAAATGGGCGGCACGGCTATTCCCTCTCAATTTATTGAGGGTGGCGTATCCCCTGCAGATCGTGCGTGGCCTATAAAAGGAAACCTGGCCTCCTCTCACCGTCGCGAGGAAGGAGTCGCGCTGGGAAGAGCTTCGGCTTCGTGACCTGACGGATTTACAGTCGCTATTACGTGTCTTTATCGGAAGTCAAGGTTACAGCGTTTGCCGCGCTGCTCGGCGGTGGAGCTCTCCCCTTCAGATCACGTCATGTGGAAGGAAATCAGAGTGGCAGGCGCTGGACAACAGAGGGCAGAGATGACGGAGGGCAGATAGCCACATGCGAAAGGAACATTCCATCCCAAAACGTCCCCGGCTCTCTTCTTTCAACAAAGAACGGCTTTGGCTGGTAGACTTTGCATTTCATGGCTTACTTTGGCAGTCGGTGCGCTAATTTCTGTCCCTGTGAGTGAGTGATTGAGAGCAGAAACTGAAACGCTGTCTGATTCTGTAATTTTATATCAAATTACATTGTTAAGGGATGCGAAAAAGAGCAAAGCTTGCCAGCAGTTTCTTCTTATTTTCGACGATTCCAGTGAAAGGACAAGCCAACACTGAATGGGTTCATCTGTGTAATGCTGTGAAAACCTATTTTCTCCATTCGCTACATGAACAAACAATTTCCTGCCAAACGGTTTCACTTATTTTACATGAGTGATTTCATCATTTTCGCTTCTGTCTTCTTCTTTTTTTTCTTTCGCTCGTTTGATATGCATTGAGAAAGGTGTTGTCACGTATTACTCACAAGCAATATTTCAATCAAAAAGGGAACGACAGAGGCTTAGGAGTCCATCTGAGACTACTGTCTGTCAAATTTCGATCTTATCACACTCAGTGCAGTCTTGGGAAAGGCTTATTTGTCACTTCATGCTCGATTCACACTGATTTTAAACATTAAGTATTGCACATTTTGTAATTTTCATGTCCTATGAAAATAGATTTAGAGCTTCTTGAATCTCTCGCTCAGTGTGGAAGCAGTCAGTCTTAATTCCATTGATACCTAATGAAGATTTGCGTACATTAAAACAAAAAAAAAATTGTGTCAGTTGACTTTGTCTTAAAACATGATTTATGTCGGGCTGCTCGCACGTCTTTGGGTGGATCCAGCGATCCACCCAACGACACTTTGACGCATCGATACGCACAGATAGAAGTCGAACTGACAGCCATGTAATTGGATAACGGCATCATCTCGCCACGTCTGTCTGCAGTTTCTGAGGAAGCCACAGGAGGAAAATGTCCCCGTCTTCTTTCTTGTACTTTTTTTTTAAAATAATACACAAACTGAGTAGAGGCTGAAGTATCCATCCATTTTCTTTCCAGCTTAATCAACATGTTGCCGCCGTATTGAAAGCGACCACATCCCTGCACCCTGCAACTGTCTCCAGCTTTTCTGGAGAGACCCCAAACTGCTCCCTGACCAGAGATCTCATTCATTCAGTCCACGACACACAGTTCACGACCAGAGCCGAGGATGGAGACGTAAACCCACCAGTTTACACCAGTTTCATCAAAACACTCTTCCTCAGATCTAAAAACAGTGTAACTGTAAAGAATAGAAATCAAAATCATGAGATAAGCTTTACATCAAAAAGCCATAGGTGTAACAGGTTACGCATAAAGATTTATCCTGACTTTTAAGATAAACATCTTTATATGGCATACGTAGGATCCCAGCAGCAGTATCTTTTATTATAGAACTCAATCATGTGAGTTTAGTTGGGCGGCGCTGACATACGTCTTGAACATGGTCCAATATGGCAGCACTGCAGACTCGAGGCAGGATGATGTACTGCAAATGTTCACGACGCTGAAGGGAAATGTCAGCCGGGGCAGCAGCGTGGCGTGATATATGTTGCTTATAAGGAAAAAAAAAAAAAGAAGCCGCCGCGCATCCAGCCTTTCACTACACCTCTCATATTTGTCTTTTAAGATCAATTCAATGTTGTTGTTTTTTTTTGTCTTTCTGCTGGATTTCTTGAAGGGAAAATCCAGACTCTTATCTAGTAAAGTCTTACAGGTGAAAGCTGTCAGAGCAGAAGAGAAACCAATAACAGTTTCTCACAACAGCCAGCGGCTAAGTAAAGGGTACACCGCGTGCCTTCTGCCAGCACGCACCTCCTTTCTTTTCACCTGTGTATCTTTTTTTTTTATTATTCTTCTTTCTCTCTGCAAGGCAAGCAAGGCAGTTCCACGTACCTGCGCTGTCTGCAGTCGTTGGAGAACGTGCAGAAAAATCTTTTGGTTTAGACAGATGAAGCAGGTAATGTCGACATGGCAAAAATTACTATAATTTACAGCATCGTCATCGTCATGAGAGATGCTCGATACATGAGGGTCTAACAGGGTCCAGAGGTCTGGTTTCACTTTGAGGCAACAGGAAGGTTGTTTCTTGAGTCTTTTTAATTATTTTTTCCCCCCCCCGCTTGCTGTTGGATGTCAGAGGTCAGCGATAGATTACACACCGTCCACACCGGCCGACCTCTCATTTCACAGCAAAGACCCGGGCGCCTGTACAAAGGCAGCACTCATCCTCTGCTTCCACTATGGGTCGTGGCTTGTTTTTTTTTTTTGTTCTTGAGTTTCTGCTTTGCAAAATGATAAAAAAAAAAATAAAAAAAAAAAAATACCTGGGGGAGGTCACAAAAAGAAGTGATAATATCAAATTTTGCATTCCTCTGCACTGTCACACCAGGGGAGAACAACAGGCGTTCCGAGTTTACTGAATTCATACAGATCTCCACCTGTTATGTATATAAAAAAGGATTTTCCTTCCCCCCAGTAAAACTGTTTGAAGTCCTTTGCAATCATGCCTCGGTGTACCGGAATCAGTTATCTGCCGGCGTGAAAACGTTTTCCTCCCCTCCCTCATCCGCGTCTTCTTTTTGCTGATGATGTATTGATTAGTCTGCGCCACAGCGCCCCCCGGTGGAGGCTTTACCCTGGGAGATATGTTTTATATAACATGACAAGATTTGTACAAAAAAAAGGATAACTAAAAAAAAAATAAATAAAGAACACTGGGTGTTTGTATTATAAACGGAGTCGGGGTGCCCAGGAAGCGGCACTTTGAAGACTTTAAACACACACGCACACACTGATGTTGAATAACCCGTAGATGCTAATGTCGTTTGAAGCCAGTTTTGACTTTAATTTGTCTTTCCTCAAAAGAAAAATCCTGTTAGTATTTTTTAAGTGCTTGAAGTTTGACTCCATGTGAATATTTCTTAGTTGTTTTTCTTTTCAAGGTGTTTAATTACTGGAATCTAATCACAGTTTGTTCACCAGATACATTTATTGTTTTGTTTAGTTTGTTTTTTTTAAACTTTGGAAAGGATGTCACTGGGTTTTAAACTTAAAACTATGGTCAATAACTGGGTTCACAGTTTTAAATATACATATATATATGAAGGAATACAAATATGAAGGATCAGACTTTTGAGAAATAAAACTTTTTTTCTAACCAAAGTGTCCTGGAAGGAAGTCATCATGCTTTTGTAACCGAATAAAGGAATAAACTACATATATTTGTTCGGTTTTATTTCTAGAAGGAATCGTATATCTTACACCGTGCCTTGGGCAAATGGGATATGACTTTAGATATTACAAGCAAAGGAGGATAAAGCACTCCCTAGATCTGAAACGAGTGCAGTGATCCAAAAAATAATCTGAGGCGCTCTGTTTTATGGGAAAGGAGAAAAAGAAAAGGAGACAGATTTTCTTTATTTTTTCTTCTTCTTCTTTTAACATGAGCTGCAAACCAATTAAACAAAATCAATTTCTGCTGACTTCCTGGTCCTCATTGGAGTCACACAGATTAGTGAGGACATTTAATTAAACTGCACCTTCACACTCAGTTCTCTGAAATTAATTTGCATTAGAATACACTCGCCATTTGTTTGTGTCAAAACAGAGACGAGAGCCTGTAAGACACTGCTTCACTTCCTGTTTTAAACCCTGACTGTGAAACATTTCCTTGACTTCTGATCCTCCGAGGTCACATTCCTGCACGGTTTCCATGTGCCGTCATTTCAGCACACCCGGTAGTAACGACTGACTCCTCCGGCTTTCTGCAAGGCTTCACTGTGATGCATTCATTTAATTCAGGTGTGTTGGAGCAGGAGGGCCTCTGAAAAACACACAGGACTTGCGTCCATGAGGACCAGGAAATGACTGATGTGTGAATCCAGACATTTCAAACTGACCATGAGACTAAACAGCATCAAATGCAAAATACTCTTAACAAGCAGCCAGCTGTTGAAGGTAAGCTCATGTTTATTTAAAAATGCTAATTCATCTCTTTGTTCATGTTACTGACACTGATTTCTAGAAGACGGCTCTCAAGCAGGTCTGAGTTTGTACGGGATTAGCAGTTTCAGCTGATGCTGAACAGTCTGAAAGGTGAGCAGCACGAAGAGAGACAGCAGCTTTGCAGCTCTTCGAAAGACAAACCACAAGTCAAACTCAATCAACCTGCAGCGCCTCATTCCCACCGCTGTTAACCAGCGAGAACTGCTGCACCACAGTGTGTGTGTGTGGAGGACTGTGTGTCTCTACAGATTTTCCAGATTTTAGCCGGGATGGGCTCCAACTTCCATGGAGCAAAAGATGAAAGCATAGACTATGTGTGAAAAGGTCAGGTACCATTTATTTGGATAGAGAAGGTACATTTAATGATTAAGCTCATTAAATGCAGTGAGGAGATGTGAAATGTAATTAACAATCAGTTATGGGTGGACTGTCAAACTGTAGGAGACGAACCGCCTCAGAGAGCTCAAACCACATTGCAGCCAGATTTCCTGATCTTTATCACTTCACAGGATG
Source organism: Salarias fasciatus (assembly GCF_902148845.1). Classification (NCBI taxonomy): domain Eukaryota; kingdom Metazoa; phylum Chordata; class Actinopteri; order Blenniiformes; family Blenniidae; genus Salarias; species Salarias fasciatus. Next base: position 7,977,100 of record NC_043746.1, on the reverse strand, counting down.
TTCCTGTTAATGGCTTTCAGACTCCACTGGGCTTTTCTCGGTAGTTAGAGGTTTTGCATTGAAGCTTGTTTCCCAATTTTAATTCCCACAACTTGCTCCATTACAAGAAATAAACTCACAATAATGTGTGTTTTAACAATATAATTCGTGGTTCATTCCAAACACTCTGCGGCGCCTCTCCCTTACTCATTATTTACAGGTCTGACTCTGCTGTTGTGGTCCAGCCAAAAAGTATAGGGGATTCCCTCTGAATATAGAGAGTGTGAAACCTCCCGTAAACTTGCATTTTTACCAAACGCTCTGGAGCAGATGGGACCAGGCTGGAGCGGCCCGCCACTGTGACTAATGTGCAACTGAGTGAAAGTTGGGATGTAGATCATGGAGGGGTGAGAAAATAGTGGAGTAGTGGATCGCAGGCTCTCCACAGAGTGGAAAACCTCTGGTTCGAGTCCAGACCAAGGTCTTTCAGAGCGTGCTCCTATGTGTGTTGACAGTTTTTAAAGCAGGCACTCCGATTCCCTCCCACATCATTACGATTAAGGTCAGTTGTAATTTCAATGGGCTGCCCACATAAACTCCACCTGATTTATGTAGATTTTGTTTATGTCCTGGTGAAGTAGCTTTAGTCACTACTGTAGTAAATCCCCCCCCAAGACACACACACGCACACACACACACATGCTGAAGCCTCAGTGAGTGCTGCACCTTCAGCTTCTGCTGCAGTCAGAATAAAGCCACTTTATGAATCCAGAATATTTGGTTTCTGGGCCGACCCCGTCACTCCTCACAACCAAACAGCAGGCTCAGCACAGCAGGGGGGTGATGATAATAACGCTGGCCAGAGTCTAAGCTTTATGAAATTCTCCATATGAAGCAAGTGTTGCCACAGCTTTTTAGGCTGGGCACCGAAAAGCATCATCAGAGCGCCACAGGCTTCAGCCGTGTGCGACATGCATCACCGGCCTGATGAAACGCCCCAGAATTCAGTCGTAGCAGCTCCATAAGCGATGCTTTTAAAAGAAATGTCTCCTTAGAAACACTTTTACTCACATTTTCTTCACATAAACTCTAAATTGCAGCCTGATTTTGAGAGCAAGTACAAACTAAATCAATGGGAACCGATATAACGCTGTGTTTTAAAGTCCGACAGTTTCTGAATGAATGCAGCAGAAACGCTGTGGGTTTTGATGAGGACCTTGGAGGATAGACTGAGTTATGAGGGTTAAAGCAGTGTGCCGTGTGCAGCGGCAGACTTCAGCTGACCGTCTGAACTCCCCCTGGGGGCGGGGGGGGGGGCTTCGCTTCACTGAAGCAGAAACAGGAAACGAGCTGTAGAATAGTCCGTTTGTTACTCAGTCATTTTTTCCAATTTTTTACTGTGAGTTTCAAAGACTAATGTGTCCATTTGTGGACAATTAGAAGGCAGCAACAAGTCCGAGTGATAGAAGCTTAACAATTTGAGACATAATACTGTCTGTGACTCTTCTTTTTTTTTTTTTTTTTACATTGTGATAATGTGATCACTCCAAACAAACTGAGATGTTAGCAAAGCTGCTGCTGGCAGCGTTTAATTGGATTTCTTGCCGGTTGAATAATTCATCTCTTGTTTTTCCTGATTGTGTTCTATACATTAAAACATCAAAAGTATCCATGGAAAAAAAAAAAAAACTTAAATGCTGAAAGAGAAATATTTCATGCAACAGTTGTTTCTCCTATCACTGTTCAGCCTGGAAGAAGGAATTATTTTCATTATTATAATGAGGGTTCAAATATAGAAGGTGCCAGTGTGTTGCAGTGTCAGTACGTGTGTACATCATCCTGTGTGTGTTGTGTGTTACATTAGAGATAGCAGGGTGTCATGCTGTGTCACACCCCATGATTAGTGCCATCAAGTGCCAGAAAGGCCCCACTCGTTCTCTCAGACAGCCAGCGGCCTACTGTATAATTAAGATCTCGCTTTTCTCTCTTTTTCTGTCGCTTTCTTTCTTCCTCGTCTCATAGGTGCTGCAGCAGTCACAAGATCTTTTTTTCCCTTCTTTTTCATACATGTTTACCCCTTTCTCAACCAGCACTGTGAAATGTGTGATTGGCGGATTGATCCGAGGCTTTCCTTGTGTTTTTAGACCTCAGCTTGGTGTGTGACCTTTTCTGTCGTGGTGGCTGTTTCCACTGATGTGTGAAATGAGACTGAAGCAGTGAAATGCACTGTATGAGTAAAGCTCTGTTTGGTGGGAAAAAAAAAATGGCATGACTGTCCCCATCAAAATAAGGAAAAATTTTCCATTTCAGTTCACATTTTGAGTAATTCTCCATGGAGACAGTTCTTCTGCACATGACAACAGCAATATTAAAACCATGTAAACGAGAAACTTTTGTTGTACTTTCACCTCAGTAAGAATGCCGTGGGTTCGAGTCCAGGCTCGGCTTTTCCACAGGCAGTTTGCATGTTCTTCATGTGCATGGTGGGCTCGTCAGTCTGACTGATGACTTCTCTGAGGAGCGTCCTTCACCTTTTAACTGAGATCAGTTCCAGTGACCTAGAGTGGGACTGAAGATTAATGGATTCAACGCTCTGCAGAAAATTAAATTTAAAATCCCAACTTTTTATCTCCTGTTAGGACCTTTATTTCAGTATCACTTGTCAAATATTTATTTATTTTTTTCACATTGTGTGCCTCCGAATTTTGTGTTAAAACCAAATCTGTCCAGTACAAACACTGTAACGCCATTACTGCAGATTTTCCTTCGGTGCTTCTTGGCATCGGAAAATGTCATTCAAATCTCGAGCACGGTCCGCCTGCCTTGAAGGGTTTCTATCCAAAATTCTGAAAGCCCGTAACTCATGATTTCACCGCGTCTTCAAGGTTCAAAGCATTTTCCGAGAAAACTATATAACTTCCAGAAGTTGGTATTTCTTTTTAAATACATCCATTATATGAAGTATCATTTGATTGCCATGCTTTGAAAAAGTACATGATTAACACCATCCAGGATGGAGTGATGGAAGAAAAAGTCTTGCGGAGACGAGCGTGGAGGTTCGATTTGCATCATGGGGATTGAAAGCATGGTGAAAGGTGGTGAAAGCGCTCTGGACACGCTGGTCCTCTGTGGGGCTGAGCTGTGTGCGCTTTTTATTCCTTTTAACCAAAGTGCTGAGGGAGATTTGATTGAAGCCGCTTGCTTGTCTGCGGAACGTGCAGAAATAAAATTGACGCCAAAGGGTCAACACGGCAGCACTGTGCAAACTTACATCAGCCAAAGTTGCGTCATTGTGTCTGCCAGTTGCTGCAACCTTTTGTATTGGTTTCAGATTAAAAGCCCTCATTTCATATTACAAGCCCTCCAGCGTCTCATGCAAATTTATTCCAGTTATTTCTGTGTATTTTGGTTTCATATCCACTAAGCACTGAACGTTAGCACCTATTCCCAATAGGATAAAGTTAAATTTAACATGTTGCCAAAACAGCTTTAAAAAAAAAAAAAAAAGTAGCATAGCTGATTTTATTTTATTCCATTTTTTCAATTTCAGTACATTTCAACAGTAATTTCACTTTGATCACTGTGATTGTGGAATAAATCTGTCATCTCTTGGACACATGACAAGCAATCAAACTTCAGAAATTAAATATATTTCCACATTCTGGGGTATTAAAGACAGAGAAGCGAGTTATTTTATAAAAGCAAGCCATTGATGTTTTCAGTTTCTCTTTAATATACAACTGAAACCATGTCTGGAGGTAAAACTGTAGCTCTGCAGATGAACTGTGTCCCAGAAGAATGAAGTTCATGTCCCAAGGTTTTAAAAGTAATCATTCTTTATCTAAAATTAAATCTGGATGTCTTACATGTCCTGGATTTTGAAAACCACAAAGTCACTTCCTGAAGTTGTGAGGTTCACTGAAACTGCAGAGTTTTTAGGAGTACGTTAAAAAAACGACAGATTCAGCAGCCAGTTAATTGGCTTTCTTGGAAACACCCACAGGTACAGTGATGTGGAAGCATTATGTAAGGCCGAGGAAAGAATTTTGATGAGGAAACAGAAAACATGCAAACAAGCAGACGGGATGAGAGCGAGCGGCGCGGGGAGAGGATCTGCTTCCAGCCTGGAGAGCCATTGAAAGTGAATGCTTTGCTAATTGTGTCCAGGTGCAGACTTCTCACACTTTCTATCCCTCATTAGAGATCTGTTGATGAGCAGCAGTGGCAACAGCAGCCACATCAGACCGACGCTGTAGAAACACACACACGCACAAATACCCACATTAATAGCTTTACTCTCTGCGTCTCTAATAGGGACAGATGATTAGCAGCGGGGCCGGTTTCCAAGAGACCTAAGCAAACACAGGTGTGGACACACACACACACACACACACACACTCGGCTCTGACTTTCATTTGTTTCCTGCGGGGTTGGGGAGACCTTGATAGTTGGCCAGTGGTCAGTTACAGTAGAGCTTTAGAGCCAGTAATACTTTATTGCTGTCAGAGTTGATCACATTAATCACAGTCCTGACTAAAGATATTTTTTTAATTCTGATTAATCACGTAATAAGGATTAGGGATTTTTTTTTTTTTCAGTTTGAAAACTGTACTAATGTAGACATTCTTGGTCTACATGGCACTTTATTTTACATCAGACTAAAATCAGTGGCGCCACACAGCAAATTCACCAGTGTTCAATCAACTCTGGGAGCGTTAAAGAGTGGAAATATACACTTTTTTAGTGTTAAATTTAATTGTTAAAATATACACTTTAAAGTGTCCATCATTAGAATGAACACTGTCTAGAGTTCAACTGTAACAACACAGATTGTCAGAATTGACCAGTGTTGATTTTAACACTACAAAAGTGTAAATTTAAGCCCACTCTGTAACGCTTTCGGCAATTTATTTAAATTCAACCAATCCCTGGATTGTTTAGACTGAAGAATGCCTTTGCATTATGTGATTGGAAGTGCAATTAATTGCAATTACCTATTGAAATCATGTTATTAATCGCAATTTAAAAAATTCATGTGTGCAATCTGTTTACAGTTTGCCGACGGTGATGGCAATGGATACTACTGTTAAGGAAGTGCTTGCTTGTATGTTGTTTGTGCGTTTTTTTTACTTAAAAACCACATCAGTCCCTCGCACCATTGTCACTGAAGGAACAGGATGTAGTTTGATCCATTCATTGTGGCTTTTTTCAGGATTCTGACTGGCTAGCGTAGCTCTATGCATCTGATTACACTGCCACCTACAGGTTTGGAATATCCAGCTATGTGTAAACTGATTATATTTCCCAAAAGCCTCTCGATCCTCTGCCATCAGAGTGTACAGGTGAATGCATGTGCAGGTAAATAAAGTGCACTAGCTGGTAAATCACCAAAAGTCTCTGAAAGAATCAGTATTCCGACAGCCGATCTTTGCACTGTGATTTGATTCGGGCCTGCTGCCCTGTACGAAGTAGCTGTGCCAGTGTTTGTGCGTTGTGTGTGTGTGTGCATGTGTGTGTCACAGCAGTGTTGACTATCGATTTTTGCTGTGACCGCCTCGCTTTTTTTTTTTAAGTCGGGTCCGTTCCCGAACGCCGTCCCTCTCTTCCCTTTGCATTTCAGTAACGCAGTTATGAAGAGAGGTAGTCTAACTTGGTTTCTGCGTCTCCTCCTTCCACGTGAGCCATGTGTTTCCAAATCAAGAAAGAAAGGAAATCAATAGTGGTGAAGACGCCGCTGTCAGCTCGTGTTGTCGGGACGGAGCGGAGTCTCGCAGCCATCGGGGAGGAAATTCTCGCCCGGCTTGGATAAGCTGCTTCTGAACGGCACAGCTTCATGGATGTTGACCCTTCCTCATTATTTTTATCTCTTCCATCACTTGTATTTCACTTGGTTCCCTTCCGTCCTGACTTGTGCCTTGTCCATTGTGTATTCGTGTGTTCTGCACCCGTTTGTGTGTGGGAGGGAAGTTTTTTTTTTTGCCCCTTCTTGTGTACATGAGGAAGGACATAGACATCGACATGCACATGAGACCTGAGCGCACACAAACACACACTCCGCCCACAGAGATGCTGCAAGACCGAACCCCGTTATAGCTCGTAGCGCCTCTCGTTTCTCATCCATCGAGCCCTCGGGCCGTTTCTTTTAGTCTGAGTGACTGGCATTCGCAGCAGGATGAAATCTGAAGAAAGCATCTAACGCAACATTGGCAATACAGAGAAAACGCCTCCGGACAAGCTTAGTGCCCCCTTGATCAAACCCATGAAAGCAAACACACATGCATATCTATTTTTTATTTCTATAACTGCACAGATGCAAACACACACACACACACACGCAGTCTGCCAGTTTAATTGGTTACACCTTCCTAGTATAGGTTTAGACTCTTTTGCCTTTTAACGGCCTTCTACGAATTCTTGGTGGTCGATTCCTCAAGGCGTTTGAAACATCCCTATGATATGGATGACGTAAACATGGCAGCATCAGACAGCAGCACTTAGTCTGTTTAGGCATTCAAGACATGTAATTTCCCACCAGGTGTCACTGTTGTATTCACCTGATTTAGTTTATTTAGGGAGGAACCTTTAGACCAGGGATGTTTTACTTATTGGGCCTACTTGATCTCAGTAGGGCTGGACCAGTAGACTGATGGCGTAATTATCTTTATAAGAAATGTTATTTCTTCAAAATAATGTGGGGAAGAACCTGTTGCCTCTCAAAACCCACGATTTCTACATCTTCCATATCTTTCAGTATACATATTTGGTGTTGTAGGTGTCGTTATTGACACCTGTTGCTCAATTCTGGGTATCAGTGTTAAAACCTCTTCTTTGTTATATTTATGATTCACTTCCTTCCTATATGTTAGGACACAATGTAACTTGGGTTTCGTGTGGATAGTTGTAGATATCAGGAATGGCTGTGAAGATACTGCCATCAGTGATTTTAATTCATTCATTTTAATTCATTCATTTTATTGTTGCCGTAACTGCATGTGTGTGACACTTCTGAATTTGGATATAATCTGTATTTTATGGCTGAATGACACTAGTAATGTATGTTGACTCCTCCAAAACCTATAGCAACTATGTGAAGGAGGCGTACAGGAGACAAGGACTGTCCATCAAAGGACAAACACATATGCTTGTTTTTGGACTGTGATAGAAAATTGGAGTACCTAAAAAAAAAAAAATGTACACAGAACATGAAAACTCCACACAGAAAACCCAAACCCGATCCAGGACCGTCATGATCTTGGGCAGGTGCGCCACATCACAAATAAAGAGCTGTTTGTGATATTAGTGTTACTGAGTGAAGCGTCTGCAGCACCTTGAGCACAAAATGTCACCAAAAAGAAAAGCATTTCCACTTCTCCCCCATATTGTTGGACTAATGCCACAGTTGCTAGGAGACCAACGTGCCACTTTGCAATGCAACTGTGAGGCCGGAAGTGCACCACAGACCATTTCGTTCCATCAGCTTTACCCTGCAGACCAACCAGGCTCCCGTGCGTGCGTGCGTGCGTGTGTGTGTGTGTGTGCGTGTGAACTGTTTCTTCAAACTGGGATTATAGAGAGATGGACATGGGCATTCACAACTCAAAGGAAGGCTTGGGAAGGGGGCGGGGGGGCTCAGTGGGACCACGAGGCCCAAACTGTACCAAGAAAATATCGACAAATTCATTGAGGTTAACATTAATACGACGCTAAATGCAGAGAAGTTACTTTCCCAAAGGGATCAATACAGTATGTGTTATTTCATAAAAAGCAGGGCTGCACAGCTTCCTCCAATCGGACTCTGACTTCAGTACTCTAGAGCCAATCTGTTAGCCTGATTTTCACGTCATTACTTCTCGTCCATGTAACCACAGCGAGTCACTTCAGGTTTCTAAGGAAAGTAAAAGCAGAGTCATGGTTTATGTAGTGTTGTTCTCAGATCCTGAATCTGTCTTTCATTTCAGGCCCGTTGACTTCCCCTCCTCTTTTCTGATTGCCGTTCCCTGCCCTGACGTCTTTCACCTCACCTGTACCTGAGTGTGTGATTGTCTTCACCTGGTGGCTTTGCTATATATTGGTGCTTTTCTTGCATGTCCTGTTTGCTGGTCCGTCCACGTTGCGGTACTGTTTTGTGTCCCTTTGATTTCTACATATCTTTGTACTCCAGGTTTTTCTCTTTTTGTCTTGACAGCTTTTTTTTTTTTTTTTTTTTGGCTGCTTGCTCTGCCTCCACTTTCCCCAGTGCTTCCAATAAAGAAAGCTCCTGTGACTTTAACCAGTAATTCCCAACCTGTTTCCTGAGGGGCCCGGTGTAGAATCTGATGACCCTCCAGAGCCTTAACTAGCACGCTGTGTTAGATATGTTGTATTGTTTCACAATGACTTCCTAAATGACACATTTCAATGTAAATGCTTAAACTTCAATCTTGTCTTGCTTACTTTAAAATCGCAAAGGTAACCTCAATAGACTGTTTCCAATATTTTCACTGAGTGGGACTAGAAAAGGACAGGAAATGACAACAATACCTGAGAAATATTGTCAAGTCAGTTATTTTTCCTGGTAAATTTCAGATTGTTCATGTCACAGTTGATCAAAAGGATAAAAGAAAAAAAAAACATATTTTCCACTCCTTTGTGCCAGTCATGTCAGAAACTTAGACGGTGCTATAATTTCTAGATTTTGATCCTCTGTTTCCCCTGCTCTGGTCCCAATCAGGTCAGCTTGTGCTGTATGCGGCCCTGAAATAAACTGATTTTGACGCCTGTGGTCTAAAAAGACTTTCAGTTTTTGTCACATGACTGGCTGCTTGGTCAATGGCCTTTAACAAGCGGTGCGAAAGCTGTTGAAGTAGCCTGTGGGTGTACAGTGCAGCCAGGAATTATAAATCATGTTCTGTAGCACATTTAAGACAGGGAAAATCCCTGGGAGTTTGCAATATTGTATCATTTGTAGTACACTAACTTTTAATACCTTATCTTCTGTCCTTGTTTTTTATGTCGAAATCTTTATTTCCAGTATTAATTGTACAGCCATATTATTTAAGTCAGCCTTCACGAGGAATGCAAAACTTACATGTTCGTGTTGTTTGAGCTTTTCATACCTTTCTTTTTTTTTTCATGAAGTTCAGAAAGAACTTTACTTTCAATCCAACGTACAGGAGTGCAACGCCGGCACAACGTAAAAAGGTTATTTTCTCAGCTCCGCATGCAGGCGGACAGACACATATCTGCCAGCCAGAGCTGAGGAGGACAGTGTTAAATATTGCTTTAGCACTCCAGTGGTCAGTACACATCATCAAGGCTCAGATTTTGAAGCTCCGCTTATCCCATTAGCTGTTGATTTACAGCTGGTAATGCCGTTATATTGCTCTGTAAATGAAAACGTATGAGGATATGATGAGTTATTATCCAGCCGACGCTTTATCGGTCCTCTCCCGCCTCGGCGGCGTTGAGGGTCACTCCGGGACCGGGCTGAAAGAGGACAGTCAATCACGAGACAGCGCCTGCTCGTCCGGTGCTCCCGAGATTAACCGTCTCAGTTTGAGATATGCGTCTCCTCATCGCTGAGGGAGTAGAGAAGTTGCTCTGCTGCCAGGCCTCCTCACGTTCGGGGGGGTGAAGAGCTGGCACCCTCAACCCGGCGTCGTGTCCTCTTGTTTCCCGACTGTCCATCTCGGTGGACGGAGGCAGCCAACGGCCTTGTGCTGAAGATGGATGGAGGTAGTAAACAGGAGCTGGAGACTGAGGGGGGCCGGGGAGGGTGGGGGAGGGACTGAGGGGGAGATGTATGGCGACCCACATTGCCTCGGACAGAATGACAGATGAGGGGGATTATGGAGCAGGGCTACTTTCCACAGTGATCAAAGTTGGGGAGCCTCCTTTCACGAGCGCGGTGGACGCCGGGCCGGCCACTGCGGTGGGTGGGTTCAAAAAGTTAGGAGCCGAAAATACCCTCCGCTTCCATATATTTCTCTCAATAGTCCAAAAATCCTCGCTTAAAACCTTTAACGCCGCGCAGCAATTCTCCAACTGCTGTTTGCATTTACCGAGGAAGAGCTGTCCTCAGAAAGACGAGACATTTTTCATTGAGCCAGTCAGAACACGGTGTCGCTGCTTCAAGCTGCAAGAGGGTAATCGCTTTCTCTTCTCATTTCCAGTGTCAGAGTTCACTTACAAGACACTCACATCACCGGAGAAACAGTCTTAACTCTGAATTTCAGCCTTCTCCCACCCGCAGGCCCAATGCATATTCAGGAGGCATGCAAATCAAATTTGCCAAGACAGTTGCATTACCTAAGAAGCATTTCAGCAGTAATGGCAAATTTGCTGTAACGCATTTGTTTTGAATGCGGGCCGTGCACGTAGCATGAATGTATGCATGTTTGCGTATGAGTGCCGGCGAGTACACGCGAGCGCGTGGCGTGTGCAGGTGTGATTGAGGTTTTGGGTAAACACACGGTGTGAAGCAAACCCTGAATAATGGATTCAGTCCCTGTAAGAGTAATCAGTGAACCCTGAGCTCAGCCTATTGAAGTTTAATAACATTCTGAATGTCAGAACACATGACAGCAGAGAAACATAATCCCCTCTCTCTGTAGAGAGACGCCTTAAACTAACTCTACCTCTCTCTCTTTCTATCCCCCTGCCTCCCCTCGCTCTCTGTCACACACTGTATACACACACATCAACACGGGTAAAGCCTTTCAGATTAGCTGGTGTGATTTAAACAGCATTTAAAGAGAAGTAAATAAGGGAGAGTTCCAGCTGAACAGAGTTCACATATCCCTGTCCCTGCAGGGTTTTGTCGCCTTATCACACTCGGCTTCTGCCTGTTTGATAATTAGACAGAAAGTTACACAGTGGTCTCCAAGGCCCTGTTGTGCTTCGGCCCATGTGGCCGTTGCCACAATCACTCTTTATTTTTCTTTTGTGAAATCACAACTTATTGATAACTGACGCCTTGAGAACACTTCATCAGATTTTCATTAATATCCCTACCTGAGCAGAAGGGGAGGGTGAATATTGGACCTGCATTTATCATCTGGGCCAGAACACAACTGCTAATGAATGAAAATGCTGTTTTTGTTTGCCGGGTGTGTAAAAAAGCAGCTGTTTTCAAGGCTTGCGTACGGTGGCCACTATACTTGCGAGAGAGAGAAAGAAAAAAAAAAAAACATACACACACCTAAAAACCTCTTACTTCTGGTAATAGTGTCGGGGTGTGAAACATGTAGCCTGCAGGCCAAGACTGCCCGTCCAGAGGGTCCAATCTGGACCCTTCCTTACAAAAAGTACAAATTATGAAGAAATTTAATAGAGTAATAAAAAATAACAGCTGTTCCTGGTTTATTCACTGTTTCCGTAACAGTTGTAGACATAACACAACGCAGACTTGGACAGCAGATGGTAACATTGCCTACGGGTGACAAAATCAAGTCGATTGTTGCATGTTCCTGCAAAAAAAAACAAAAAGAAATCACTGAAAATACAAGTCTCTAACGGAGAACAATGATTTGTGGACGATCCACGTTGCTGAGCATGAAGGTGCATTGTAAAAACAAATGTCACAATGTTGAAACTGTATTTGTTTTTTTCTCAAGAATATTCTGGCTGTTCATGTTTTGCAAAAAAGGTAAACATCACATTGTCATTTAACCACCGTGTTTTGGGGTTATCGGCCAATGCTGTGGCGGCAATCCCATGTTGCATCGCTCTGTCTCTCACTCCGTTACATCCTCTCAGTTGAGCTAGAAATTTGTCCTCACTAGTCTGGCTCTGCAGCACAGTTCTATTTTCTTTTCTCCTGCCCTATACCATACTCTATGCTGTATGTTTTTCACCTTTAGATACTTGAAAATGTTGAGGAAGGACTTCAGATAAAACAGAAATGCAGGATCACTGCCTTCTTTTGTGACAAAATAACTGAGACTTGATTGTAGCACTGACACCTTGTGGTCGAAGGAGAAAATGAAGGCAGCAATATACATTTGGTGACACACTTTTATGAGTTTGGATATATTCATTTTTCATAAGAATTTGCTTAATGTATCACTTCATAATATATAAATTCTTTGTGATGTGTAGAAAATTGCCAGCATCTCGTCAATACACAGAGGACTGCACAATACTGGGATAGATTTTTTCACAACGACAAACCGTTCGCTATTATCACTCATCAAGTTAACTGCCGCTGACTATAAAGCCCCACAGGACCCAGGAAGTGTCCTGGTGCCTCGGACGGCCTGTCCACAATCAATTTTCTTCCCTGATGTTTCATCTGTGCAGCCCAGGGTTAAAAATGTAGCACTAGATTTGTTTTTAACATGCGGTATTAAACAATTATTAATACCTTTTATAAGCCTAACATCACCGTGTGTAGTTTAATTTCCCATCAGATAAGATATCCATGAATATATAGCGCCCGGCGCATGAACGGCACTGCCGTGTTTTGCATATCCTGCTTTAATGCCGCATTAACATATGACATTTATGGGGAACCTAAATCAAAAGTGTTATATTTTCCCCACCCGCATTGATGATTTCCATAATGGAACACAACGCCAGCAGCTGATTGTTAGCATTAAAAAGGAAACATGCAAATAAAGTTTACCCAGGAATGGTGAAATCATGATGCCTAATGATGCTGTGTGTCTCTGAATGGCTCATTATCATGAGTTTGCATGAATTCAGTACTTCAGTGGCTCCTTATCTCTCCCCGTTACTGTCTGTCTCTGTCTCTGCACCCTCACTTTCTTGCATCTATCACATCTCCTCTCCACACTACCCCCCCCCCCCACCACCACCACCGCCCCATCTTCACTTTTCCTCGCCCTCCCTTTCTAATCTGTAAAACCGCACATTTGGCTCGGTGCTGAGCATGATGAGAGGAAATGTCACATTCCACTGTGAGCGGCGGACCATCACACGAGAATGTCAATTGGTCGACTGGCGTTGGGGTGGAGGGCTGGAGGGGAGGCGGGGTGCAGAGGGAAGAATGGGCGGCGGGCTGAAGGATGACAGGAGCAGCCCAACTCCATTGTGTGTTTTTTAAAGACGTGGCGTTTTTTGATGATTATTCTAATCCCACCAAGGACCTCTCAGCCTGAACCGGGTGCCTTATCTGCCCTCCACAGTCATTCTCTCATTAAAACACAATCACAGGCCACCAACTCTAATAAACCTTCAACTTCCTCTTTGAAAAGGGGGTGAGGGATGGGTGAGGCGGCGGGGGCTGGAAATGCAGATTACAGTAGGTCTGTCTGCCAGTCGCTCTGTACGTGACACAGCGAACGGGAATCCTGCGTCTAATCACTTTTGGTGCAAAAGGCCATTAAAAAAAGAGAATCATTGGTTTTGGGTGATTTTTTTTGGGGGGGGAGGAGGGGGAGGGTTGAAGGAAATCCACGATGGAAAAAGTGCTCAGTCTTTAATAAAGGTCATGGGGATTACAGAGTGCCATGTGGGATTTGGCCAGCATGCACGTAGATTGTTTTTCGGTTGCCTCAGAGAAGTGACTTGGAACATACTTCTGAAGTAACCAGCTCCTGAGGGAAAGTTGGCTAAAGTTAAAATCAAGCCAAACACTTCCAGGCATTGATGCTGCAGCCTGCAATTCGTTCTGAGCACCGTATCCCACCCTCTCTCCATCTCACACACACACACACACACACACACACACACACACACACACACAAACTCCAGACAGAGTTTTAAACCGTCTTTAATCATCAGCTCAAGTGACTGTACCAACCCCTGCAGCTTTGCTTAAATTCAAACACGATGCAGTGAAGTGGGCCAGTTTGTCGCCTGCCTAACAACTTCAACATTGGTTATTGTGTGTGTGTGTGTGTGTGTGCGCATTTGTGTGTTTCACTGTGCACGAGGATTAGATGATAAAGCAAAAAATCAGTAGCAGATCTCAATTTTCCCTCACTGTTCTCAGAAAATCCCCACAGGAGGCGTACAGGCTTTGACTGGAGTCACTGTAAATCTTTCACATAAATGCAAGTAAAGCACAATTTTGAAAGTTGTGTTGACAGGAAGCCTAATGTGATGTTGACAATTTTTTCTATGTCTAAAATGGCATGAGATAGACATTTTGTTGCTTGGGTTCTCATAATCCACATGGGAAGTGGGTCATCTTTCACAGAGCGCCAGAAATGTTGAATAATCCTATTTGTACAGGAGCTTGGGGGAGAATCGCGTTGATTGAAGTATATAAACATATGGATCCCAACCTCTGAGAATTCTGTTTGGGCATTTAATTAAAAGAACCAGTTGTATAGCTTTGGTTTGATCAACATAGATAGGTGCTATTTTTGCCTTGGAATAAAGTCACGAATGATTTATTATCAGTGGCCCATGCTTTTTCTTAATGCAAAACATTGATCTTCTTCTGGTTCATTACAAGTCATCACATGATGTACACAGAAAGCAGCCAATAGTTATTTAATCAGAGTGTGTGGAGACGCTTCAGAAACTACAAGGCTGCAATGAGTTTCTCCATTCTTGGACTCAAGAGGACTGTGTGTGTGTGTGTGTGTGTGTGTGTGTGTGTGTGTGTGTGTGTGTGTGTGTGTGTGTGTGTGTGTGTGTGTGTGTGTGTGTGTGTGTGTGTGTGTGTGTGTGTGTGTGTGTGTGTGTGTGTGTGTGTGTGTGTGTGTGTGTGTGTGTGTTCTCGTATTTCTATCCTTGTTGGGGCCAAATGTGCCCACAAGGATAGCAAAACGTGAAACGACGTGCCTTGTGGGGACCTTTTTCCGGTCCTAAGTAGGAGAAACAGTGTTTTCTTGACCATGTTGTTGTTACTGAAAAAAGTAAAAGTGCAAAAACATTTCTTTAGGGTTAGGCTTTGTTGTGGTGTGGGTTAGGGTTAGGGTAAGGGTCAGGGTTAGGGGCTAGACATGAATGGGAGTCAATGGAAGGTCCCCACAAGGATAGAAATACGAGACTGTGTGTGTGTGTGTGTGTGTGTGTGTGTGTGTGTGTGTGTGTGTGTGTGTGTGTGTGTGATCTGAAATGCAGAAACACGTTTGAATTTTTCAGCTTCTATAGCTTCAGTATTGATCTCATCACATTGTTACCATCAGCTCTTTATTCACTGTACCTCTGAATCCTTGGAGATGTTAAAAAATAGCCAGTAAAATAAACATTTCACCACGAAAATAAAATGAAACAACAAAGTATAGATACTTTGCTGCTGCTGCTCCTAAAATGATCCCAAAATTTCATAGTGTACAAAATGTTATTAAGCATTTACAGGAATCCACCGTACATTAAATGATGATTTTATATGATGGATTCAATGTAAACATGATCGTTTTACAGCGTTAAACCCATCCTATCATCACAATGAGTGCCTGCAGATTTTCAGATTTGAATAAGTTTGGGGATGTATATCGAGGAGTACTTTCTAATTTCCTCTAAATAGACACTGCAGATGTACAGATATCTTTCAACACACACGAAAACAGCACTTCCATCACAGCGTATTGTTCCCGTCATCGGAGAGTCAGTGTTTACTGCTGTTGAAAACCTGAAAGGCGGTCCTCAAATTATGGTTTGAGTCATGTTTGTTCTACTTACCACCCTTGCATGAGGTTACTTTAGAAATTATTCACAGCACAACTTTTGAAATCCTTGTTATTTTGCTTTTTTGTGCAACGTCTTCTTCTTGCTGTCTCGCAATTAAAACGTTGCCTGGTTGTGATCCCAAGAAAAATGAGGCACATCAAAGCACAGAGAAAGTTTTGCTCAGACTAGCATTTCCTTGTAAAGTAATTCTTCCAGATAAATAATGACATGGTAAACAGAGCCATTGTTTCCCAGTAGTGATGATTATGCCGGTGTAAATAATGATTCAGCATGCCTCCAAAGGGAGGAGGAAAAGGAGACCTTTTGTCTGTGAGGATGACTGTGGGAAACGGAGAGACAGTGCGGTGGTTAATGGACTCTCTGACAACGTGGCAGCGTCTGTTTCCTGATGCACTAGATTTCTATCTCTCTTATCTTTCTTTGATCCTCAAACTTTCTCCTATACATCTGAAACCTTGGCATCATGCGATCATCTTTGGAAATTGCAAATCAACGAACAGACTTACTGTCATGTACTTTGTCTTCACAACATCCCAAATCATCTCTGAGGCGCATGGAAGAGAAAGAAGCCGTAATGGTTGTAACAGCTGCAACACGAGCTCGTCTGAAGTCTCGAGGCCACCGCTCCTGTTGTTTTTCTCGCAGCTTCGTCCCCGGGGCCACAGCCGAGGCCCCTGCCGGCATGTGGGAGATCCGGGGCTGTGCCCTTTGCGCCCGGACACCGCTCGGAGATGTTAGGGGAGGAATTTATGGAAATAATATGCATTAAAAAAGATGAGAGAGGAGCTAAAGTCGGAGCAGGCAGCTGTCATTGGTAGTGATTCAGAGGTCTATGAGGCCTCTCACTTTGTTCCTAAATTATTCATGCAATCTGTCAATGCTGCTGTCGAGGCAGACTCCTCTCCCCATGTGTTCAATGACAGAAATCCTACACTATGTTCACCGCTATCTTCTGCAAATCCCTCAGCAAACCCACACACGCCGACCCCCTCACAGCTGCAGCACATGCTTCCCGCGTGTGTGTTCGTCCGTGCATTTTCGCCGCAAATACATGTTAATGTCTGCAGATAATGGCGCCGCATCCCCCTCGGTGCTGATAAATGTGGCCACATGTGTGCCTGCTTTTCCGGCTTCTGCTTCTGTTTCCCAAAGTGTTCTCTTATGCAAAGCAGACATAAAACACACAGTGACATATGAATATTCAGCATGAATATGCACAGGAACGCTCACAACCTCACCGTTTCATCCCGTAGAACAGCGGCATTGCGGTGGTCCCAGTGCTGGTCTTCACAGAAGACTATTAAAACATACACACAAACAATCCTCACGCATTGCAAACAGCATATTGGCAAAGCGTCCACCCAGACTGCTTCCTGATAAAAACCCCCGAACATCAAAACCAGAGCGTGGAAAGAGGGAGAATCTTCAGAACGAGTAGAATGAATATTCACTGTGAGCGCGCTGCAGTCGTCTGGCGGCGTCTGGTCAGGCGTGTGCAGCTCTCCAACTTTGTGCCCGCTGTGTTGCGACTGCTCAGACGGTGACGGACGTGACCGTGACGATCCGGGCCACTCGCACCGAGCGTCTGGATGGACGTGTATTATCCATCAAGGTTACTGTGTGCTCCCGAGTCCTCAAATCTGATAAACAGAGATTCAGGAGACTGACTTTAGCCTCATGGTGAATTTTTTTTTTTTTTTTTATTGTTCAGACAAGTCTAAATCTTGATGAATGACTCCCTGAATCAGTTGGGGTTTTTTTTTCTTTATTAATCCAAAAAGTGGCATGAAAAGTGGTTTTGTAAAAAATAACAATACCAAATAAAAACAGGGACAAATTGTAATTGAAGACCGTTCCATGAATCCAGATCAGGTTTTAATGTGTGTTCTTTGAGCTGATTTCTTCTCATCCACAGTATTTTCACATGAAAGACTTTTGTTGTGTTTTGGCCGTCCGTTTACACGACAACGGTGCAGAGTCACTGAAAACACAACTTGTTGAAAACGGCCCCCAAGGTTTAAAGGTGCTGTAGGCAGGATTTTGCTAGTCAATGTTAATTTTTCTGTTTTCTTTGGATTAAATGTCAGAGTATCCATTGATAATCCTTTAGGAGTGGAGCATAACTGCACTACCGCAAGGTCGCAGCGTTTTCATCTGTCTCTGTTCTGAGCTGAAAAGGAATCTCGACAGCTCCAGGTATCTTTGACCAATCAGAAGAGCCCCTGAGGCTCTAACTGTGATTGGTCAAGGGGCGTTAGTCGCATGTTCTTGTGGGAGGGGCTTAACTTGCCTAAGGGCGTGATGTCAGAGAAAACAGGACAGGATTGGCTGTGTTGGGTTTCAAATCGCCATCTTAGATGGGTCAAATCGCCATCTTGCTTAGGTAAACCTAAGCAAGATGGCGGAGATGCTGAATCCTGCCTGTAGCACCTTTAATTTTTCAAAAAATATTCCAAATCCATCTCCAAGTGGGCGGAGGAAATGCTGCCACTGTGCATACACACACCATGGCGTCCTGCTGCTCTGGTTGAGGTTTGGGGATAGAAAAAGAGAAAAGGAGCGGACATCAGACAGATTGTTGGAAGAGACTCAAACTCAGGTAGCAGATGGCACAAATATTTTGTCCACATGTAGCGCACTCTCCTCCCTGAAGCAAGAGATTCTTATGACATTAGGTCACTGATAGTAGTGACTCTGAGTAATAAATCAGCCTCTTACAGTGTTGATTCACGCTGATTATTGCTTTCTGTATTGGAGTCTGTATGCAGTTCAGGTATCGTAAGTCTTGAAGTTGAGTACACAAAACGGAGAGTTTTGGTTTAGCTTTGTTTTTAAGCTTTTTCTAGAAAAGGCAGAATTAATAAATTCATTTCTGTGACGTGGAAGATCGGAGCTAACATGATCTTCATGGTTACAAAGCACTTTTCATTTATTTCAGTCACACATTAAAACTGGATCTTTGACATAGTGTAAAAAAAAAAAACACTTTCAACCTCAAAGGTCTGTGATTCAAAATTAGAGGTAATTAATCAGATCGGTAATAAAATGAGATCAGCTTATTGATCTGTGCTTGGGTCCCATCCTGTTTCCCCCTTGAATCCCGTCTTCAGAGTTCTTCTTATGTTTCTCCAGCCAACTTATTTCCATCTTTCATCATCTTTATCACAGTTGTCTCCATTGCCTCGGAGCTTGTTGCAGATATGATCTTTCAGACTGTTTTTCATTATTCACCTGGTCGTTATTCAAAAGGTATCTCGCCCAAATGTCTCTTCGCTTCTTGTCATCCTTTCTTTAAGCAGCTGTATCTGCCTCTTTGCCCTCTGAAAATACAGAGCTTTTTCACCCTGGGCTTGGCTGCTTCTTCTTCTTTTTTTTCTTTTTTTTTTAACACGGCAGGAGGCAAAAGCTTTTGTAAATTCCTCAAACAAAGGATTGAACTTTCTTTCACACACTGTAGCTGGACACAGCTTGCAGTCTGCAGGTTTTTAACCCTCCACACAACAAACTGGCCGTCGAATGAATTGAATCATGGCCTCTAAAATCATATCGCACACATAAGCAGACAATTCTGAGGTTGTTTAATGGGTTTTTGTTGTTTTTTCATTCCATTAAGAATATTTACGTGTTTGAAAATGAGCTAACATTAAACCAGGAAGTCATCTCTGATTAATATGACTTCTGACTACTGATTTTCAACTAAATGGAAAACAAATATACAACACATAGATTCATCATGAGCAGTGTGAAGATATCTGACATAAAGTCGATGGAGAATGGATGCACTCCAGCATTTCACTGACATGGGAATTTACTAACAGTTGTTGCATTACTATGATCATTGAGTCTGCTGCATTTCTAATTGCATCTTTTTTTTTTTGGTAGATACCAACATTGTAATATCATCAAGCATCCCTAACATAAAAACACATAAAAATGTGCAAAAATGATTGTTTATTGAACTCCTTGTCTAGAACTGTTCTCTTATTTCAATATATGTAAAACCAAATGACTGTATAAAATGGCAGGCAAGATTTGAAATTGAATTTGTTGGAAAATGTGAAATAAGAGATTAATTTCACATGAGAGGACGGTTAACAAGCTAAGCCAATTTAAAGTGCAAAAAAAAAGTCTCAACGAGCAGATAAAGCCTGCAGAAGAACTGTGGCAATTTCTCTGTCTTAATATTGAGTAATGACTTTTTCTGGCTCGTTATTCTTATGAATTATGGTTTAACTTCTCTTCAAAAGTTTTGGTGGATGTTGTTGTTGTTGGACTTCCTAGGTGAGCTTGGTTATGATCGCCTACTAGTTTTTGCAGAGAACATCTGTTGCTCTATGCGGCTCCAACAGTAACTCCAGTGTCGATTACTGTCAGCCAATATTTTGTGTGCGTCTGCCTTCATCTGGCTGAATGTCTTGGTGAATTGAGCCTCCGTGTCTTTGGGATCGCCTCTCTTGGTCTGCAGAGCCTGTTTGAGGGCGCTGACCTGCTGGAGCTTTCATTCCGTCCGTTTGTGTTTGGCCTCCTTTATGCTGGCACTCCTTTTCTTGAAGCAGTTTCTCTATTTCTTCTTGGAAGCTGATGAAGCACTGTTTCAGCTCAATAATCTCAGAATTCTGCTGCATGAATCATTTGAGTCACGCATCATTTGACTGAATTCTGAATTGCTGAACTCGGCATGTGACGATGGACTCAGACCTTAAATTCAACAACTACATTAAGACAAGAACAAAAATCAGAATATCATCATGTATTTCCTTTGTTTCTTTGGAAGGCAGTGTGATTTTTCTTGTGTCTGAATGGTGCTATGAAAATTAATTTGCCCTGCCTCAGCTCGCCTTGCTTGGCCTTGAACAGAGCCAGATGTGAAGAAGATCTTGTCTAAGTATTCGTCACATGATGAGTGACTTTCTGGAAGTAACCATGGACTCAGACCTGAAATTCAGCAACCACATTAAAACAATAAATTCAGCTTACTGCCATCTGAAAAATATTGCATGAAATTAAATGATTTATGGCTGAAAATGATTCAGAGAAACTTGCTCTTGAAATTTATTTTCAGTGGCCTAGATTATTGTAACAGAGTGTTTTCATGCGTTTCATTACACCTGAGCTTCAGTCTCTGCACTGGCTGCTTGTGGGTTAAAGAACTGATTTCTGAAAGCACCGCCAGCAGGGATAAAGCAGCTCGAACAACCGGAGAGAAAGCACCATGATAGCAGGGATAAAACGGCGCCAGCGGCTGAGGGGGAAAGCACCAGAAACATTTTTCCTGCCAGGCAGCAACACCTGATCAATTCGATATTGATGAGCTTGTGCTAATTGGCTCCGACATTCAAACTGAATAAAAATAATCACAAATGTACATTATTCTGATTTCTACTACTTTTTGTTCGTCCTCAGCCAACACATCTGATAACTAATAAAGAGTTTGTGTGTGATTCATAAATAAAGAAAGTAAAGAACAGGGGAGAAGTCAACTGATTAGAACTTCAAGAAGCAAAAGCCCATTTTAAATTAAAATACTTAATCGCAAAGCTTTTTTTTTTATTAGTCATCGGAATGAGCAAAATATTCTGAAAATGAACAAAAATGGTTCTGAATACCTTTGAACAATTGACAGGTCTACAAGCTGCAGGTTAGAATATGATTAACATAGACATCCCACGCTGTTGTTTCATTTAACATACCTGCTTCACATCGAGGTTGAGTTTACAAAGGGATATCAAATGTTACAACAGTCATGTGAGTTTGGAACATGAAATACATTGTGGATGATGCTCCTTCATCTCCTTCCACAGTAAAAAAAAAAAAAGAACTTCATTCAGACCTGATTTGCACAATAAACCGACTAAACTGTGTTCAAGCCTTTCTTGCCGTTTACATCGGAATGACAATTAAAATACAGAAATGAATTGTGATATGTATGTATGTATGTGTATATATATATATATATATATATATATATATTACATTTATGTCCTTGTTTTTTTTGTGCTCTTGTTTTCTGCCGATATTAATTTCATCAGATCCCAAAGTACCAATTAAAGCAGACAAGGAAAGAGGATAATACCCGCTAATTGAACTATACTTTGGAATATGTAAA
Organism: Salarias fasciatus; assembly: GCF_902148845.1. Taxonomy (NCBI): domain Eukaryota; kingdom Metazoa; phylum Chordata; class Actinopteri; order Blenniiformes; family Blenniidae; genus Salarias; species Salarias fasciatus. The sequence goes on along the minus strand of NC_043746.1, from coordinate 7,955,427 downwards.
TTAATAACAGATTAAATTCATAATTCATTTTATGGATGCAAACAAGCTTTCAATAGAAATCAGCTGCAAATCCAGCAGCACAAAAGCTACTACTCGCCATGAACCGGTCTGCGATGTGAAAGTCGGGGGATCATCCTTCCACACTTTGCAGACCTCTGGATCAGAAGTTTGGAGATCATTGAAGATGTGAGGACAAAAGTGACTGGTCAGACAAAGAGCGGAAACAGGCTGTTAACAGGTCGACCGAGCTGTATTGATTTGATCTGGCTTGCACGCTCACTTGTTCGTGAATTCAAATGTGGCACAACGCCCCAGTGACTTTGTCATCTCACCAGTGTAAACACTCAATTAAACGTCCTTTGAAGCATGCAGCCGCAACACTTGAAGCACCTCCGTCCCACAATGCACATATACAGACCCGCCATGCAAACACGCTCCCACAGCCAGGTGTGTCTCTGCAGGGGGCAACTCCACAAATCCCTGTGCCAGTTGCATAACATTATGTCCCCCGCCGTGCCCACACTTCCTGTTTCTCCTGTCCTCCTTCTGTCAGCAGGTGATCTCGGTCCGCTTCGTTTGGTTTTGGATTTTTTTTTTCTTCCCCCATGTGGAATCGCCAGAATATAAAGAACATCCATGTTTGTTCCCCTCTAACGCTCTCAATCTGTGTCTGTGTCTCCTCGGAGACCAAGGACAGCTAATCCATCTTTTTAGACGTGTTGAACTGTCAGTCACACAACACGGAAGGTCAAACGCTTTTGTTCTTCTCACAAATCATAAGTTTCAGGCTTAAATCATCAAGTGTCTTCTTTGTGAAGGAACAAGAAAGAGCTTTCAGAGGAAGAAAGCTTTTTGGAGCTTAATCCGACATCACAGTGCTCCTTTCTGAGCTCTTTGTCTTTTTTGGGGGGATTTTTTTTTTTTTTTTCATTATGTCTTGTGCTTTTTGATATCAAAGCATTTATGATGTGTCCCGTGGTGAAAGCCGAGGCAGGTGGCCTGTGTGTTTACCTCTGCTCTCCGAGGCGCTGACACACAGGAGCCTACTCATGAGTTTATCATCATGTTGACACTCAAGGGGATTATACAAAGGAGGAAACAGGCGAGGTTTATCAGTTTCAGACACACAAGGGCACGTGCACGCAACACACACAACACACACGGTTCACACACGTTACGTTTTCATGCCTTGCATGGACTGGCTTGACTACCTTTAGCTGAACTTTTAACCTTCATCCTGACTTTTATCTGACCTTCAAACCCATCTTCAGCATGAAAATGTTACAATTTTTCCTTTGGGAGTTTTTTTTTTTTTTCCTTCAATAACATGAGTTCAGATGGGTCAGACTGCAGTCGGGCAGAAGTATCCTCGACCATAGCGGCACATTTTCAGCCTTCTGGGAAAGAAACAGTGGCAACGTCACATTAATGTCATCCAAACCCAGAGATGACTTTCTCCCTTAATCTAACATTGATGAATAACAGGACTTGATGTCCGTGCCCATATTTCAGACAATTCCCTGTAATGTGGAAACACACACACACACACACTTTCATTCATTTTCATCCAGTCTCTTCGGAATGTCAGAGTCCAAACTCAAAATTCTTTCTCTATGACCCTACAGCATGTCTTAACTCTGTAAATTAATATGTTATGAATTATCTACAAAAGAAAGAATAGTCACCTTAAAGCGACCGTGTAATCATACTGAAGTCCCGACAGTGTTAGCAACACCTCACCCGTCATACGCGCACTTACACGCGCGTCCTCAAAAGCTCTAATCTCGCAAAAAGAGGGCATTTAGCGCCGCAGAAAACGCAGGCGTACACACAGATTTGGCAACTTGAGCCCTCTCCTGCTATCACCCCCTCCCCTTCACTCTGCTGCAATTCACCACACTTATATCAGAGGGAATTAGCTCTCTGCGTGTTGTCTTTCATGCTCCATAAGGTAAACAAAATGCTTTTCACTTCAAAGACAAAAGTTTCTCAATTTCCTAATTGATAATCCTCCTCTTGACATTGAGGGGTTTTTTTTCCCCTTCAGTTTTGTTCCTATGGCGACAGTCACATCCATCCCCTCGGCGCTCTCTGTCTCCCTTGCCGTTGTTCTCGCCGTTGCACAGAGGGAAGGCTAGTCTATTTTAGCAGGAGCCCCAGTGAGTTGTTCCATAATTAGGAAGGATAATTATTAAGGATTGGCTCACATGCACACACTTGGCTTTTCAGGACTGCAGCTTGCATGCACTCACATCCTGGGTTTAGTTCTCTGTGCTGTGACGCACCTTTGACCCCCCCAACTAACAATAAATTCCAAATTTTACTCTAAATCTTGACCAAAATATCTGCTGTGGTGAGGAGTTTCCGTCTCTCTGTATCCCTGTGAGAAAATGTGTCACTCCCAACAGTGGAAATACAATGGTGTGTGCACACGCGCACGCACACACACACCGACACACACACTCACTGAGAGCCACAGCCGGTTCCCCCTTTGCGATAACTCCTACAAAACGCCTGTCATCCTTACTCAGTCATACACAGGCAGGGAGTCAGCGCAAGCCGATGGATCAATTTAGTGCAGAAAAGCTGTGGCATTCTTCAAATGTAATGGGCTTTGATGTCGACGCTGAGCTGCATTACAGAACCCCAGTGAAGCCAGTGAAACCTCTTTTTATCTGCCTCCTTCCTATGCAGAGGACGTTGGCAGGGAATATACCTCACTTCAGCTCCTATTTCTTCTTCTTTCTTCTTCATCGAACACACCTGCACACACAATTTTCCGCTTTTTCTTAATTATTATTCTTTCTCTCTTTTTTTTTTTTTTTCAATTTCTCGCCAGACTGACCCCTAACCTTAGTTTTGGGACCAAAAACATTTAAGACAGAAACACTGTGTGCAGTCATATCTTTTCTCTGAAAGTCTGATCCAATCTGTGGTCTTTCCACAGCTACAGACTGCCCCCTGGTGGAGATTCTGTGCATTGCTCGTGTTTCCAGAGAGGATTTCAGTCTAAATTCATTAAAAAATGAGATGTTTTTGGCTAATGGAAGAAGCATAGTCTGAACAAATTCCGCAGGTGTCATTTAGAATTATTTAAAAACAAAGCTATTAAAGATGATCGTTTGATTCCACTAATTTGGTTATTCACTGGAAGTTCTTTTTTTTTTTTCTTGAATCCAGTTTTTAATCATTAAAAGCACAATATGACGCTTCCTGCCGTCTACCACACAATAATTATAATTTATTTCCACACCAAAGAGACTTGTTATCAGTATGTGAGGGTTGTTTCATTTCCATCACTTCTTTGTGTTGGGGCCCATCATGCTGTGAATTATAACGGATCCCGCTGCTCCCATTATGTGTGTGTAATGTCGCCTCTAACAAGGAGAGTCTGGCAGCATACCGTTCCAATCAGTCGGACAGGAAACACACACCAAATGAAGACGGTGCAGCTTTGAAAATCTTTATTCATGGTGACATTTGAAAAGTGTCCAGGAAACGAGCAGATAAACAATGTTCAGATAATTCACTGTTCGTGGCTTGGGTGCAGAGGAAACTGAATGCAAATCGATTAGGGGGACAAGGTTCGACTTCCAGTGGGTTTGTAAGTTCGGACAGAGAGGTATTTGGAGGCTGTGAAGTGACGACACAAACAGGTCTTCAGTGGAAACGGCACCACAGATGAGCACTGACCGCCCAACCGCAGCAGTAAACGCTTCCTGCAAAGCTGCGGCACATGGCGGGAACTCGACATCACGGTGCCTTTCACAGCCTTCCCCAAGCAGACGACAGTAAGACTCACTCTCAAGGGGAATCGCTGCCAAGAACGGGTCACTTAATATGCCTCGTAATCTGTCGGGAGACAATGTGGATTTGGTACAAATTGTTTTAACAGTCTTGGAGGGCATTTCCAAAGAGACGAGTGACATTCATTGCTAATGGACATCCGCAAAGGTTTGAAAAGGGCAGAAGCTGCGGAGTGAATAAAATGAAATAAAGCTTGAGATTAGCAGCACAAAGGACTGTACAAAGGATTACTGGCTATTTCAAATAAGATGGCAGACAGCTGGGCAAAGATAGGAGCTGGGAATTGTTAGCTGAAGTGCAAAACCACGCTAAGACGATGTTGTCCATCAATCAGAGTAAACCCACATGGCTGTGATCGACATACATCTTTTTATTAGAAGAAATAAGAAAACTGACAAAGATATTATTCGCAAAAGATCAGAAAAGTGTGCGTGAAATGACAGCAGAGCAAACGGAAAACAAAGCACACAAAATAATTTCACTGTGCAAAAGTATCGTCCTTCGAAATGGGTCAGGGATGTGCGGGGATCACATCCGTTGGCTCGTCCGGTCGTGATTATTGCTGTCACGCATTTCCAACAAGCTGGTCATTCAAGATTTCTCCAAGAATCTTAATCCCTTTTGATTTGATTTAGCTTTAATTGTGTCTGGTAGTACGAAACTGACCTTCCTGCTACCTTTCATTCTGCAGAGAAACCCGCCGTGCCAGCTTCAGAGACGTGCTGTGGTAACTGGCATCTTATAACATGAACCATGACTCCAATCTCGCTCCTTGAATGGCTTCAAAAAAAGTTGATCAGTGCCTATTGAGTAACAAAAACTGCATTCCCTCTACTCAAGTAAAATGCACCCAGGACAGGAGTCTGCACTTGTGCTTGCTGACCAAGTAACTAGTGCTGATATTAGTTAAAGTCAGTTCAATCAGCACATTTATATTTGTTGGAAAACAGCGGTTGAGCTCAACAAAACAAAACAAAGCAAAACAAAACAAACTGTGTTTGGCATTCTTGGGGCCATTTGTTAAAGGGGGTGTGGTGGTGCTACTCAGCTGCAACCCAAAGTTCTCTCAGTTTTACAACGAACAAGTAGATTTTTGCAGTAATTGTCCAGTAAAAGTCACTGCTCCTACTTCTGCAGCATGACGACGGCTGGCCACCTGTCTTTTCTGATATCTTCCCAGGATGCCAGAAAGTGCAGAACAGCTTGAATTACCAGTGAGAAATGGAAATGTGGACTGATTTTGTGCAGAGCCCTATTGATTCAGATATGAAGATTACAATGAAGAGCAATCCTAAAAGTTCATATATATTGTGCTTTCTTCTCCAAAGTAAAAGCAAGCAGTCATGCTGAGAAATTTGAGCTTTTTTTTTTCCTGCTGTTGCACTTTCTGAAGCACTCTGGTATCCCCTCAACTGAAATCCTGCTATATCTACATGATTGTATTAGCAAGGTTTTACCTCTACATCGAACAGAATATTTCTCAATGGTTTTTTTGCTTTAATAATCCAAACTGTTCAAAATGATATGGTGGTCATGAATATGAACCATACTAAAGGCAATGAGGGTCCAGGCCTAATTTCAGAGTCCATCAGGTCGACGTACAGGTACATGACGACTGTCTATACTACCTCCAGAAGGAAATGAACAGAGAAATCACTATGGCACATTTTTTTATGTGTATATAAAAAAGAATAAATCAACAAATAAACAAAGCCGGTTGTTGTTAGTAAATTATTACATTCCATGGAATGTAGCACTACCTCCTCCCAAAAACAAATATCGCACAGTCCAACATCTAAGAAAATATAAGACTTGCAGATCGCCTGATAACTTGGCCCAGGCACTCGAAGGCACCATGGCTGGTGGTAGAAGGGCCAGACAGGTGTAAAGGCGGGGAAAGGGGGGGAGGGGGGCATAGAGATGAACCCCAGGGGAGGACTGACTGCTAACCAAAACATTTCAGCCAAATCAGTTTTTCTCTGCGTAAGAGTGGTGAAACAGTCGAGGTGTGACAGCTCCTTGGCATCAGGACCTGCTGCTGTTCAGCTGGAGGAGTGGCTCGTTGCTCACACCTGGGTTGCCTGCTCACCTACACATACACACCAGTGCTTTAGTTGGCTTTTCCTGGTCTTCCTGGGTTCCATAAGGTTTGGGTTTTCAGTTGTTTCATCGGCTGAGCTGAAAGTCACCCATGACACTTTTGTCACACCTGATCACCAAACAAGCTTTTCAGTGGCAGCCTGAGAGGATATTCAAGAAAGATTTAGTTCATATGAACTTGTGTTTGCAACACACTGCTCATGGTACCTTGGATTTGGTGCACGATCAGCAGAAGCTGACAGAACCCTCCTCAGAACTTGACAACTACGTCAATGATTTTAGGCATAGACTCTATGAGGAGGGAGAATTGGCAGAACAAAAACTGCAAGTATCCATGAAGAAAATGAAACGCTTGCAAAAAAGAAAAAAAAAAAAGAACACCTATGATGATCCCTGGTTCTCTGAGATCTTGACGAGATGGAAATTTGAAACTTGAGGTGTTGAGGAAAAAAAAAAAGAAAAAAAGAAAATGAACGTGACATTGTTTTCAGTGCTGACAACATGCCTGTTTGACTTGTACAAAACCGACAAAGATGCCTTATTTACACCTCATGCATGCATATGCATACACAGAGCTTCAAATGTAAAAACAAACCTGTCACACCTCCAAGTGTCTTACCTCAACTTCTCTCTGTAAAAACAACACAAGTTCGAGCTGTCGCCCATTAAAAATAGATCCTCCAGCTGCTGCCCTGGCAAACTATAAATTATTATTGTTATTGCAATAATTTCTTAATTGGGATCCTACAGGAGTATTCAAATGGTACAAAACAAGCTATTATCAAGTGGCTGCAAAGGCCAGCAACTAAATACAGGCAGTACAAGTCATGGCCCGTAGCAAAGGACTTTCACTCAAAGTCTAACAGGATTGGCTGGAATTCTAACCAATCCGCCGAGCTGCATATTCCTGACATCAATCTCTACCTATTAAGGGTGCTATTATGTTTATTCTCACTCCAAACAAAGCTATTTTAAAGTCAAAACAAATGCCTGATTTGGAATAGGCGACACGTGGCCATACAGTGTGCTGTACTAGCTCTGCTGACGGTATTGCATGTTTTTAATGTTTTTTGGGGGCTGGAGACGCTGACACCCAATGTCTGGTTATGAGCAACATTAAAGAACTGACGATATTCATCCACAGATCAAAGTTCACTCTCAATGATCCTAAGTTCTAAGCATCTTTGGTCAACCCTGCACGTCGTATTGACACAGTGAGATCATCGAGCGTTCAGAGAGCAAGAGAGACAAACGTACAGCAAGCTCCAAGAGCAAACCCCCAACTCCGGACAACTGCGTTTTGTTCTGCAATAAAACCACAAGCCCTCTGCTTTTGACCAAAAGATGGAGCCTTGAGCTGGGTTAAGAGAGAGCCGACCCCGCTCGTTCCATTTATCTGTGTGCGTAATGTTCCACTGTCAGCCAGCTGTGGCCGTAACACCTGCGAGACGAGAGCTCTAGCTTTGAGAGAAGTATTCAAGAACGAGGCGGAGGTGTCCCAGGCGGTCTTTGAGTGAGGTCAGGGACAGGACAGTGGTTTGATAGGCGGGGTCCAGCTGGAGGACAGAGAGCAGCCACCAGCACCACGCCGGACCGTTGGACGAGGCCTACAGGAGAGCCAGCAGGATCAGAACAGAAACAACCGGCGATCAGAAAACTCAAGTCATGTGGCATCACTCAGCCTCATCGGGCTGTTAGAAACCTTCTGAACAAATACATAGCAGCATTTACATGGTCATCTTTCTGTCGGTGAGCATTTCACGTTTCTCTAATCAAGCCTTTTGTGTGTCCTTTGAAACTGCGGCGAAGAAACATTCAGGAAGAGACGAATTTCTGCTGAGTCACCTTCCCGTCACAAAGCATCGAGTGACACCAGTGAGAAACAATTAGATGTCATTTAAATAGACTCTGATTAGATCATAAACAGGGTTGGGTCACCTCAAGCAATCCAATCAAAATTTCAATTTGAAAAAGGTCAATCTAATCAGATAAAGCTTATTAACATAGAAAAATCCCAAAATGATTCTCTCTTTCTCTTTAAAATTTATTTAAAAAAAATCTGTTGATTTTTCCAGTGCTTATATTTGTTTTGCCCTAATTGAGGTTGCTGTGGATGGAGTGAGCAAAAACCAGATTCAAGACTGGATTTGTCCCCAGTCCATCAATAGAGATTTAATGTAATATTTGGTGGAGTATACTTTGGAAGATTGTGTGGATAAACTGGGAAGATGTAGTTAGGTTAATCGGTCCAAAACTGTCAGTACTGAAGTGTAGTAAAGTAACTAAAATGCTCTAAATGCTCACTGAATGTGCTTGATAACTGGAATCTATGCCATATCTAAAATTAGCAATGCACTTACGTACCATTCCTCTATAAAATATATATCATATAAAAGTGTTGAGCCATGGCTCTGGTAAATTGTCACACAGTGCTGGCAGTGGTTACTGGACATGACATGGAAAAAAAAAGTAATGTTACATTACAGTGATTGTAAGGCCCGCACCTGAATATTGTCCTCCTTTTCTGGCATGCTGCCGTATTGTCTGTTGATCTGCTCGCGCACGCGGCCACCGAGGCGCTGGTACCAGTCCTGAGCCTGCTGGTACACACTGTCATGGAGATGCTGCAGGAGCTCCAGCTCGCTACCGTCGACCTGAGAGGAGGCAAACCGGTGAAAAGACTCCAGAGAAGTCCAGCGAATGTTTCTGGCTATATTTTCCTTTGAGGTGTATTCTGATCTCTGCGAGGCTGACCTTGAGATCCTCCAGATACTCGATATCAGCAGTGTGGTAGCCATCCCTCTGTCCTCGCTTGAGCACCCTGAACCTGCTGCCACCCACTGTCTCCACATATGAACGTCCGTCGGGGAGCAGGTCCAAACCAAGGATCTCCAGCATGCAGCCATAATCTGCAAATCTGAGGTACGTGAAGATAAAGGTTTTACATCTAATACAAGATCAGTGTCATACAAATTAATGAAAACGCAAAACAAGTGATTCAATTAATGTGCTTAGCCTTGAGACAGGCGCTGCTTTGTATTATTTATCAGAGAATCGGAGAAGATGATGTTGGAAAAGTCAGTTTTCAAATAATCCAAGTACTATTGTTTTTCTCTTTTGCATTGGCACGTCGTGTTTTGAGTCAACGCACCTTCTTGATGCCTTTTTCCATAAAAACGGATTCTATATCATGAGCACAGTGCATCAGAAGAGTCAATTTATTATCTCTCAAATTTGCAATTGACGTAATGCCATAAATCATATTTAATGTCCTTTTAATTCCACTTCTTATGACATTGATATTTGTAGAAACCTTTACCTACATTCAGTGAAAGCTCTAAATTTAAGATAGAAATTACACTGAAATAATTCTATTTTGAATTTTACGGTAGCAGTGCTGCTTGCTGAGGAATTTTGTATAACATGGCCTCGTTTTGTAGACCGTAACCAAGCATTTAATGGGGGATGAAGATGCACAGCAGATCTCCTGGCAGACTGGTGACCATGCTGATATTTTTCCACCCCCTCAGGGTCACATATGACTGATATTCAACTTTGCCCACTCAGAGATCTTCTTGTGCCGCGCTGCTGACAGTCTCGTCAGGCTCCCTCCAGCCTGCTGTGAGCTGCACAGTTAGGGAAATGTCAAACATGGTCTCGGCGCACCCAGACAGTCTGCTCAAAATAACAGCAGGCATCTGTTCGGATGCACAGTGCCGACGTCCTGTGCTTCTGAACTCGGTCCAGAATTTTTTGTTTGCGCGACAAAGCGTGGATTTGATATGATAGATGTCAGGATGATGAAATGAAAAGTGAGGTCCGTACCCTTTGCCGTGCTCGTAGCTGCACATGCCAAACCTCTTGGTGCCGGTCTCCATGCAGCGACGCATCATTAGGCGATACCGAGGCTCGAAGATGTGCAGCGGGCAGGGAACTCCGGGGTAGGCCACAGTGCAAACAAATATAGGGATGTCCTTAGTGAGGCTGACGGGTAAAAGGAGAGGAAGTCAAAAAAGTGATGCACAAAGACAGGAACTAAATGCATGACTGAACTTGCTATAGAAGAAGAGTGTTTTTAGTGTAATGCAGGTGCCTACTTGGACAATTCGGCCATTTCTGCATCGTGGACCTGCTTCCTCTCATCCAGCTGTGAGGGAAACAACCGTGTCATAATGTCCCGAACCACCACGGTAGTGTTGTACTTCCTGTTTCTAAAGTACTGGGAAATTAAAAAAGAAAGTAACACTGCATTAGAATTTTTGCAACGCATACAGTGCAGCAGTGAAATAACTCAGTAATGAAAGTTTCAACCAGATTTATTGGTAAATAATATAGTTTGCAGTTTAGTATGCTGGAGTTGTTTTGCACAACCTGCTGAGAACTTTATGAATATGTAAAATAGATTAGAGTTTCATGAAGGCTGCATGGTTGTTTAGCATGTTCTTCCTGTGTGTGTGGGGCCCTCCCATCAGGAAGGTGACCTAAAACTGCACAGAGATGTGAGAATCACACCATTTGTAATGTATTAATTGACTCCACCTTCACAAAGCAAAAGCCACAGAAGCATAAAAACTCCCCTTCAGAACATTCCTCCTCTCCACTGCACTGCTCACTGCACTGTAGCAAACAATTTAAAAGCCCTTTAAGCATATAAAGTGTCATCTGTGATATGATCTGGATCTTCTCCATTGTGTCAAAACATTGATGATTCCGCTCCAACTTCCCCTTTGGGATGAGGCAAAAGTCGCAGGTTGCCAAGAACAAGCACTCAAGTGCCACAGCTTCACAGTTCAAGCTCTCCCTCAGAGGCTCCCGAACGTTACAGTCTGGCTCAGCACTCGCCGTGTGACCCTGGAGGGGTTCGCAATGCACACTGGTGCAGAAAATGACGAGGAAGCGCCGTGGAGCAGTCGTTATTGCTGCAGGTTGACAGAAAACCCAAGCTGACAGGGCCCTTCAGTTTGAAGACTGCAGGTTTGATCAGCCTGTACCTAAAAAACAGTTTTTCTCAGGCTTACATGCCCGATACTGTAATGGTAACTGCTGTATAAAGAGGCTCTAAGTGTGAGTCTGTATGCTGGTCGTCTGTCAGTCCTGAAGTGGATCCTGTCAGCTGCAGGAGGTTCGTTACACTAATAAGCAGGACGAAGTGGGAATACAAGATGAATGGATGACAAGCATGTCCTTGATCGCTCTCCATGCCTCTCCCTTTTATACAGATTGGAGGATGAAGGTCTTTCCACTCATCAAGTTTCCATTTAGTCCTTAATCTTAGCTACACATTTACTTTTTTTCACCAATGACATCCACCAAAAGAAGTTTGAAGCCTCACAGAACATAATTTGATGTTGAACAATCAATCCATATTGCAAGTTGATCACATGAGAGTTGTCATAGAACTCTGAACAATGCACCTCGTCGTCATAAGTATGTTTATTTTCATCACATCTTGGACAGTTAGGAAAATCTGTGCCCACACATCTGATACAACAGATTTTTTTTTTAGTCAGGCAGTTATTTCTTTGAAGCTAAATTTAGAAATGAAAAGGCGAGTTCTCTTTTTCTGTAGCACTCGTGTGAATTAGTTTTCAGGTGGGAGTTATACAATCAAACCCTCCTACGAGAAGAAAACCACCTTTAACCATCACAGGATGACGCCTTCCGCCCTGTCCGAGCTAAATTTGCGATCTAAAGCTCTCAGAGTGGCGAAAGTAGCAAAGCTTTAATAATTAAGCAGCTCCTAAAGTCGAGATGCTGCAGAGATAAAAACCAGGCCTTTTTGTTCCATGAGGTTTAAAATAGGTTTTTTTCAGAGAGGAGAGTGTCTGTGAGCGGCTACCTCTTGTAGCGGCTGTTTGCAGAGTGGACAGCGAAGGTTGTGGTCCAGACTCCTCTCGATGCAGTTTTTGCAGAATGTGTGGCCACAGGGGGTTGTGACTGGCTCAAAGAACAACCTTCAAAGGACAGAAACAGGCTGAAGCATTAACAAGAGAGAAAGGGGAGCATGAGACTTGAATCAGTGAATAGTAGTAGATCCAGAAACTAACCTAATGCAGAGAGGACACTCGAAGTCTGACACCGTGAGAACGCTCAGAGTTTTCTCTCTGAGGCGAGGACCTGCACCTATTACAGGAGGAAACAGGACAAAACAGTAATTTTCTAGATTTGTGGACAGTTTGCCCTTCTTAAGAAGGACACGCAATTATCATGTAATTTGAAGCCATCTGGTGAGTGTTATGGAAAAGCTGCTCATGGTGACAATGACAGAGATGATGCATGATGAGGACAATGATGATAGAAATGACACTCGAATTAGAATAAACGTCTGCAGCGGCGTGTCAGCCTACCCCTTCCGTGCCCGTCGTCCTTCCTCATCATCATCTCCTCATCATCTTCAGCAGCAGGGAGAAAGGAAACAGCTTGGCAGAGGCTGAGGCAGCACTCAGTACCCGAGTCATGCTTCACCTTGGGAGACGAAATCAGACGCAGCCTCGTCGGTTTGGATTCATGTGCGAAAATGACACAGTTGCCAACAGAGAGCCCCGGGCAAAGGTTACCTGGTGTGCCTCTCTCCTTCCATCTTCCGCTTTTTCTCCATGATGAGGGTGCAGGAGGCTTTCTGCGTGAGTGGGCCCCTGGGAGCCACTGAGGGTGGTGATGGGACAAGGCTCCTTCAGGTATTCAGACACCACCTGCAGGATGCAGGGCACCTCATCCGGCACTGCTACTCCCTCTGCCTCCAGGATCTGCCATATGAAACCATCAGGATGAAGGATTAAGCCATGAAACAAAATTTAAAAAAATATTTGCACATACAGAGATACACAAACCTTTTTGATTTGGCTCTTTGCAGGAACAAAGTCAGCTTGAAGTTTTAGGCAACGGTGGAACTGGACGATGGCTTCTTTTTGCTGACCCATTTCCAGTAGCACATTCCCTTTACGAAAGAAGCCCTGCACACACAGAACAGCGTTATCAGCACATAACTGTCTGCATAAGCAAACAACTGCATGGCCGCTCACAGCCTTCATTAAAAAAAAAAAAAAAAAAAAAAAAAATTGTGTAATGTTTATTTTATCATTTGGTTAGCTCTGTCTATCACGTCCAGCTACAATCCGACAGTGAAGTTTTGCTCGAAATGACAACCTCCTTGAAAGTAAATGAATAAATAATAACAGAAAAAAAATAATTTTCATTATTAGCAGTGAGCCTCCTACTGGCACTGAGTCATTAAATTCCATTATGACATAAGCAGCTGTTTGCATAACGTTTAGAAAATGATATAACATCTATAAAAGTGTCAAAATGGATCAGATCGGTACTATAATTTCTGAGGTTGCACACGTGTTGTTGACATGCAGGTTACAAAACCCGTGTGGAGATCCAGACACAGAGTGGGGAGATAGTCGATGGCGGGATGTGAGATATCTCACCTCTGTCCAGTTGGGACGAAGGCAGCAGAGGTTGTCGAGGTCTATCAGCGCGTCTGGGAATCGCATCAGGCCCCAGTGAGCTTCGGCTCTGTACACCTTCAAACTATGATCATCTGGGACTAAGGGGGAAAAAAGAAAAAACTCATCAGAAAGCTTCAGAAAAATTACACTGCTTTCAAACAGCTGAAGCCTGATTGCCCTGGTGCATTTATATATTGACTACATGAAGCATGAAATACAGAGTAACTGCATCACACGGCATGTGGAAAGACTCCAAATCTGAAATGCTAATGTAACAGTCACCATTACTGATGCTAATACAACCCAAATTCATAAATTTCATATAAATACTACTTCGAAAATACTGCCAATTTGGTAAGCTTTCTATGACAGCATAATAAATTATGATACAGAACTCAAATAATACCAACAAGACAAGGTTGTAGCAATTAGTGTCAGCGTTGTGTTGACAGGATGAATGTGGCATGTGCACCACAATTCTCATCCTCATTACTTAAGAACAATACATTAACTTTTTTAGCCCACACAACTGAAAGGCAACTGTTTACCGAAGAATCGATCTTCATTTAATGACTGTTTCAACCTACTCATGCATTCAAGGGAAAACTAAACTCTTAACTGCTTCTGCTCCACCCATAATCGAGTGTGCATTCTAGTGTCAAGAAGTTGTAACAACATTTTTTTCTAAAGTGTTCAGGCCTTTACAAAGACTCAGAGCAAGGTGATGCTGAATGTTATGAAATGTTAAAAGTGAGTGCACGGCCCACGGGTTTCACGCCTCCAGTGATATAAGTGAAACTGCAGCATGTAAATGTGTCATTGCACAAGAGGCCAGACTACCGGAGCAGAGTGAGCAGCAGCAGCAGTATTTAAAGGGATTGGAGGGGAGGGCGTTGCAGGTAACTCAGTCTGCAGCTGATTCACTGTCACAAATCTGCTCTGGACGACCACTGATGAGATAAAGTTCATGGAGGGCACAAGCCGTCCCGATTACCTCCTCCTGCCTGAACATGACAATAAGGTCAAATGCACGTCAGGCCAAGGAAGCTGCACTGATAAGGCGGAAGCTGCTATTTGCAAGGCTGCCTGGGAAAACAGTCCATGTTTACAATGTGAACAAAATACACAATACTGTATTTAAAACCTCCTACGAATGCGTTTGTGATTGTAGAAAAGCCTGGAAAAAGAAAGATTTCTGTCAATCCTGAAGGGAAGAAGCAGCAGCATCTGACCCAGATATACATCCAGGTCAATTGCCTAATCAGATGATATGATGATACTGCTGCCATCAAAGTCTGTGCCTGAGACATCATCTCCTTCCTGACCCCCCTGCGCCTCTCTGCTGGGCTCTGGTGTCCAGGAGATGCACCATCAGGCACCATCACTGGGGACGAGCCAAAAATGTGTGCAATGCGTAAGAAAGTGTGAATCCAAACACAAGCAGTCCGAGGATAAATGAATATGAACGCCATCGGTTTACTGGAACCTTATTTGAACCCTTCAAACTGAAGTGACCTGGACACACTGCAGGAGCGCAGCGCGCTCTCGTGAAGGAGTCTCGCCTCACCTGAGCGCAGCCCCTCATCCGCGATGCGTAAAGCTTCCGTGAACTCCCCGGCTTTCAGCTTCTCCTGGATTTGGCACTTCACCCGCGTCTCGTCGGGCCAGCACTTCTCCACCACGCTGATGAGCAGCACGTTGTTCTTCATGCCCCTCACCTCCTTCTGTTTTAACCTCTCCTTGCAGGAGGGGCACTTGGAAGGGAGGAAGCCCCCCACGCACCTCCGGCAGAACGTGTGGCCGCACGACATGGTCACCGGCTCGCACATGAGGAAGAGACACAGCGGACACTCCAACACATCCATCCTGGATTTTCTTTTCTTTTTCTTTTTTTTTTTTTTTTTTTTTTTAAAGGTTATGTCACTGGAGAAATGTTGCTTTGTCGCCAGAGCACTGCGGAGACGCGCTTCTGTGTGGTATTATTGCACGGACCATTTAAATAACATCCCGACAGCTGACGGCAGCAGTCAATGCGCCCCACATCTGCTGGACCCGGACCAGGCTGTCGTCCAGCTGCTCGCGCCAGCCCTCATAGGCTCTCCTCCGCGGCCACAAAAGAAAAAAAGAAGAAAACAGAGAGAAGAAAGTCCAGTCGCTCACATTATTCAGCCATAACTTTGCTTTGTGGCTCGGAACATCTTCCCTTTCCAGACAGCTCCCCGTCCGACGCGCCGCTCTCGAGCCTCGACGCGACAAAACTCCGCACGAGCCGAACCGGTGCCGCCGCGCATGAATGGCTCTTTCTCTGGTTCTAAATGAATCGATCTAATGTCCCCGTGTCCGCTCCTAACCCCCGCGGAGAGACGTATCCACACGGCCACGAAGATAGGTTACTGTGTAACACCATTACGTTACATAAATAAAGATCACGTGACGCGGCAGCGCGCCCTCCCATTGGCCCGCGCGGTGGCTTTCCGCCCTGTTGTGAAACCCAAGGATGCAGAGTTTCATAACATAATTCCTGCCACAGAGGCGCTTCGCATCGTTAATACTCCTCCAGATCAATTAAAACACTCTGAGGATGAGTTCTTGATTGATCCGGTGAAGATGGTGGCAGTTCCCATCATGCATAGCACGGATTCAGCTGGTCAGAGAGAAGGGAATCCCAGCTGAGGGTAATAATAACACCGGGGGGGCGGGGTGAAAGGATCATGACATAAGCCTTGCTCTGCTCATCCTCGAGTTTTCCTGATACGCTCAAAACATGCTTGGTGGTAAAGTGTGTCACACACTGAGGACCTGGTTCAGACCGTCCTGGTGCAGAGGCAGGATGGGGAAGAGAGGGGAGCATGAAGCCGGGGCTCTGCCAGCAGCAGGACTGCAGCCATGTGGCTCCAGGAGCAATGCGCCATGCTTCTCTGAAGCTTTCATAACATTATATGTAAATGATCCTCTTAAACTTTATGCCTTCATTTTACTGGCTTTTATAATGATGAACTGTTTTTTTTTTTACTTCCTCGTGTTTTACCTTTTATTTAACAAGACATGAGTTTATCTGTATGTACATATTTATTAAATTTATTATGGACATTCTACACAGATGAGCCTGTAAATGTTCAGTTTAAAAAGTGAATAACATCTTGTAAAAGAAAACGTGATATGCAAGTAAACATATTACTACTGGTATAGCAATAGTGGTATTTGTACTGGTGTTAATCCTAAAAAGGGGGAAAAAACAGCCCAAATGTCCATCCATCCATCCATTTTCCTAGCCACTTCATCCTTTCCAGGGTAGCAGGGGGCTGCAGCTAATCCCAGCTACTTCGGGCAAGGGCAGGGTACACCCTGGACAGTTCGCCACTGTAGCCTAAATGTCTATAAGGTAAAACACATAAAAAACATACAAAACATAAAAATTGTAAATACAGCTAAGCATTTATCAAGACACCCAAAACTGTCTAAAACCAATGACACAAAATTGTTAAAGTGTGGAAATAAGCGAACAGCGAAAACATCTGTTAAGGTCTGATAAGGCAGAAATGGCCCCCCACCACCCAAGAGAAGGTTGCAGAGTTTAGACTCATGGAATAGGAAACTTGCAGATGCCTGAGGTCTTCAGGAAGAGGTTTACTGAGTGTTTCAGAGTCAGACGCAAACAAGGTGAAGAAGCGTTCACGTTCTGCGTAAAGTCACAAAAAGCCTCTATTTTATTACCTTTAACCTAATAAAGTTTTAATTGCTTAATTTATGTCATTTTATTGGTTTTGTTTTAATGTATTTCGTAATCTTAAACTTAACATTCTGTTTAAAGTATTGTGAATATCCTTGTATCTGGTGCTGTGTGAATAAATTTGCCTTGGCTTTAATAATTACGGCAAAACAAAACAGTTAAAATCACCAATTCCACTGAAATAGTTAAAACTGCGAAAAATGGCCACTAAATCTACGACAGCATCCAAGCAGTAATCGTATAATTTCATGAATGGTTTTTATACATAAAGCAAAACTAAAACATATCTGTATATTTGATCCGTTTTCCACTGAAAAGAGGACCTCAAATGTTGCTCTCACATGATTCTGGTTGTTACGGCGTGAAATCTGCGCTGTGTGCTGCACTTCTTACATCAATATTACGTAGCCAGAGACGGCCCCGTTATCGAGCAAGCTCAAACCAGAAATCTGCTTGCTTTGCAAATCACGACCCGCCACGCCAGCCTCGAACATAACATGTAGTTACAAAACTGATTCTTCTAATATTCAACGTCACCTCCTCATGTGGGCCCTGTGCTGTAGCTTCAGGTTTAACTAGTTTAAGTTAAAGTGTAAATTATTCAGCTTGGTAGAAGAAAAAGGAGCTACTTTTCTTTCTAGTCGGAGAACCCTCTAAGTAAGCCAACAGAACACTTCTGAGCTGAAAACGGTGAAGGAATGTGGAGTAGCGACGTAACCAGGACCTATACATCCTTCCAGACCTTTAAGTGACCCCTCCCACCAAGTTATAAAACCTGCTTAGTCACAGTGGTGTGGCGTTATTAGTTTTAAAAGAGAGTCCTTTTTTTAATAGCTCTGAATGAACAGCTCTGTGGCGATGTGAAAGCAGACAGTCGCATTGTACAAATTTATTTAATGGTTTCAAATACACACAAAATTAAAAAAGAAAAAAAAATACAGCTTTCCTAAATTATCTACGTAAAATTGAATGAGCTGTTTTATATGGACAGGGAACAAAATGTGATCTATTTTAAATAAAGCACCATTCCCTGCTTGATCACAGACCAGACGAAAACATAGCAGACATGTTCACACTCGCACACAGTAATGACAGTATAACACACTGTTGGGTCCATGACCAGAAACACTGAAAATTTAAGCTATTTCATCGATAATGCTGCACATGGCTGCATCTTTGTCCAACATCTTGTCCCTCCTGGAGGTCGGGCTGCTCTTGTCCTGGTGACCAGCTGCCATACAGCTGGCGCCCGTTTCCTCGACATCCATGGGTTCTGTTTTCAGCCTGGGAGTCAGTCCAGAGGAACAACCAACGCCAGTCGATGTGGATGCACTCTTTACCCCTTCACAACTGCCATCTGGCCCCTCCATCTGAGGTAAATCGTCAGGTAGCGAGGCGAGGCAGCCCTGGATCATCTCCACCACCCTCTCGAGGTGTTTCTGGAACCTCTCCGCTGTCTCCAGTCTTTGTCTTTTCTGCACCTCCATCATCACCCGCAGCGTCTCCCTGGCTTGGTGTGGCCTGTACTCGTTTATCAGATGGTGCATATGAACAAACAGAAGCTTTATGTCTTCCAGTTTCTCTACTCGCTTTATGCTGCTGGGGCTTTTGATGAGAATGTCCAGCAGGTCCAGAAAGTTCACGAGAATGGACATGTTGAGCTTCTTCAGCTCTCGCTTGTGGTCAAACTGCATGGGATGGAGCCTCTCGATGCCCTGGCTCTCCAGAGGCCGGATGATCAGTTCGTCGCACTGGAACTGGTTGCCAAACATCATGTAGCTGTCTCTGATGGGCGGCGGCGGCTTCGGGGCCAGGCCTTTGCGGATGTTCTCATCTGTGTACTCCTTGATGTACTGCATAGGCGGAGGAGGCAGGGCACTGACCTGCTGCGGTTCACCCATGATGTCGGGCTGATTAATGAAATAGAGAAACAGGATAAGATGGCATTAGGAAAAAAACCTTACATCCATGTAAAATCACAGTTAAATTCAGTGTTATATACATGCTATAAAAGGCAATGACTCATCTGGCTGCAGAAACAAAGTATCACTGTGGCAGGTAGCCAACATAAGACAGTATTTTTTGTTAAACCAAAACAAAGTAACCCTCCCTAAAAAAAAGTCACTGCAGCATCACTCTGAACACTGCATCATGGTTACCAAACACGACCTTTGACCAGAAATGTCCACTTTTCATTATCTTCCAAAAAAAACTGGGACCATAATGGACCACATGGTGGCATAGAGGTTAGTGTATTTCTGTGTGGAGCCTGCACGTTCTCCCTGTGTGTGTATTGAGTGATCCCACAGTCCAAAAACATGCGTGTGAGGTTAACTGATTACCCTAAAGTTCCCCTAGATGTGTGTCTGTGTGTGGTTGTCTGTCTTTCTGTGCTGTGATGGACTGGCGACCTGTCTGGGGTTGAACCTGCACGCACCCTTAGTTATTTGGTGTTGGCACTGTGACCCTGTACAAGATAAAGCAAATATTGAGGATTGGTGGATGGTGAGTTAATTGATTTCTTTGCAGATTATGGGATGGTGGATAAGGTTCGACAAATTGATTTCAAGCAGCACAGAACGCCAAAGATTTTAGAAGAAGAGAAGATTGTCTTAATTTATGTATATGTATGAATGAAATACAAATATCTATGCATTTCTTATCTAATACAGCTGTGAGTTTATTACTGTATTATTCATACTGAAATTGTACAGAAAACACAGTTCAAAACATTCATTTGTATTTGCCAAAGATGACATGAAACGATAACTTGTATGATTTTCTGTACAAAAGAGATTTCATTCCGGTTCTGAAATATGAATATTTTGAGTGTAGGAATATAATATTAATGGGACTCTCACATTATTTGTGTCATATCGCATCAAAGAGAGAATTTGTGGATATGGACGAACCACGAAGGAGCTAATCTGAATTTCTGTCCGGAATACATGAAGATACTGCTTTGTTAAATATCTGGATTTTCTATCCATAAAGAGAAAATCTCCAGGCTTGTTCAATTAACTTCAGACTAAACTTAAGACAACCTTTAAAAATACACTTTCTGCCTTTGAGAGAACGACGCTAATTTCACTAGCCCACTAAGCTAACTAGCAAAGCCGTACGGCTAAAGAGTTACAACCACGTCTTCAACGTGGAGCAAACCGATATTCAAACACAATCTTCCAGTCTTAAAGTCACAACTAACCTTTCAGGTGACTCTGCAGCCGCTGAACTTTTTTTTCAGTCGTGAAATGTGTCCGTAATTAAAGCAGCAGCCTTTAGCTCATAGCGTAGCTTAGCCCCACTTGCTCACGCTGGGGAGAGCGTCAGCGTGCGATTCACTGCCATTGGCCGAACCGAGCACGTGAGACATTTTCACCTCAATGATTGGACAGTAACGGAGGAGCAAACTGGAATCTGATTGGCTGAGAGCTTTAGCGTCAGGCCCACCTGATTCACAGGCTGGCCAAGAAAGGTGTATGTTTTAAGCGTTCTGTCAGTTTTATGTTCTCCCGACACGATTTCCGACCAAATGTATTTACTTATTAATGCTCGACGCAGAGGAGGGTGAGATAAACTCAAGGTAAAACAGCTTTATGTACGTTGATATCAAATACATCACAATATTTATAATATACAAAATATTTTCTGATTGTAAACTGCTGTTGCTTGAATATGTAACTAGTTGTTTTTAAACATTTACATTGTACAGTATGACCTACTGTCTAAGTTTGATCTTACAAATATATATTTAAAATAATATTTCCAGTGCTTGAGTGAAATTTTGCAATCATCCCTGTAAAACATCTTTAATACCTTTTATCATTATGACTCTAAGACACATTAAAAAAAAAAAACATAAACAGTGATTAAGAAAAATAAACAAAAGCAAGTTAAAAATGAATAAATTATCATTTGTTTTGGCTGTTAAGCGATGTAAACAAACACAGAGATTGGATTGTGGAGACTTTGTTGCTTGTGCTACATGTGCCAGTGTCTGTAAAATTCAAAATACAGGTGCAGCTTCAGAGTTTTCAAAGCCAAATGAAATCTTGACAAATGTTCAGGATTTGATCTTACAATATCTGGAACCTAAAAGTTGAACAATATGACGATTTTATTGTTCATACCTTGGAAAGATCAACGTCTTTAAATAAACACAGAGATAAACTCACAATCAGCTGACAGACAGACGCCTGAAAACATTTCTAAAACGATCTGATCAGTCCCCATTCCACAAAAAGTTTTTGGATGTAAACCTTTTTAAAATGCTTTAAAAGCAATAGTTACAAATAAAACATGATACTTTTCTTCTCTTGTACTCATAACTTTGATTCGGTTTAATCTGAATGAAAATTCAGAAGAATTTGTAGTCCTTGATAACTTTTGTGTTTTCCTGTCCTGATGGTGGTGCTATAGCATCCAGTTCAGCAGTAAGGATGGGTTGTTTTCTTTTTTGCCTTATTTTATATTCTAACTCTTAACTATAATCATTATTTCTGAATTATATGTGTGAACTAATCCAGCTAAATAATGGATTGGAGATATTTCTACTGTTAACATAGTGGAAATTTGTTTGTGGTGTGTGGGCGACAGATTAATGTGGAAAGACAAGAACATTGAAAATCTTTAGCAAAACTGCACAAAAGTTGATTGTAGCAGAATAAATAAAAATAAATAAGTGCACATTATGCAATATGGAAAAAATGTGAAAAGTACAAATAACCAAAATGATGGTTAAAGCAGCAAATAAACAAAAAGTTTACTTTGCTGTGCAAATTTTATTTGAAAGATTTAAGCAAAAAAGTGACTAGCATGAATAGGTTTTTGTATTCTTTCACATGTTCTATATCAACTCTCTAGGAAATGTTGATATAAATATCAATATTGTGTGTTAGTACAAAGACTGAATAATTTGTGTCCATGCATTTATTTAATGTACAACATTTTCTTTAAAACAAAAAAAAACAGGCATTTTCTTCCAGTCTCTGCATACTCTAAACTATTTGACACTTTGATTTATTTAATTAAATTATTTTGCATGGATATATTCGTGTTTGTGTGTGTCAAGTGAGAGCATGGAAAAGAGAGAGAGTTTCTTGAATGTTTAGTTACTGACATTGTTTCTGTTTCTGGAACAATTCATATAATCTATAATAATGTTTGTGAAAAATAAAGGTCTTGACTTGAAACTGGCTTATTGCAACATACCGAGTAGGAGAGTGAGAGAGAGAGAGAGAGAGAGAGTGTGTGTGTGTGTGTGTGTGTGTGTGTGTGTGTGTGTGTGTGTGTGTGTGTGTGTGTGTGTGTGTGTTGCTCTGAGGATGTGGTTTACTGTGTGCAACAACTTCATACCGGAAACTCCAAGACCGATGAACTTAACATGTCACAGCGTTGTGTGTGTTTTTTTCGTCTTCACATGCACAGTGTGGAGCTCCATGCAGCAGAGAGCATCCAGCGCCTCAGACCGATCACTTCTGCATCCTCACCATGTTCCCCAGGGTGATTTTGAAGGAAACCATGATCAAAAAATCTCAACAGAAGAAAATAGTGTCACCTTGTAACTACAAAGAGAGAGTTTTTGTTCTGGATACTCAAGAGCTGAAGTACTCCGAGTGTCGTCCCGGGGTGAGTCCATTCTTCTGGTTACTTTGAAATTGCACAGCTGATGAAGAGGTTTGGTGTGTTTGCCAGCTCACAGTGTTTACTCAGGTATGAATGATCTTTTTTCCAGAAAAAGCCCATGCTGAAAGGCTGCATCCCGCTGTTCAGGATCAGGTGTGTGGAGACTGTGCTGTGCGATGTCCCCATTCCATGCAACTACAAGTACCCTTTTCAGGTAGGATTCACAGGGTTTACACCCCTTTAATAATGTGTTACATTCTGTAAGGTTTCATAAGATAAGAAAAAAATACTTATCTATGTTCCCAAACTTGCATGTCTGCAGGTTTTTTACGACAGCCATTACCTCTACATTTTTGCCCCAGACAATGATTGTCGTCAGAGATGGGTGAAAGCTCTCAAAGAGGGTAAGTCATGTCAGATCATAGCAACACACACATATCAGCATTGAATTCTTTTGAGTTGACACACTACAGGGTTGCAGGTTGAAAACTAAGTTCAAGTTTGGGTTTTGGAGCCTTTTTGTCTGAAGTTTGCATTTCCCCCCCTGTGAACATTTGGCTCTTTGATATCGTGTTTATGAGATGTGTTGATTTCTGTTTCAGAAACGAAGCACAACAATTTGGTGGACAAATATCACCCAAAGCTGTGGCTGGCTGGAAAATGGAGGTGTTGTCAGCAGGAGGAGAAGCTTGCAGCAGGTTGTCATGTTTATGACCCTGACGGCTGTGGTATGTTTTCTCCAGATATACTTTGTTTTTTTGAACCTTTGCCATGATTTTTTCGGGTTTTATTCCTGTGAATGAAGAAAATTATCATTGTCATAAAGAAAAGCCTCTGAGAGAATATTCAAGTGATTTCAAGACATTTGAGTGTAGATGTTCATTTTAAATCTTGGTCTTGACATTTTCTGTTGTTCAGAAAACCCACAATGCATCATGCCATTTCTCTTCTCTCCACAGCGTCCAAGAAGCCTCTTCCCAAGCTCCCAGATTTAGAGGTACCAAGATTTAACAATAATCTGCTGCTCACATTTTGTTTATGCGGTTTAACCAAATACTGTGATATCTGTAAATGCTGAAAAATACCCACATCGTTCATTTTTTCATTGCTGTTTTGAGAAGTTTGCTTACTGTTAGTCATATTCACACATCCAGGAACACAGCGATGGAGACAGCAGCCAGGCATGGTGTTCATGCGCTACTGGGAAAATGTGGGGTTTCGGGTTCTTATTTACTGCTGTCTGTTTGTCCAAATATGTGCTTTAGTTGTAATACTGATCCGGGGATCAAACTGCCTCAGGCTTTCTATGTCGAAATATGCAACCAGTCTGTGATGTGGTTGTAGATCATCTTGTGCAGATTTTGGTCCTTTGGTTTTTTTCTGATGAGTTTGCAGGAAGTCAGTGAGAGTTAAATGAGATAATAACCACTACATCCTGGTTATTAACCAGGATGTGATGCATGCAATATAACTTTCTTGTTTCTTTTCATTGATAGGACCTGGTTTATTTTTTAAATATATTTATTAAGTCTTTTCAATTTGCTATTAACCAGGTTGGATTGCAGATTTATAAAAAAAAACATATCCCAATAAAAGAGATCATTATGCTCAATTACAATTTGAATTGCTGTTACCAGACAAGAGAATTACAAGAACATGACTGACAGAGCAGCTAAAGAGGCTGAAGTAAACACTGAAATATGACTTTTTCAAGGAGATGTTTTAATCTTGTAGAATAGGTTAAGGCTCACACTTTTGATCCTGTGTGTTTACTGTTGATTGGTTATGCTGTTTTGTGTCATATGATTAATTGGTAAAGTGAAAGTCACTGATTACAAAAACTGACACATTTATTTGAATAGTTTCTGTTTACTGTTGACGTCATTCTGTCTCTTTCTTGACTTTGCATAAACACAGATAAACAAATGCGGATGTCGTTAAACATTTGCTGTGGAGGATTTGAGATAAAAACTTCCTTCTTCATTTTTTGGACGATAAAGGTGCACGATTCAGGAGAGATGACGGTCATCGCTCTGCAAGATTACGAACCAGTACGAGATGACGAAATACCGCTGAAGAAAGATATGGAGTACCTCCTGATTGACAGCAGCCAGTCCGACGTGTGGACCGTGCAGGACCATCAAGGGTCAGTAAAGCTCCGAAACATGACCACTGAGTCCTGAAAGATTTTGCTCCGTTTGTTATAAGAATTATGATTAATTATTTTTTATTTTCTGATTCCTGATTAGGAATTTTGGTTTTGTGCCCAGTACGTTCGTGGCTGAAAAATCTGGCAGCAATTTTGAGAGATTTGAGTGAGTTTTGTTCTAATTTTCCCCCTCAGTGTTTTCAACCTGTTCCAGGTAAACTCAATTGATTTTGTTGTTCATGGAACTGATTCGGTTGTTGGTTTGTCTTCTCACAGATGGTACAGCAAAAACATAAACAGAGGGGAAGCTGAGATGTTGCTCAAGAAAGAGGTAAGCATAAGATTAGTGTTAATTCATTTTCCGTTAGTACACCCCCCAGGCCTGTCTTTTGACAGAAAAATACTGTTTCATTTAATAACTTGTAGGAAACAACATGACGTGAACTGCCTGTATGATTCAGTGCACTTCAGCTGCAACTGCAACACTGTTGCATTTGCAAAATCATACATCTGCACCTGTGTGATGAGAGTCATACTTGCTCTCACAACCACACTGTAGAATTTCCTGCTACGGTGTTCGGCTGAGGTCTGCAGGCAGGCGGGAGAACATTTATCCATTATCACATGCTTGCGCCGGCTACCAGGCCTGCACAGGCAAAAACTGCAAATTACCGCACACATTTAATGAGCGTAACCTTTTTTTCAATTGTTTCTCTGATGTTGTTTTCCCGTTCCACCCGCAGGGAAAAGAGGGCGCTTTCATGGTGCGAGACTCGAGCCAAGTCGGAGTCTTCACTGTGTCGGTTTTCACCAGAGCACCGGGGTAAAGGTTTCTCCGTCTTCACACCGTTTCCTTGAGGGTTACCTGAAATGAAATCAGTTAAGATAGAAAGTGATAACACACAGCGAGATGTCAAGCTCAGTGATGCATCCTCCGACGAAGGCAAATAATCTTAGCTCAAGCGTGCACAGGTGGAACAGTTCGGTGAGCGCGCAGGTGTGCGTCTTCCCTCTCGGTTGTCAGTTTTTAATGACGGAGTGTAACCAGTGCTGTTGGTCTTTGTGGCTGTTTGCCTGCGGATTTGTTGAAACGACCGTAGAACAGAGCAAACGCTAAATTCAGACAAACACGGATCAGAAAATGAATTGCAAACCAATAATCAAATAGACAGAAGCAACCAATTCATTTCATTACATCCGGTTTATTTTCTTGTTGAAGCAAATTAAATTATTTGAAATTGGTATTTATAATGATATACTTTAAAGATCCTTTATACGGATGTATTGGCCTGGAACTGTTCTGAGGACGCCAGGAGAAATGCTGGCGTAACCTTTACGTTTCGCAGAAGGAAGATTGATCATTGTGATCATGATGCACCGGGCAGAATCATCACAGACATGTTTTGACGTGGCATCCTGGCAGTGAAGTCTAACTCTAATAATACCTTGCGATTGGAAAACACCTTGTGATTAATGCCAGCGTGGCCGGTCGTGGAATAATCCCCATCTGACTGGGCTGAAAGTTTATACAGCTCACATCACAACTTGATGTTTTAACATACTCTTATCTTCTCAAGGTTAAATGGGGAGAAAAATCCAAGAGTGAAACATTACCAAATCCGACAGGCAGAAACGGGCAAGGCGGCATTTTATTTGGCTGAGAAATACCTGTTCAGCACCATTCCTCAGCTCATTCATTACCACCAACACAACGCTGCCGGTAAGTGTGCTGCTCCCTTCGGAGGTTGCAGCTTTCATAAACATTGTGACTATAGTGGAAGGAATGTGCAGCTCTGTTGTGTTTTCATAAGTCCGTCCTTTCTTGTGTGTCTGCTTTTCACTGGCAGGTCTCATAACGCGGCTGAGACACCCCGTCTCCAGATATGGATGCTGCACCCAGGAAGTACCAGATCTCTTACAAGGTTACATCGCTGATTGTTCATTCAATAGTTAAATGAAGCTAAAGATTGTGCTTGTGCTGACTTAACGTGGTGTTATTCAGGATGTACTCAGTCCACAATGAATCTTACTGTTTGGATCCCTTTCCTGATGCAAACTGAGGAGTTGGTGAAAACAAATGAACTCTGAATTTCCCATCACCTAAAACTCTGCCCGGGTACATCACTTTTAAATTAAAGGTGTTTTCTGTTTGTTTTGGATTTGGTCAGTGCACAAATATAATAAGGCTCTAACCTGCACTTATTGTGGACCTCAGAGGAAGATCTGATATAAAAAAGAGGAATATACAAGCTTTACTTCCACATGTCTTTTTTTTTTTTCATTGAGTATCATCTCATATGTTTGTGTGTTCAGTTTGCTATAATTTGGATCTTCCCCTTGTGCTGCTGCAGATCAGTGGCAGGTGAACCCTACGGAGCTGGTGCTGGGTCAGGAGTTGGGCAGTGGCCAGTTTGGCCTCGTGCTGGAGGGCACCTGGAGGGAGAGGAAGGTGGCGGTGAAGATGATGAGAGAAGAGTGCATGTCGGAGGATGACTTTAAAGAGGAGGCAAAAGTCATGATGTGGGTATTACAGTGAAGAATGGTATTTTTCCAGGTG
Source organism: Salarias fasciatus (assembly GCF_902148845.1). Lineage (NCBI taxonomy): Eukaryota > Metazoa > Chordata > Actinopteri > Blenniiformes > Blenniidae > Salarias > Salarias fasciatus. The sequence continues at coordinate 7,928,005 of NC_043746.1, read as the reverse complement.
ACACACACAGAAAATCACTCATCTTCTGTGTGTCGGCGTGTGTCCTAAACAGGCGGCTCTCGCACTGTAAGCTGGTGCAGCTGTATGGCGTGTGCACACAGCGCTCCCCCCTCTGTCTCGTCTTTGAGTTCATGGACAACGGCTGCCTGACCGACTACCTGCGAGCCCGTCGAGGGCGTTTGTCTCCGGATCAGCTGTTGAGAATGTGCCTGGACGTCAGTGAGGGGATGATGTACCTGGAGAGTTCCAACTTCATTCACAGAGACCTGGTAAACCAACTGGAAGCTTTTAGCCACGCATTCCCGCCTCCCTGTTCTGTCGGCTGAGTCGATCCTCTGTTCCTCCAACAGGCTGCCAGGAACTGTCTCGTCTCAAAGAACAACGAGGTGAAGGTGTCTGATTTTGGCATGACCAGGTACGTCTCTGTAAGCCCTTCTGGAACCTTGGTCGTGTGTGCTTGATCATGTTGTGTACCTGGTGTTGTGTTTTTATGCCTGACAGTGTGTGGTTTGCGTCCATTCTAGATTTGTCTTCGATGACCAGTATACAAGCTCCCAATGCTCCAAGTTTCCCGTCAAGTGGTCGGCCCCGGAGGTCATCAGATACAGCAAGTTCAGCAGCAAGTCGGACGTCTGGTCGTTCGGTGTGTTTGCCCTTGTTCCTAACTTTCAGTCGTTAGGTTTGTATATCTGACTTCCTGAATGTACAGTCTCGTAGCCGAGTGGCACGCAGTGACGACATGAACCAAACAATGTGGGAGCAGATACGTGATCATGTACACATTTCATGGCAGTAAAAATAGTTTTTGCCGTATCCATGAATAGAAAACTGTCACAACTGGATTTGAAAAAAAAAAAAAAAAAATCCCCCTCGTCAAAAAAAGTCATGACTTAACCCAGTGCCAGACCAGGGTTAGGTAACTGTAAACACTCTCTTTAAAGAGATAACCAGTAAACTTGAGATGAAATCATTAAAGAAATCAAATAACTAACCATTCAAAAATGAAATTAAATTACAGTTTGACTAATTAAAAAGAAAAACAACGACTCTTAACTAATAAGCAAACGGTTTAACTAAATAACTTTTAATGTTGTGTAAATTTAAAATATAATATTAAGGAGTCTTTAGATAAATACATGAAGCAAGTTTTGAATTTTGATGTTTCGTTTGTAGTTTCTGTGTGTGATTCTGATACTGTGATGATGCTACCAGGCGAATTAACATAAGAATAATAATGAAAACACTTTACATTGTGAGTTACACTCAAACACTCTCACATCAATGCTGATAAGCAAAGTGCCTTCGAGTCCACTGTCTTGCTCAAGGTTATTTTAGAAAGCCTGTGGTCGGTGATTGAGCCACCCACCACAGGATGAACACTGCTGTCTGAGTACCAGCTGCTCGTGGGTTTATTTCAATGGAAACCCCAACCGTGATTTAGATAACAGCTCCTCAGGATGTATGGTTTCGTCATACATTTCAAGGCGAACAGAAAGTAAAATATGCCAGACCTTTTGAAAACGTTTTTATAGTATGCCACTTAATCAATCTACTGTTTATAGAGTCACGATCGGCGTCTAATCAGTAGTGAACTCAGCAGCTTTTTAACCCAACAGGAACAGACGATATGGATCGGAGCTGCAACCTGCAGATATTAAACATGTGCAGAGTAATGAGGTCGGAAGAGACAAGAGGAAATTACTATCACAGACTTGGCGCAGTACTTTCGGTTTTTGACATTAAAAATAAGCTTTTATGCATAACTAAAATGAAATGAACTTTAAGGTATCTTATTCTGAAGATCTTTCAGACTGGCATAGATGATCATTTCTCAGAACTAGAGATCACAAAGTAAATTCTTTTTTTTTTGTGTCACAGCTGTCATCACTTGTAAAACATTCATCATTTACCTCCTACGACACATCAATTTTACAGCCGAACTGAATATTATTAAAAGAAAGACAACTATAAGAGGATGGGAAAATAAACGCTGACCTACAGCTCTATGTTTCTGAGACCACAGCTGTTAATGGTATTAGTGAAAACTGGTCTGTGGGACTGCAGCCAACATTCAATGAGGCCAGAAAAGGAATAATATCGACTCCAGATTGACCAGTTTGATAGTCTGGAGAAAAGGAAAAAAAAAACACTGGAACCTCCAAAATTAAGACAGAACGGCATCTGGTTTCATCATAAAGTGGACTCAGCTGATAAAGAGCCAGGGAAACTCCATTTCTGAAAGTGAGATGTCAAAACCAAGACACTGTTTGTAGAATGAAGGAAAGTCTCATTGCTTCCAAGGAAACAAAATGAAAACTGCTGTTCACAACAACTTTAAGGAAATCTAAAGTTGATGAAGAAAACAGAAACTATCTAAGAATCCCTCTGCAACTTGTAGACACAGGGATCTCAGACCTCTCTCTCTTCTCTCCCAGTTGTACAATTCCTTCAAATCTATAATGCCTTTAAAGCCGAGAGAATAAGGAGAATTTTATCGGTTGCTCCCTCCTGGAGTCACCACAGCGGAATATATGATCCAAATGTTTCATTTGGCACAAGTTTCGCACCAGATGCCCTTCCTCCTGTAAAATGAGCAGTTGGGGTTGAGTGCCTTGCTGAGAGACCCAAAGTGGTGATCTGTCTTAGCAGGAAACTTTCTGGCTTACAGGCTCACTTTCCCGGCTCTCTGTATGTTTGGGCTTGTTGAATTGGCCATCCAATCACCTGTTAAGAAAAGTAGAAGTCTTTATTAGTCTCTGTTAACCTGGATTAACCACCGACAACACTTAAAAACAAGCCTCACAATCTGTTGCTTGAGTTAATCATTTGCTTCACAGTCAGATTGCTACACACTATAACACTCAATGGCTTTCTCTCTGCCTCTTTATTCCAGGTGTGCTCATGTGGGAGGTGTACACCGAGGGCCGTCAGCCCTACGAGCACCAGTCCAACTCAGAGGTGGTGGAGTCCCTGAACAAAGGCCTGCGGCTGCAGAAGCCGCGCTTGGCTCCACGTTCTATGCACATCCTCATGGAGTGGTGCTGGAAGGAGGTGAGGACAGGAATTCACCGCCGTTCAAGTAGAATAACAGCTGACTCACATATCCAGCACTTCTGTAATGATGCGTTTTTCTCCTGCTCTCGTTCTCAGAAACCAGACGATCGGCCATCCTTCGGCATCCTGCTACATGAGATAGGATCCCTCTCGGACATGTGAAGCAGCCAATTTGGAAAATAATGTTTTGAATATACTTTTATTTATATTTATTTATTAATTCAAGCACTGTTCCGATGGTGTTTGTCAGGTTGGGATGATTCCAAAACATGGATCTGCACTTTATCTGTTCCATAGCGCTGTACACAGTTCTTCCCAATAGGCTCTCACTCGCCTTTTACACTGCTGCCAAGGCTTTGTACAGAATTTTATAAGGTTTATAAGTGAACATTGACATGGATATGTGCTGGATCAGTTGCTGATTAAATGATTACCTGAACTAACATGAACTGTGGCTTATCATTCATCTTCACAGCATTGTATTTAAATTATAGCAGTGAAAAAAGTTAGAACAAAGAACTGCCAGGCTGTGTGTAAGGTGACCCTGAGTGCAATGCATGTGCAAGCAAAAGAGGAGATGGTTCATAAATATGAGCTTCAAAACAAGCAATCATACTGAAAGCTAAAATACAGAACAAAGACACACACTAAGTCATACAGAGAGAGCCCGGGTGGCTGATTTCATGTCCACTGGATCCAATGTGTGCATATTTGTACATACATGTTTATATACCAGGGTCCTTCCGTGTGGAGCTTGCATGTTCTCCCCGTGTGTGCACCACGGTTTTCTGCCACAGTCCAAAAACATGCATGTGAGGTGAGTTGGTGACACTGAATTGCTCCTGGGTGGGAATTTGTTTTCCTGTCTCTGTGTTTGCTCTATGTTGGACTGCTGACCTGTCCAGGGTGTATCCTGCCCTCGTGTACAGTCAGCTGAGACTGGCTCTAGCGCCCCAGGACCCCGAACAGGATACACAGAGTAAAAGATGGATGGATGAGGGAAGAATGGCCAAACCCAATGGTGAAACTTGGAACTGCAGGTCCTGCTAAATGATTGAAGGGCCTCTTAGTATTTGAATAAAACTTCCTAACCAATGAGAATCACCGACAATGAGATTATTTCAAATAAAAATAACTCGTGAAGACATAAGTTACAACCACCAACCACCAGACCACACCTACAAAATCCATCAAGTGGTCGATCGTCTGAATCACTTTCGGCCAATGGCGAAAAAAAAGTAGACTAATAATCCCACAAGGATTAAATTAAAGCCCATTACACACACACTGAATGCTAAACATGCTGCTTTTCATTAGGAGATATGATGGTATGAGTAAAATTGGGTTCAATTCAAAGAATTTAAGAATGAGTACAAATGATGGATGTAATCCAACTGGCTTCAAGGGAGAGACTGGAGGGTTGGCTCTTTACATCAGATATATTTTGTTTTTTTATTTTAATAAAAAGAATTTATCATGATCAGTGACATGGAGGATGGAGCTATTAGTTTATTAAACCACATATTTGTATTGTTAAATACATAATTAATGAATTTAAATGATAAAAAAAAAAATAAAAATGCATAAAAACAGTTAGGACCTGCATGGCCTCTTTCCCATATCTTTAAAACTGCTCAAGTAAAATCATGTATCTGAGGTTACGTTTATCCTTTTTCACTGTGTTACAATATTTCAATATTTAATCTTTAATTAAATTTGGAATCAAAATAATTATACAAAAGATACAGGAGACTGAAAAATACTCGACAAAAGCAAAGCAGGAACTTTACATTATGATGCGTTTGTTTTTTTAATAGAAATATTCACGTTGAGCAAATGGTGTGACTGCCCAGCTTGCTGCAGCTGCAAATCTAGATCGTGCTTTTGGAACAGCTGACTACATCTTGCCCTTAGAAGCATTGTTAATGGCATCATGTGCCATCACTTTGAATTTTTAACTTCATGTTTCATAAAAATACATCTGGACCACACAGAGGCGCAGTAGCACCCTCATCTCACATCGATAATAGCATCATACCAGCTGAGTTTTTCTGTGCAGAGTTTGCATGTTCTCACTGTGCATGTGGGTTTCTTGTGGGAACTCCAGCTTCCTCCAAAGGTCCTCAAAAACATGCATGTGAGGTTAATTTGCAACCTGGGTTGTAATTTGTGACCCTGCAAGTCCCGAGGTGTGAATCTTGTGGAGGCTTGTCTAGATGTACCCTGGCCTGGGAATGGCATGGTGACCCACAGTCAGGATGAAACAGAACATGGATGGATGAAAAAATTATATTGAATTAACTTTTTGAAATTTAGAGACATCTGGGGATTGTGGATGGATGTGGGCAATGAACTACAAAGTGTTTGACACCACTGGAGTAAGACTTGTTTACATTTGACAGATGACTTCCTCTGTGATGCAAAGATATGCTTTGTTTGGATATGCACTGATGGGACTTTTCTAAAAAGTAGAAATAGTAAAGCTAACATGTCATGGCCCCTCATTATCATCATCATCATCATCATCATCCTCATCCTCCTCCTCGCCCACCGCTCGGCTGTAACGGTCCCTTTAAGAAAATGCACTTGCAGCCATTTTCTGCTCTTTGTGTGGGGTGGATTAGCTCTGGGTAGACACTGGGCGAAACTAGAGCATCAATCGGCCCAGAAGACGAGGAAAAAACGCCCAGGAAAGCCCGGATCGCCGTCGCAGAGCGCGACCCGCTCCGCCCGCCCGACTTATATCGCCGGACGGACATGCGATTATCAGGTACGGGAGTCGCGAGGCGGCGGATGCAGCCGCAGCGCGAGAGGATGAGCGCTGGTAGTGATGATGGCTGGAGACCGGACGGCTGGGGCTCTATTTTATTACCCCGTTACTTTATCTTCGTGCACGAACACTAAAATACAAATCCCCGATCGCCGAGCAGCCGGGATCCGGACCGTTAGCGGCCGGTTTCCCCCCCCCGGAGGATCCCGCCGCTCGGTGCTGCGGGATCCCCGTTAGCCTCCATCGGCGGCTCGCGGGGAGATGGGTGGGGTGAGGAGAGCGCTCCGGTAGCAAGTGCACTGATGAATGATGGAGCACGGAAACCGTTTCCTGATCGCATCCGCTATCACACAGGGAGGAGGGGAAAACAAAAAAAAAAAAAAAAAAACACAGATGATAAGGAGAGGAGCGAGGCGCTTCAGACGGCTTCATTTCAAAACCGACGTTTTCCGTCTCTTTCATCATTTTTTTTTCTCGCTTTTCGCTCCCCTCTCTCCACCCCGCCTCCCCCTCCCCCTCCTCCCCCTCCTCCCCCTCCTGATCCATCCGACCAACAGGCCACAGCAGGCGGTGCTCTCAGGCTGCACACCGGCGTGCACGCATGCAGGGCCCCGTTACTCATGCAGAAATGACACGATCACGCTGCTTTCTTCCCTAAACTCGCGTGTGTGTGTGTGTGTGTGTGTGTGTGTGTGTGTGTGTGTGTGTGTGAGCGTCCCGCCGCTCTGCAGGGAGGAACGCGAGGCTGCTGCAAGTTGTGAGATGTGGCCGAGAGCCCCTCAGCAGCCAGCAGTGATGTAATGATGGGCTGGAGATGCTCTGCTGCCTGGAGGCAGGGATCCACCATCCATGACAGTCACTGTTATAGTGTCATTTATTTATTTAATTTGCAATAGGAGCAATAAACGGAAACATTCAAAATAATGTGGAGTTTCCCATATAAATCACTATGAAGGCTGCCTGGCATTGCATTCATGTAGTGCTGTTGTGCAGATTGTTGGCACAATACTTAAATATTATAGTGTTAAACTTGTTAACATTATATTAATAAAGAGGGTAGGAGTTTGGGTTCAAATCACTGCATTGTGCTGGTTAACTCTGTCATCCCATAGTGAGTGGGTTTGAATGTGGACCGGGTCTTAGAAATTGCAGTACTAGTATTGTAGTTGTACATTTAGGAATATATTTTTCATTAATGTGATTTCAGTTAATTTGCAGTTAATTACCACAGCCTGTAATGTGCTTAATTCTGTCATTCCGTCTTCAGTACCATTTTATAACCAGTTCAGGGTTGCAGGGAGGCTGAACCAGATCCCAGCTGACTGGCAGGAGGCAGAGTGGTGCAGAGTCGTACACAGTGGACAGGTCACCAGTCCATCACAGTGCAATCGGAGGAAGACGGACAGTCACACACTCACACACATTTAGACCTCAGATACCTTGATTCTGTCTGTGGGAGGGTGCTGAAGGAAAAACAGGCTTGCCTATTGCATTTTTACAAAAAACACCCAAATTTACTAGTGCTGCTATGATAAATCACTGATATAGATCCAAACCAGTGAAAAAAACTCCTGCTAACTTTTAGTTTTCCCTTTATGGGAAAAGGATACAGGAAGCTGTAGCACTCAGGGAGCCAGTTATCGAAGCCACAGTTGTTACTGTACTGAACATGCTCGCTCACAGTAGCCCCTGTATGGACACTCGCCACTTTACGTTTTCATTATTATCACTTATGAGTTTGACTCTTGGTTAAAATGGAACTGTTTCCACCTGATGACTCCCAACTGTTGATTTTCTTCCAGGCCATGAGTTCAAATCCGATTGCACTTTTAATGGTTCATCTCTGTGCTACTTATGATTGTATTCTGTTTGAACAAGAGGTATTGATAAAGCGTTGCATTTTTCAATGGTATTGACAACCTGTGGTAAAATAGGAAACCTGAACGAGGAAGAAGATCCCAATGCTCAATCTATAAAGTCATCAGTACAAAATCAATAGCTATAATCAATTATGTGCTGAATCAAAGGAGAATGTCAAAGAAATCAAGTTTATATGCCTTTATATGTAAATAGTTTGTTTTTTCGTTTTCCTAAACCTGGAAATGGATTAGATTAGTTAAGGTGTATGGAGCGATTTGACAGTGCGGTCTTTATTTAATGTTTTCCCCCTTCGACAGCTCATGATCCACATTTTTGTTGACAAACTCAAACAGTATAATTGATGCTGACAGTGTGTAGCATTCCCTGTAGTACTCCTTAATTATGGATCATGGAGAACAGCGCTGTTGTGGCCTTGCTGTTTCTCGATGCTGCTTTTAGAATTGGGATGATTCGAGAAGCGCTAAAAAGGCGTGCAGACATAAATAACCAACCGGCCAAAGAAAAGGGAAGTAAAGATGCTGACAAACCGTAGCAAATCCACACCTTTCAAGAACCTTACTGAACAAACTCCATTATGAAAACCAGAAATGCCAAAGTGGTTTTATATGTATGTCCTCTACCTGAGCATCAACACCAAGTTTGTTTGTTCCTCTCCTCCGTATTCATGTGACGCTCATTGTTGGTTCGAAAAGAAGAGCGGGACATCATGGGGATCATGAGACAACGGCTTTTTTGTTTTTTGTTTTTTTGTTGTTTTTTTTTTTCCCCCTTCCCCGTGCCGGTCTGTGAAATGACAATCAGCCTGTGAAATACCTCAGTCAGCGAGTGTCATGAACACCAGGCTGCAGGCCACACAGAGGCTGCTGGAACAGCCACAGCTGTAGCGTCAGTGTGTGAGTCAGTGTGCTGTACATGATCCTGTAGGTGTGTGTGTGTGTGTGTGTGTGTGTCCAGATTCCCTTTATCCCACGCTGGTCGGATCACATTCTGTTGTTGCGTGGATGAATATATATTACACAGCTCGCCTTTGGGGGAGATCCCGCTGAGTGGTGTGACCCTGCAGTTGACACACTTTCTCTCACTCGTTTGAATTACGCAAATGGGCCGATTCTGCACGTTATCTATTATCCATGTTCATGCTGGTGGGATCTCTTTCTTTTTCTTGATTAATGCCTCAGCGACCTTATATTCACCGGGCAACTTGCATCCTGTAAGCTTGGGCACAGCACTTCTAACCCTATTTGTCATATTTCTTGTAAAACTCTTTTTTTGTTTGTTTGTTTGTTTGCAGCATCTTGGTATAAATAAATATAACAGTATTAAACCAACTGTAACCAGCTCAATCCTGTGTTTAGGATGGGATGGCCTTTTTTGGGCTTGATGAGCTGCTCCGCGTTGCTGTCGCGCTGCATTGCTGAACAGCAGAACCGAACCCGTAAACCGATCGCTTTTCATGTTTTTACGGCTTGAACCGCAGTAGAAAATTCACGACAATAAATACAAACGTGGATTTATTGTGAGGGTGTTTTCATGAGCTCTAAGCTCTTCATTGCTTCTAAAATATATCAGTGAGTATAATCAGAAGCAGAAATTTGCTCAGACATCTTGAGATCATGCCCATATTGAGGCTTTCTTGGAAAAAAATTGTAGTGCTGTGAATATTTGGAGTGCTTGTTTGTTTCCTTCAGCCTTCACAGTTTTGTCCCAACATAAGCACATATGACCCAAAGCTGTCGATGTATGGTTGCTTTAGCTATATGGTAAATCTGGCTTTGGCGGAAGAGTTTTGTTACACATATTAGCGAAATCCAACTACTGCGAGAGTTTTCTGAGAGCTGTTGTCTTGTTTGGCCTCCTTCAGCTGTTCCACCATAATTGAAGCCTACAGCTACGGTACCAAGAGCCCAGAAGGGAATGAAGGGGCCCTTTGCTTTGTGAAGACACACACACACACACACACACACACACACACACGAACGGATGGATGGACAGACAAACACACCAACTGTTGAACAGCGTCTGTTGTAGGGTGGGAAAGTTTATTCAGCCAGCCCCGGCTTTAGCCTGCGTCTGTGTTCGTGGGCACAGATGGGAGTTTTGAGGCACCGAGCCTGTTTGTCTGGCTGACGAAACCGCTCCTCGCAAGATGTATGTTTCTTTTTCTGTGAGCCCAGCAGTTGAAAATAACCAATGCGAGTCTTAAAGAGAATCAGAGACAGGTTGTATATCTCTAAAAGAAAAAAAAAAAAAGAAAAATACAAGAAGCACGGCCTGCAAGGCTGCAAATCCTGCAACATTTCAAGATTTCAGCAGCATACTGGTATAAAAGATTGGCAGAGGCGTCTCGCCCCCGCAGTGAGAGCCACAACTCAACATTCTCGAATGTGACATGTTTCAGGCCCTGTTTACGTAGCAACAGTCATCAAGTGAAACAGGAAAGGTTTCATTTTGTTTCGGTGTCTGTTTACATGCCAACGCTATTGGGAGACACTGAAAACAAAAATGCTTCCCAAGATGGAACTATGAATGCTCTCCACATCTTCTATTTGAATTGTTTCTACTGTATTGTTCTCTGCACATGTGCGTGGTCTTATTACAAAAAACAACCAGCAGCACATGAAACTATGTGTTGTTTTCAGTATTTCTGCCATTTTTGTGTCAACAGACATCATTTTCAAAATATTGCTGTTAAACTTTACTTAAAAAAATCCAACAATGACGTATTTTCCCTTGAAACATGCAACTCTAGTAAAGAATGTAACCCCTGGTCTTTGGGTTGAATCCCGCCGCAGCTGGTGTTGCACAAGAGACATGTGAACACCCGGACGTACGTATTCTCTCATAATCCTCCACCATGTGACGACTTCACTTCCACACAGAGTGACAGCATGGACTTCTTCTGGGCCTCCTCTGAGTTTCATTCACCTCCTTATCTATGATCTGGTTGACGCGTCTTGTTTGCACCTCTTCACTGATGATCTGACTGGTGTTTGGCTTTAGTCAGCTCCATGTATGACCAATCTGTCAGGAAACTCCACCCACTTCTTCTTCACTTTTTGTCGCCGGCACATGCAGGCGGACGACCGACAGTTTCGCCCCGTGTACGTGTTGAATGATCACCGCCTTCGGATTCTGGGAGTTTTCAGTGTGTAGCTGTGGCGGCGAGGGGCGGGTTGAGCCTCCGCTCTTTCATGTGGCCCCCGGCTCTCTCGGCTGCGCTCGTGCTGTCTCTGGCTGTGAATATTAAGCTGATTATCTGTGCTGTCAGCCCTGTCTGCCAGGTCAGACGTAAAACACACATTTCTGAAAGGCGCATGATATCCGGGTGGGCGAATCCCCCCCCCCCCCCCCCCCCCCCCCGGCTCTGCCCGAGCCGGGGTTTTATCAGGCGGGAAGGGCGTTTAAAAGACTGATACAATAATGTGAAGATGTGTTATTATAGCCTCACATGTGAGAGGAATACACAGTTTGCTTGAATTGAAGTAAATGCAAAAAAAATCCTATTTCTGCGATTTGTCAAAATACCACTCACTGTCGGATGCCTCTTCACCTTCATCATATCGATGACGTTTCAAGAAAGATATGCTGGAAGTATGCAAAGAGCGGGCCTGAAAACAAACCTGTGAGAGGCCTGGGCCCCACAGAGACTCTGGTATTGTCAGAGAGAAGAGGATGCAGGTGCAGGGTGCAAACCCGGCTTAAAGAGGAGTCTGAAAGAGGAAATGAAGTTGTCTAGACATGTGAAAAGAGAGTCTCACGTGGATGTGCTTGTGACTGAAAAGCACAAAGCTCTCCATCATCCAAACGATTGCTTGTGACCATCATGATCCGTGGACCTTTTTACTTTTGTGGCACAATTATCAAAAACTCACAAACGCCGCTGGCATCGACCACTGTGAGCGACTTGGAGTTCAGTTGTCTTTTTCAGCCTTCGCTTTCCAAACCTTCGTGTCTCCATCTGTCCCCGTATTGTACGAACAGCTCTGTGGAGCCTTTAAGCCTTTGTGCACTGGATGGAATCAGCACTTTAACAGTGTCAGACTACAATAAGCGTGTCTGACTAGCCCCGCGAGCTGCCGATATCTTAAAGCTTGAGTCGTGCAGGTGTGTGTTGCTTCAGTTGAGCGATTATGAGTTTTCCTTCCACATGTTTTCAAGTTGTAGATAAAAGTACTCAAAAATCACACTGCTTAGTGAGAGAACATGTCTCCTGCTTCCCACCGCACTGTTTTAAAACCGCAGTCTACATGCAGAGTGGCTGTGGGGGGGGTGGGGTTGTCTGGAGGAGCTGCAGCTCCGAGTCGTGGCAGGCAGCTGGATAACAGTGAAGGCGTGTCTCCTCCATGAATTAAAGATGTGGAGAAGCCCTGGCCTGGACACAAACTCTGCTCTTTTTATTTGAATTGAAAAAGATCTTATGAGCTGGACTGAATCTCACTGTGGGTCCCTGAAAAATGTCGTCCAAATGCCTCCAGTGCACTGATAAACACGAGGTCTCGACCAAGAGGAAGTGGTAAATGCAGAGATATCGTTTCCCCAATAGCATCAATAATATATGATGGAACTTTAAGCGCAGACGGCGCTCAGTGTTTTTTCACTTGTGGTTATTTATGGATGTGAATTTGAGAATTTATTTCTGTCTGTGACAATTTAACAATAACGTCCAGATGAGTTCTGCTAAACTGCTGCTGTGTGAATTTCTAGGGATTGATCTCCCAGGATTGATAGTTTGTCTTGTTGAAGTGTAATTCCATTCACATCCATCAGATTTAGATTGTTTGAACCGGTGAAATATTAATTTCTAATTGTGACGCTGTGAATTTATTCTTGTGTAATTCTTCCGTGTCTCACAGCTATTTTCTTCCCCCTCCGTCTCTTAGATTGTGGTGTTGTTTGAGTGACGCCTTGTTACCATGACGACCCACGTGACCCTGGAAGATGCCCTGTCCAACGTGGACCTGCTGGAGGAGCTGCCGCTCCCGGACCAGCAGCCGTGCATCGAGCCCCCTCCCTCCTCCATCATGTACCAGGTACCGCTCCCTTCCCGCCCGCCGCCTTCATCCGCCGCTGCCTTCTCTATTCACCCCGCCGACTCCTTTTGTCTCCCGTCCTCCCGCAGGCTAATTTCGACACCAACTTCGAGGACAGGAATGCGTTTGTGACCGGCATTGCCCGCTACATCGAGCAGGCCACCGTCCACTCCAGCATGGTGAGACCGCTCCGCCACTGAAACCAGCATCCATCCCGCTGAATTCTTTCCTTTGTGGTCTCACCTCTGTCGTAGCTGTTCCTCTTTCAGCGAATACAAAACCAACTGTGGGAAGCAGCGCCATGCCCTTAAAGACAGCCTTGTTTAAACGTGAATTGATAATCATTCTCCTCTTTTGTTGGGATTTGGCTCACACACACACGCGCGCACGGGCGCACACACACGAATTCCACTCACACGCTGGTGAATCAGGCAGGAACTCCACCACTAAACGGCTCGCCTGCGATGAGGGGTGAATGGAGAGTGTGATTCGACTGGCAACGAGGGGGAAGTGGGGCTTTATTTAACCTTATTGAAGCAGGAAGTTCCATTGAGGTGGAAGCCGGTCCAGTCGGGGGACTCTCCTCCCTCGGCCCCAGCGATGGAGGGATCCGCCGAGGGAAGGGAATCGTCCCCTGATAAAATATTTATCCGGTTCTCGGCTGTGCGACTCCGCTGAGATGCGTTATGCTTTTAAATGAGCTTCTGTAAATTCACGTTAGCAGCAGACACATAAAGTGAAGTGGGAGAACAATCTATCAGCGGAGCTTTGTTTGTGCAGCAGCAGTTAATCTGAGGCGAAGTGCTTCACTGTGAATGGACTGAAACGTGATGAGGAAACCACACTCACACGTACGTGCACTGAAATGAGGTGGAAGTTATTTGTATATTATGTAGAAGAATATATAGCCTTTAAAAACGTTGAGGCCAGTATAATAATCTTAGATGCTCTTTAAATAATTGTGTAATTATCACTTATCTTGCAAAAACTAAACACATTTCACACATTAAGAATCTAACAGAAGAGAAAACATTTGTTTTTAAACCCAGAGGGAAATCATTTATACTTTCTTAATGTTGTGAATGAATGACACATTGTAATTTGAATTATGACCCTCTGAAGCCAAAATGCCTTTTTGTAAGTCATAATTTATTCCCTTCATTTTTCAGACGTACATTTTGGATTAAGTAAATGATTGCTGTGTTCTTACAAACATGTCAAGAACCCCGTGTGGCAAATTCATACATTATTTGTTTCATATTATAACCATTCTAGATCATTGGATGAGAGAGCTTTATTAACAAAAAACAGAAAAAACAGACCTGTTGATTTTCTGTCATTAGATTTTATACTATGGATATTTAATAGCTGTTTTTATTTCATTATACATTGATTTTTGTTTTATTATTCACTCTTTGAGTTGTATTTGTAATATGAAAGCACGTTATAAATAAAGACTGACGTGTCCTCCACACATTCTGATTAAAACCTGGTAGTAAGATGTGAATTTGAAAATAAATTACAGATAATAATGTAATGGTTCATATTCTCAATTAATAAAATAAATATATAAAAAATAGGTATGCAGTAAAATTTCAGTACAGTAAAATAGAATATTGAATGACGTTGACTTAAAACTTTTAACAATAAGAGTAAGGGACCAAAACATAAGTACACCTAGATTGAGCAATAATTTTTCAACAGAAGTAGTTTCCAAGTTTCCAAAAAAAATGATGAACATGCATTTAAAATTGGCCCATAGAAAACATCCAGCTACATTTGATTGATGCGGCTACTTTAATACACAAAAAGTGAAGCTGTGTGCTCCACACTGCTGATTTAGAGACTCTACAGGAGTCTGTTCTTCATTTTAAATGTTCTTTCTGGATTTATTTGTGATCATCGTGCAGAATGAGATGCTGGAGGAGGGACACGAGTACGCTGTGATGCTCTACACCTGGAGAAGCTGCTCCAGAGCCATTCCCCAGGTAACACACACACACACACACACACACACTCTCTAATGGACGGATCAAGCTTGAATAATGTGTGGAGGGAATGCCCAGCCTAACCTTATGAAAACATGCTCCGGGTTGCCCAGCCGGTAATGTGAGTGTGAGGCTGCCAAGCCTGAACTCATTTTTCCAGGGAAGGAGAACCTGCTGCTTCTGCTCTGCCCTCACTTGTTTCAGCAGCTGCACTTTTTTCCACAATTAAATTAAAAAAGAGAAAAGAAAAGAATTGCAAAACGCCTCCCATTGACACACTTTCCAGAGCAGGTTTGTTCCTGCTGCCTGACCTTTTCACTGGAAGTGATGTAAACAGGTCTAACTACCCTGCAAAAAAAAACAAAAACAAGTAACTGCTGTTGCATAAAGTGAAGGGAGGCTGTGTGACGGCGCCCTCTTGTGTCTTCTAGGTGAAATGCAACGAGCAGCCCAACAGAGTGGAGATCTACGAGAAGACCGTGGAGGTGCTGGAGCCCGAAGTCACCAAACTCATGAAGTTCATGTATTTCCAGGTACGGTTTCCTTTAAAACTTACTGGAAGACAAAGAGGCAAAATTCTAAACATGTCGCCTCTTCATCAGCTCCACAGCTACATTATCTGTCAACATTTATCATAATACAAAATCAATGCTAATTTATTGCATTCAAATATGAATAATTGTAAAAACATGAAAATAAATCATATTTCACAGCTTTGCATCATATTGTGATGCTGCTATTATTATTATATCCTCATATGCTGATCCAAAGTGTCTTGGTGATGTACTTGCATAATGTTTATCTTTTTGACCTTTATTTTTCTTAATCACTCACATGATGCATGTGACTGTTTGGAGGATCTTCTCTCAGCGATTCTGATCTCTCTAAATGAAAAACAAACGTGTGAATTTTATATTAGTTGGTCAGATACTGTAAAAATGACAGGATTTCTGCTTCTTTTCGTAGCGGAAAGCCATCGAGCGATTCTGCAGTGAGGTGAAGCGTCTGTGCCACGCAGAGAGGAGGAAGGACTTCGTGTCGGAGGCCTATCTGCTCACTCTGGGCAAATTCATCAACATGTTTGCAGTGCTGGACGAGCTGAAGAACATGAAGTGCAGCGTCAAGAATGACCACTCTGCCTACAAACGGTACCGCTGCTTTAATACAGGATTTCACCTCGGTGTGTGTGTGTGTGTGAGTTCACATTTTTCAGAGCTCGTCTTTTTCTTACAGAGCTGCGCAGTTTTTGAGAAAAATGGCCGATCCCCAGTCAATCCAGGAATCCCAGAATCTCTCCATGTTTTTAGCCAATCACAACAGGATCACTCAGGTCGGTGCCGTCGTTTCATTTACCTTTCAGTTTGTTGGGAAGTGACTTGTTGAGATGAGCGACAAACCTGAATGACCCACATTCGTGCTGCATGTGTCGCAGGTCTAAATGTCAAGTTTTATTGTTCAGTTTATGCCGTGAACCTGCATGGTTCACCACAGACAAGATTTGACCTGCTGAACGAGTCGAATGGCTGACGCCGTTTCAGCAGACACCCGATGCAGTGCAGCTGCAAGATGAAAGAACAAAACAGTCAGGAAGAGACAAATGAGCAGAAACACAAAACGCCCACAAAGACACAAAATGAAACAGTCCCATGACAAAATGACAGAGCCAAACACCTTCAGCAACATGCAAAATGACCCCAATGACTCAGCAGATCGGTGAAAAGAAACCACAAATACCACAGAAAATGAAGACTGTCGCTGAAAAAAATCAGACAGGTTGAGCTGTATTAATGCAGGAAGCGGCCCGGCCTCTCTGACCCGCCTCGCTCTCTCTGCAGTGCCTGCATCAACAGCTGGAGGTGATCCCGGGCTACGAGGAGCTGCTGGCAGACATCGTCAACATCTGTGTCGACTATTACGAGAACAAAATGTATCTGACCCCCAGCGAGAAACACATGCTGCTTAAGGTAAAAACGAACGTTTTGACGTCTTCATCTGCCGGTCAGATCCCCGACCTGAGGCCTGCGTCCATCCACTTATAGCCAAATCCCCCTTTGTGTGTCTTCCTCAGGTTATGGGCTTTGGCTTGTACCTGATGGATGGGAACGTGAGCAATATCTACAAACTCGATGCCAAAAAGAGGATTAACCTCAGCAAGATCGACAAGTTCTTCAAAGTGAGGCTTTTAGCCTATTTTATGCAGGAGTGTATTTGTGTGCAGAGAGCGAGAGACGTTCACTCCTGTGGGTTTTTCTTTCTCTTTTTTTTTCCCCCCCTGCAGCTTCAAGTGGTGCCTCTGTTCGGCGACATGCAGATCGAGCTGTCGCGCTACATCGAGACGAGCGCCCACTACGAAGAAAACAAGTCCAAGTGAGAGTCGAGCCCTCGTTTTAAGAAACCCATCAGATTCTTCTGTCTCCCTCGAATGAGAAATAAAAGCAGATAATGAAGTTCCATTTTTTTTTTTTATCAATCATCCTGCTTTAAAAGGAGTAAAAAGAAGAGAAACTTGTATAAATGTAACCCTATATATTCAAATGAAATGTCTAAATAATACAAATATTCAAACTATATTTGAACGCTAACCTGCTCACAGTCACTTCACTCTTTAACTTGTAAAAAGCCGTTTCTTTTGCCGATCCCACCTTCTCCCCTCACCCCTCCGTGCCCCAGGTGGACGTGCACGCAGAGCAGCATCTCGCCGCAGTACAACCTGTGCGAGCAGATGGTGCAGATCAGGGAGGACCACATCCGCTTCATCTCGGAGCTGGCGCGCTACAGCAACAGCGAGGTGGTGACGGGCTCGGGCCTGGACAGCCAGAAGTCGGACGAGGAGTACCGGGAGCTGTTCGACCTGGCCCTGCGGGGCCTGCAGCTGCTGTCCAAGTGGAGCACGCACGTCATGGAAGTTGTGAGTGATGCCGGGGAATTGATTATGTTTGTGAACGTTGTGTGTGTCTGCATTTTCTTTACTCAGTCCGAATCGCATGAAACTAATCAATTGGGGGGAAAAAACGAACGTGTGTCCAGTAAATATAAAAATGTCTGAGTCTGCCTGCGTTGCTGATGTCCGCCTCTCTCCTCTGGCCTCAGTACTCGTGGAAGCTGGTGCACCCCACAGATAAATTTTGTAACAAGGACTGTCCGGGCACGGCCGAGGAGTACGAACGAGCCACGCGTTACAACTACACCAGCGAGGAGAAGTTTGCTCTCGTGGAGGTCATCGCCATGATCAAAGGACTGCAGGTGAAAACTCTTCTTCAGCAGCGTTCCTCACTGCTGGAATGAGTCTGAATCAATTCACTCAAAGTTAACTGAGGGGAACAAAAACCTATATCAACCATGATGAACCCTCCACCCCGGCTGCTTTGATGTCTTCACCATTTACTATAAAGATAAAAGTTTCACATTCTGGGAAATGTTCCCCTTCAGCCTCTCTCATAACTTTATGCTGAGCTGAACTTTCTGGAGTCTCAGCCTTCACACTGAAACGTGTTTTGATTCTTGTCTCCTCGCTCGGGTGTTTGACCTTCTGTGTGAAGAGTGATGGAAGTGTAAAACTCCGCACTGCTCTCACAGTCGGTTCACATTCCACTCAGGTTCTTTTGTGCCTCAGTTTCTCAGACACGCAGATCGTAAAGTTCTGGAAGTGGTGGGCTTGCTGAATGCTCTCGGATACTCAGGGTCAGTGGTTTGTTGCACCGTGCAGGTTCTGATGGGCCGGATGGAGTCGGTGTTTAACCAGGCCATCAGGAACACCATCTACGCCGCCCTGCAGGACTTCGCTCAGATGACCCTGAGGGAGCCGCTGCGCCAGGCTGTACGCAAGAAGAAGAACGTTCTCATCAGGTACGGACACACACACACACACACACACACACACACAGTCCACACCGCTCTGATTCACTCAAGGTTTGTCTTTGTGTTAATTCCCATGCAAGCCTCTTATAAATGTGGCTGACATATTCAGCACAAACATGATTACTAGTGAATTAGTGAACAGAGCAGCCCAGTGTTCACAACAGAGACATCGGTCTGATCTGCTCAGACAAATGTGCCTTTCTGTCTCTGTGCTCACATTTATCTCACGTCTCACAAAGCGTCTCATTGTTCCTGATTTGTTCAACAAGTTTGATTGGATGTCTGAAAAAAAAAAAAACGTGTGTACCGCAAAAAGTGTTTTGCAAAAGTATTCATTAATCAGAACTTTGCTGTTTGAGGTGAATTGAAAAAGAAACGATGTGGATGGTTATTGTAAAGTCTAATTCCTTTTTCTTTAACGGTAGTGTTCTCCAGGCCATCCGAAAGACGGTCTGCGACTGGGAGGGAGCGAGGGAACCTCCGAACGACCCCTGCCTGAGGGGAGAGAAGGATCCCAAGGGGGGCTTCGACATCAAGGTGCCTCGTCGGGCTGTCGGACCCTCCAGCACGCAGGTTCGACCTGACGAACACCTGTTCACACCTGGAAATCACATTAAAAACCTTTTTTAATGGGTTTCAGCTGTCCCAAGTAACAACTTGATGGATTTCTATTCTGAATGGCTGGAATGTAACACTGTAACAACACACACACGCTTACGGTTTAAAATTTAGAGAGAAATGTTTGCAGATGATGCAGTTTTATTGCTGAAAGATTTCCTTTCTGCCTCCTCCTGCTCAGCTGTACATGGTGCGCACCATGCTGGAGTCGCTGATCGCCGACAAGAGCGGATCGAAGAAGACTCTCCGCAGCAGTCTGGACGGGCCCATCGTGGTGGCCATCGAAGACTTCCACAAGCAGTCCTTCTTCTTCACACACCTGCTCAACTTCAGCGGTGAGCGGAAAGATCTCCTGCTCACTTCATCAAATGACCGTGTTGGGTAGCCTTGGTAACCATGGCGATATGAGCTTCTTGGGAGTCACCCTCTGTCTCTTTGTGCTGTCCAGAGGCCCTGCAGCAGTGCTGCGACCTTTCCCAGCTCTGGTTCAGGGAGTTCTTCCTGGAGTTGACCATGGGCCGCCGGATCCAGTTCCCCATCGAGATGTCCATGCCCTGGATCCTCACCGACCACATCCTGGAGACCAAGGAGCCCTCCATGATGGAGTGAGACTCAGCAGCAGAGATAACTAGGCCTGAAATAAAGAAGCAGTGTGTGAAATCTCTTCTGTCCTCCAGATACGTGCTGTATCCTCTAGACCTGTACAACGACAGCGGCTACTACGCGCTCACAAAGTTCAAGAAGCAGTTTCTTTATGATGAAATCGAGGCGGAGGTATGTTCTCATTTTCAAACCAGCCCGTAGCTCAGCGCTAATCTTAAACAAACAGCACTTTAATCCTTTTTTAATTCTCCTTCTCAGGTAAACCTCTGCTTTGATCAGTTTGTCTACAAGCTAGCAGATCAGATATTTGCCTACTACAAAGCGATGGCTGGAAGGTAGTCGGCGGCAGCTTCCCCCTTTTTACACGCTTCGCAGTCGCTACTGAGTCTAGTTTTTACCGCTGCAGACTTCTACTGAATCCCATCCCGTGTGTTTCCCAGTGTCCTCCTGGATAAACGCTTCAGAGCAGAGTGTAAAAACTACGGCGTGATCATCCCGTACCCGCCGTCCAACCGCTACGAGACGCTGCTGAAGCAGAGACACGTGCAGGTATCCATATCCAACCGCGTTTCTTTTGGTGTCGATAATTACTGAGAGCCTCTGCACAGTGTTTGAGAGCTGGCAGCCTTGAGTATCTTTCATGGCTTCTTTTCAACATGTGGTTTTGTGCAGTGTGTTGGGGGAGTAGTTTAATGCTATGAAGCCATGAAACATTTTATCTCCTGCTGAGTCAGATATGAAGAACAGCGTAACAGCTGTCCATGTTGTACTGTAAGTGAGTGATTTTCCCGGCGTGTCCTGCAGCTGCTGGGCCGCTCCATCGACCTGAATCGCCTCATCACTCAGAGGATCTCGGCAGCCATGTACAAGTCGCTGGACCACGCCATCAGCCGCTTCGAGAGCGAGGACCTCACCTCCATAGTGGTAGGGCCGCTCAAACGAACGCTCCTCACTGAACTTCCTGTGCTCGCCTCCTGTGCCTCACGCTGCTCCCGTCTGCCCGGCAGGAGCTGGAGTGGCTGCTGGAAATCAACAGGCTAACCCACCGACTCCTGTCCAAGCACATGACGCTGGACAGCTTCGACGCCATGTTCCGTGAGGCCAACCACAACGTGTCGGCCCCCTACGGACGGATCACGCTGCACGTCTTCTGGGAGCTCAATTTCGACTTCCTTCCCAACTACTGCTACAACGGATCCACAAACCGGTCTGTCCCGCGGCGGATCTGAGCAGGAGAATGAGTTTGGTTAAAGTCTGTCCCGCCGTTTTGTGTGTAACGCGGTTTCTTCTTTCTTCAGCTTTGTCCGTACAGCTATTCCCTTCACCCAGGAGCCTCAAAGAGACAAACCAGCCAATGTGCAGCCTTACTACCTGTATGGGTCCAAGGTGAGGCGCCGTTGTAGCAGCCAGTCATGTAATAATGGCTGCCGATCGTTTCAGCCATGTTGTCGCAATATTGATTCACATGATTTTTCAAAACAAAAGCACCTCTGCTGCTCGTGCAGATCAACACTGTCTCTGCTCTGCCCCCTGTTTCCCTCACAGCCTCTGAACATCGCCTACTCCCACATATACAGCTCCTACAGAAACTTCGTCGGCCCGCCCCACTTCAAGACCATCTGCCGCCTCCTTGGTTACCAAGGCATTGCTGTGGTGATGGAGGAGCTGCTCAAGATTGTCAAGAGCCTGGTATTTATCTCCAATTCCCATTCCTGAAGTCGCTCTGCCCTGGATCCTCCACTCTCGCTGATTACTCTCCTTTCTCTCTCTCTCTCTCTCCCCTTCTTTGCCTGCTGGGATTGATCCGTGGTGTCTTGTCACTCTGCAGTTGCAGGGCACCATCCTGCAGTACGTAAAAACACTGATAGAAGTCATGCCCAAGATCTGCCGCCTGCCGCGCCACGAGTACGGCTCCCCAGGTGAGCTGGCCTGTGTGGCATACAGCCTCAGAGTTCTCCTCATGCAGCCTGTCAGCCGGTTCACCCCTTCGCTGTGTTCGATTTGCTCAAAAATTACTCAGCAATTTCGGGGCTTTTTATCTGGAGTGTTGTGCATGAGTCATATAATGCTGCAGATTACAGAAATGCCTGCAGAAGTTACAGTTCTGTTCTAATTTTGATTTAATTTTCTTCAAAACACAGAGACATTTCCAGTTGTCCGGTGAAAAATTGCTTCCCTGCAATTTTTCTACAAAACAGAAGAGATGAGTTTTTTTTAATAGCTTGTTCCTGGTGTTTTTGTCAGGAAATAAGACGCCACTGGACATAAATTGACGAGGTTTCAAATGCAAATTAAAATAAATGGAACGTAGGAGAAAGTGTTGGAGGTTAGAGAGGCGAACCTGAACCAGAAGGTTTGAATCACGGAGTTCGGCGGGAAACAGGAAAGCTGCTGTTTTTGCACCACTGTGAGACCTCCGTCCTCCTGAGAGGCAGATGTTTACTGCTTTATTTGCAATATTTTAAAATGAAAATATAAAATCTCACTCTATATGTGACAAATTAAATGATTTTTTCTTCATCTTGTGCCATTTTCTCTCTAAATATTCATCTTATCACATGAGCTTTTCTTTACTTCAGTGCTTGGTCACAAATTATTTAGCCATAAATACGTCTCTACAGAGAGTATTTCTAAGAAGTTGATTTTATACTCATGCATAAAGTTGTGCTTGTTTCTCCCGGCTTCATTTTCTAAGTCTTTCCCCCAGAGTTTATTCAATACTTGCAGCGTCAGACGCTCTTTGTATTTCTGTTGGGACAACTGTGTTTGCACAGGTGGCAGGAGCGCAGTAACTTTATTACTCCGCGATGTGAGTGGCGGATGGCAGCGAGGACCAGATTCGTTTGTGTTTATGGCGTTCACTGGGGACCGCTGAGCTGTCCCACAGCGGCTGTCCTCAGGACTGAGCTCCGTCACAGCTGTCGCTCTCACTTTTTCTGCACAAATAGACGAGTTTCCTGAAGAAAAGCCCCTTCTTTTCTCGCCGCTCGGCAAATCCGCCTCGGTCGCCATTATCGGGCATGAATTAGCCCCTCATGCTCGAATCTTGAAGGGAAGAGGAGATGGCCGCTTCACACCTAATATTAATGAGGAGTTTAAGCACTCCGCACACTCGGATAATTGCCACTAAAATAGCAAGTGTGGATTTAAGTTTCAGTGAAAATAGCCTGTAATCTTTTCTTCTTTTAACTTTACCAAAAGTTGCTCCATCTCATCGTACTGCCGTGGTGGATGAGGACAGGGAGGGATAGGACAATGGAAATCAAGTTTGACTGTGACTTGTTGTTTTGTCAGCATGCGACACAAACAGGAGAGTGTGTGCGAGCCCAGCCAGCCAGGACTCACCGCACAGCGTCTCACTCCTCCACCGACTCGCGCTGCATCTTTGTGCATTTCCCCACCTGCTGTCATGCATTTTGGCCAGAGCTGTGTGTGCAGATTAGAGCCAGTCAGATGGAATATCCCTTTGACAACAGCCTAGTAATCTGTAGATTACTGATGTTCTGTACCCTGAGTTCTCTACCTGGCTTACGGCCCGTGATCTTACTGTCAGCAGTTAATGATCCTCCTGTCCTCGGCCGCCAGGGCCTGACGCTTCCCCCGAATGTGGGTCAGAGCGGCTCGGCGGACCCGCTGACACAGGCCCTGCTCGCCCTGGCGGCGGTAGATTAATAATGACATAATGAGCTGTTGGGACGCTGCTCGCTTCTTGGCTGCCGTTAGACTGCAGAACCATGTAGATTTGACTTAATAAGAAAAGGTGCATGTCTCATTTCTGCCTTGCCAGGTATCCTGGAGTTCTTCCATCACCAGCTTAAGGATATCATTGAATATGCCGAGCTGAAGACGGATGTTTTCCAGAGTTTAAGGGAGGTGGGAAACGCCATCCTCTTCTGTCTGCTCATTGAGCAAGCTCTGGTAGGAACGTTTCCTTCACAAATGTCACAATTCCATAATACTGCTGCGTGATTATTAACCCTAAAGCTCCTTTGACACATGAATTGTCTCTACCTCTTTCCTGCTCCTTGCTTTTTAAATATTTACCCTGCCATGTTTTCATGTGGGTGACCAGGAACCGGAGAAGCCTGAAGGTTTCTGACCAATTCCAAACAGCGATCAGAAACTTTTAGGCCTCCGGTCCATGTTCCCCCCGCAAATGTGTTTCACCTTTGAAGAGCTTTTTTTTCTGAAGTGCAACTCTATTTTTCATTTCACGCTGGAAACACCCACAGGTGGTAAGGATTTAGGATTCGCCGTTGGTATCTAAATAACTCTCCGAGCAGATATTAGTTGTCTTTATTCCTCTCTCGTTGGTTTGATCTGATGTCTGTTCTCTCTCCGTCTTAGTTTAGCACACAGTTCCACCTCCAGTCAGCCATGGAAGCAAAAAGGATTGAGATTATCTTTGATTCTCAAAGGATTAATAAAACTGGTTAAAATGAGTGTTTAGGTTAAAGAGAATGCAAGATGTTTCCTTCCTTTTCTTCCATGGAGGAGGTGACGGCATGTTTCTGGTTGGTTTGTCCTGAACTAACAGACGCCTGTGTTCATGCAGTATAACCCCCCCTGCTCTCACGCTCCCCTCCATTTCTGTCTGACTGCACCAAACAGTGTGTGTGTATTTGTGTGTACATTGCCTGGGACTGCCTCTTTGAGTGTGTAGTTGAGCGTGCGGACGTTGCATGTTTCCCCCCCTCTCTCTCTCTTCTCATCTGAGATTCTTCAGCCGAGGTTTTAAGATGCTGCTTTTTCCGCATTTCGAGTTTTGACGGGCCGTCGCTGCGACAGGCTGCAGTCATCCCGGAACGTCCCGCAGCTCAGATGGCTGTGAACTTGACCTTTTGCCACCGAACGAGACGAGATAGGATTTGGTGCTTCGGAGTAAAACTAATTATAATCCTGCTAATATTGGCTCGTCACCGTGGCTTGATAAACATAGCCTCATTAGCCACGCTGCCGGTCTGCTATCTGAGCCGTCTTCCCCTGGAGACGCTGCAGAATTATCTAACTATATATTAGAACGTCACAAAAATCGAATAAACGAAGGAATTCAGCAAAATCCAGATCACCTCCCGGCTCTCTGCATGCTGTGTCCGAGTGCCTGTGAAGCAAAGCGGCTCAAAGATCTTGAGTGGAATCATATACTTCCTGTTGTGCTTCAATCTCAGTCCCAGGAGGAAGTGTGCGACCTGCTTCATGCGGCTCCTTTCCAGAACATTCTGCCCAGAGTCTACATCAAAGGTATTCATACACAGAAGCCCAGTTGGTCCCAATGCATTGTGGGAATAGGATTCCAAAAAGGGGGTTGGAGTGTGATATTCCTGGTATTTCTACAATCTTCCTTTTATTATGTAACAACTCATTTCAATGCGCAGAACTTTTTTCCAAATCTGAGTAAATGGAGTGTCTCACACAATGTAAAGTTTGGGAAAGTGCCTCCTGTTGAAATGTGTGTGTGTCGGTGTGTGTCTCAGAGGGAGAGCGTCTGGAGGTGAGGATGAAGAGGCTGGAAGCGAAGTACGCCCCGCTCCACCTCGTGCCTCTGATCGAGAGGTTGGGAACGCCACAAGTGAGTTTTACACCCGTCGTGTGTGTTTCTTAAACGGGTGCACCCGCAGGAAATATTAGAATACGATGGCAACTCGATATTTACCTATAATGAGCGTTGAAAAGTGTGTGTTCCTGCTCTCGCCCTCCAGCAAATCGCCATCGCCCGCGAGGGAGACCTGCTGACCAAAGAGCGCCTGTGCTGCGGCCTGTCCATGTTCGAGGTCATCCTCACGCGCATCCGCAGCTTCCTGCAGGACGGCGTGTGGCGCGGGCCGCCGCCCACCAACGGCGTGATGCACGTGGACGAGTGCATGGAGTTCCACCGCCTGTGGAGCGCCATGCAGTTCGTCTACTGCATCCCCGTGGGCACGCACGAGTTCACGGCCGAGTAAGTGGAAACGTATCTGCGTCAGAGGAGGATTCTGTCTCTATGTTTTCGTTGCCATGTTCCAGATTTAATTGACACATTTCCTAACCTTTTGCACTGATAACTGAAGTCATCAGATGTGTGACAGGTTTACGGGAAAAGAACAGAAATGAGAATTCTAACAATTGGGAAAATGTTTTTAAAAATTAAAAGTGCTTCCAGCAGTCAGCCTTCATGTGTGAATCAATGTTTGCCTTGGACAGTGCTGGTTGTCCTCCGCTGTGTGAATTTCCCAGCAGATGAACGTGTCCTGCAGCCGTCTGCGGGCCTGGATGTGGTGGGGAATTAAAACAGAAAAAAGTCTGCTGCTGCCGTCAGCTGTGGTTGTTACACCCTTATATAACTGCTTCTGTTTTTCCGGCAGGAGCATTAAAAGAGCACAGCTTGTTTGAGAATGATTTGTTTACCATTCATGACGCAGGATGCAGCAGAAGAAAGTGAAAAATCATTTCAGTAAACGCACTTCTGGAGTTTCTTTCTTTCTTTTTTTTTTCTTGAATGTGGAGTCGGATGTGTTTGAGGTGAATCAGTGACCCTAGGTGACCGGTAGTCGTGCACGTGTGTGGCTGTCCTGCGATGGACTGGTGAGATGTCCAGAGTGTTAATCTGCCTTCACCTGTATTCAGCTGGGATGAACTCCGGCGACCTCTGACCCTCAGTGGGCTCAAGCTTGGCAGAAAGTTTCTGGTTGATGAATTCTATTTAAGAAGGAGGATAAACCTGGTAAAATGTTTGTATCGCAGGTTCAGAAGATGGCATGTCTGTCAAAATAAGACATTAGAAGGGTCGAGGGAATCAGTTTTTCTTATTCAGTACATAAAGATGCCGCAGTGGCTTTCAGCTGATAAAGTCATACGCTGCCACTCATCCTCTATAGGACTCCACCGGGGAGCCTGCAAATGAATACATGAATAGTAAGAGCCGATCGGAGGGACCGCTAAGGCGGAGCAGCCAGGTGGAGACGGTTTGTCATGAATGCTGAGGAGAGGTGTTGGATATATTTGAGAGGAAAGCCTCAGAGATTAAAGGAGGATGTGGAGATGTCACGCTAGGAACATGGAGGCAGGTGATTCTGGAGGTGGGGCATATCTGACCCCACAGCTCAGATTGAATGTTAGAGGGAGCCCGAGGCCGGGACTCAAACATGACCTCCTGCTGTGCGTGCTCCGCTCTGCAGGCAGTGCTTCGGCGACGGGCTGAACTGGGCCGGCTGTGCCATCATCGTGCTGCTGGGGCAGCAGCGCCGCTTCGACCTCTTCGACTTCTGCTACCACCTGCTCAAAGTCCAGCGGCAGGACGGCAAGGACGAGATCATCAAAAATGTGGTGGGTGCGAGCAGTCCGCTGCACACGCACACAGTTATCCATGATTCAATGATTTAACCCCCGCCCCCCACGTTTGCCTCAACAGCCCCTGAAGAAAATGGCCGACCGCATCAGGAAGTACCAGATCCTCAACAATGAGATTTTTGCCATCCTCAACAAGTACATGAAGGCCGTGGAGACGGACAGTTCCACCGTGGAGCATGTTCGCTGCTTCCAGCCTCCTATACACCAATCTCTGGCCACCACCTGTTGAAACGAAAGATCCTTGACATATAGTACACACACTCAAATATACACACATACACACACATTCCCTTTAGCTGTGATGCTAAATTCTGCCTCTTGCTGGTCTTTGAGAGGTATAGGTTATGTAATTGGCTCCACACCGGCTACAGGAATCCAGAGACGGATCCGCTGCTCCGTCTTTGGGTTCTTGGCAGACGTGGACCAGACCAGAGGTGGAGGTGTATATTCACGCCTTTTTCTTTTCATTTTACTCTCTGTGGCTTTCACCCAGACTCATGCATGCCTTTTTTCTTTTTTCATTCCTTCAGCTGCACACATGTGCACTGGACAGCTGACTGAAATGCCAAAATAGAATAAATATACTCTATATGTGAAATTACAGCCGGGCAAAAAAACCCAAATTTTAGAATTCGCAACCGAGAGTGGAGACAGAAATCAGCCTGTGGTGGGTAAAATATTCAGTAATCGCTCAAGTGGAGGATTGTTCTTGTACCAGCTCCTGATTGTAGCAGTGCAGCTACACTTCTCCTCTATAAAGACCCAAATCTGTACATTGGATCCATTTCGGTCTCTTCATTCGGTGGTATACTGATATTACCACGCCCATCACACACACCTTGTCTCCATCATGATGCGTTTGATTGCTTCTTCCTCGGCCTGCCCTCAAAGGAACTGAGACATGTTTGCATTTCTTTTATTTACGCTCCAGCCCTGTCTGCTTTTTTTTTTGTTTTTTGTTTTTTGCCTCCAAACTCTTTTTGGTTCATGTGGTACCAGATCCACTGTAAATTTCACTGTTGAACAAAAGTGAAGTGTTGAGTGTTGTAATTGTTCTTGTTTTTAATGATTAATATTTTTAATTTACACATCCTTGATATATTTGCCTCATTGTTTACTGGATGATTCATCAGCTGTTTTTTTTTTTCTTTTCCTCCTCCCCTCTCTTGTCTGTCGGAAAGATTTTTTATATTCTGTACATGAAATACAGTGATATTATTTACAAATTGGAAAAGAGGCAACTCCATTCAAGTAAAAAAAAGTTTGCTTTTTCGAGAGTTTGGGGGAAAAAAAAGATTAGAGAATACCTCTAGGTTGTATAAAGATGGTACTGTACTAGATGAACCAGTTTTGAGTGTGAATAAATGAAAATAAACTCTGACGTACAGCAAAAAGAAAAAAACTAAAATGTCAGTTATAATTAAAGGGCAGTTTCCTAAATATAGTCAGTATTTACTATTGTTGGACTTTTGCTTTAGATTTAGCAGTGTTATCAAAATATGCAAAATTTGTCCCTATTTTTTTCATATAAAGAACAAATGAATTATTAAGGAGTAACCTCCCTCTAACAACCCTGTAACCTTTTTTTTCTGCTTTGTTTTGAATGAAGGAAGTTTCTTTTGTAACTCCAGTGTCTTTATATCATATTTATTCAGCTCCGACTTACTGTTCAGTTGAAGGTTAATCTCGTAAAATTGAAGGTACCAATGTATCATCTCGAAACCTTAGCATGGCAAATGTAATTTATTGTCATCAATGGCTCCATTTGTGACATGAGGCTTTGTTTATGAAGTTGTTGTACAAGTGACCATGTTTTGAAGTACAAAAAAATGGAGAAAATGAATATAAAATGTACAACAATGGTCCTGCAAGGGATTTAAAATTATGTTGTATTTCCATGAAATAAAAAAAAAGTTTAACTGAATAAATGAAGTCAAATTTATTATTAACCTCAAATGCAGCTTTCATTTCACACCAAGATTCACAAATCACTTTGTTTGTAGACTTTACACTTTCTTTATATATAGCTACCAGTGAAGAATCAGAGTTATGGGCACATGAGAGACATTACATCAAAGACTTATCACTTTACAGCTGACAAATAAATCTGGTGTGTGTGGTTTTTTTTTTTTTTTTTACATGCGTTATATTTAAATGCACATTATTTTTAGTGAATGACTGACACTTTGGCTAACACTCATACTCACAGCCATAGTCCTATTCACAGGTCATTTTAAAGTTACTCAAAAACAGCAGGCAGAACATTTGGAACTGAGAGGGGGGAAAAAAGAATTTCCCACAGACAGAACATGCAGTCTCCATACAAAAAAAAACACCAAACTCAGGTCAGGGATGTTCTTCCCGGTTACAGCACTGACCACTCTGCCACTATAATTGATAAGGAGTGATTATAGTGCTCATTCTCTTTTTGTAACTGAAGAAAAACTGACCACTAACAATGTCATCAGTTCACAAAGTAAACCTAAAAATTTGCAGCTGTGTGTTTGCATATATATTGTCTTGTTTTTAAAGTTGTATCTTACTTTTATCTAACAGCCAGCAAATAAAATATAACAATACACGATTTTCAGATACTGCCCCTAAAATGTGGAAAGGTCTACCACACAGGGCTCTTCACTGTTTTGTTTTGAAACTCATCTAAAAGCACTGTTTTATCTGTATTTTATTTCTCGTTCTGTTTTATGGAATACAATCATTTTCATGTACAAGACTTCGTTTCAATCATGGTTGTGTAAAAGTGCTTTATGAATAAAAAAATATGTGGTACTTAAATGCCATTACAGGTTCTGAAACTATAATAAATCAAATAAATACACATTTAATTTTGAAAAATTGCTTTGGTTTGTTGAAAAAAAACAGCAGCCTTATGTTTGGCCCATGATGATAAAAAAGGTGAGACTCCCTTGGTTTTTGACAAAGGTTCACATTATTAGAATAAAGAAAATAGCCGCATAATATTTTCAAACTATAAATCACTTTTCTAGATGAAAGAATTTTTCATTTAACTTTTGAATTGTTTGAGAAACAATAAATTGTAAAACAGGAAATTTACATTTCATCACATCACATTTGAAGGGTGGGCATTTTGACGCATGCGCAGAAAGGTTACGCAGCTCAGCGAGCGTATACGGCGCGTCATGACGTAATCCAGGACGTGCATCCCTATTGGTTGTGCGTCTTTTAACAGACGCAGAAGACTGTTTTGAAATTTCAGCGGCAGAGTTGGGAGCTTTGTGGATTTGTGGAGCTTTGCGATTCGGAACAGTCGGCTGTCTTCCACCGAGAAATAAAATGTCCTTTTCGAGAGCACCGTTGAAACGTTTCAACGAGACCGTTGGTAAGTGAAGTCAACATCACGAACGCGTGAGCGCGTGTTATTGAACGCGAGTGAAAGGTTACAGTTACCTGCCTGGTTACAGCCTGGTTCCACATTCTGTAAATGTTAATTCGAGAAATACATCAGGGTTGGCGTGTACTCGACCCGATCCACAACAGGAATACACCTTTTACTTGTCAACCTGTGTGCTGTTTGTCCGAAGGTTGCGCCCCTCCGCCGGGAAGCTACGACATCAAACCCGGGGACCTGAAGGGAGCGGCGTCTTTCGATCGCTCGAGTCGCTTCAAACATCCCAAAGACGGTGTGTGAACAACACGGATTAGGACTAAACCGTCGTGCCGTGTGTGTGTGTAATTCACCCTCTGTGTGCCTCCAGCAGCGGGCACTGCCATGCAGCCTCCACCATCCCCCTCCAGAGATGCCCTCTCCACCCCTGTCCGCAGGGCAATGTCTGTTGATATGCTGGTAAGTTTTGTGTTAAATTGTAATCAATTCCACTGCTCTGGAAGGGAATTTATTACCGAATACTTAGTTTCTATGAGTCAGAAAAGGCATTTCTGTCAATACATTTCAGTGTGATTTTGGATCGATGCTCACTTCCTTCCATGACAACTGCTCTCATCATTAAATTGTCTCTTTCAAAAACCCAAGGTTGATGGCTCCAGTGCCAGGAAGGAGAAGACGTGCATGACAGCGGACAGAAAACAACAGAAATTCTTGGAGAAAGAGGTGAAACTTTGTCAAATATATTTATATTCTCGTCGATTTTCAATCCAAAATATAATCTTGATGTTTAAGTAGCCTTAGCTACCATTACTGCCTCTCTGATTGTTTATTCTTTCATATATTTTGATGTTACCTAAATAAATTTAAAAAAAAAAGATCTGGAAGGAAGTTGGGGTGGGGGAATAGAGGTCAAGAGGCCCCTGGTTGTTAAAACCAGGCTCCCGACGTCAAGGTGGAAGGTCTCACATCACGTATCGTGTCCAAACTGTTTTCTTGTCCAGATCCGGTCCCTGGTGCAGCAGCGAGGGGAGCAGGACCGGCAGCTCCAGGCCCTGAGAGAGGAGTTGAAGAAGGTGGAGGCCAAGCTGCTGGCTTTTGTCAGGGAGAAGACGGGCCTGACTGCCAATGTTACCACACTGGAGCGACAGCGAGCAGAACTCAAGAAAATCAATGACTTCCTCAAAAACAAGGTTCGTCTGTTTTTCGTTTCTGTGCTGTTCTTACAAATGCTCTTCAATTTATGCAACATAAAAAATAAAAAAAGTTATGTTTTTTTAGATTTCTGCTGATGCTTCTAAAAAGAGAATCAACTCTCTCACAATGGAGTTGATGGAGGCCCGGAATCATCTGGACGCTCGAAGCGCAGTACGGATTATTTCTCTCTGCTTTAAGTGCTGTTGAATTGGTTGCTATTGGCTGATATGATGTGCTTGTTTGTATCTATGTAGGAACTGAGTGTCCTTCGAGTGAACAGTGAAGGACAGTTAAAGGAGTTGGACGCTGAACTGCAAGCTGCCAGGAATACGGCGACATCCCTGAAGGAGCGGAACACAAACCTGGGTAAGAATCACATCTCCTCCTCCTGGTTTGAAGAAACAGGGCTGACTAATGTGTACACAAACCTATAAAGACTGTCTTTCTATAGAGGATCTCCATCACATCTTAAAATCACAGAACACTGATCTCGAGACTGAAAACGCAAGATTAAGTGGTGAGTTTTCAGTATGTGAACTTGTATGCGTTTCCATTTAATACAGTCAGCGTTTCCGTTCATTGGTTTGATTCTTTTAAAGCTGATTTCGCTTCTCCAGCTGTGATTTGCGAACTGAAGGAGGAACTCAAAGTCGTGCAGGGATATCTGGATGCAGCCAATGACGAGATCCAGGTATGAATCATAATGAGGAGGGCAAACCTCTTTTCAAAAGCTGACAGCAAATCTTTACGCTTGAAGAGGTTTTTGATCTAAACTTGTCCTTCTAGGATCTCCGCCTCCAGCTTCGGGAGAAGATGGCCTCTGGATCTCAGGAGAAGCTCAAGTAGGCAGACACTTGATAACTTCCTGTGTGAAGGCATTCTTTCAGTTACGTGAACTCGCCTGTCGTCGTTGACAGGGACCTGCAAGCCGAACTGGAGCAGCGCACCACCGAGCTCCAATCCATACGAGACGGGCTGAAACAAAAAGAGCAGGAGCTGGAGTCCTCCCAAAAGACTTTAAAAGTCTTGGAGGACGAGATGATCGAGGCAAACAAGAAAATTTATGAGGCCGAGACGACAATTCAGCAACAAGAAGTGGAGCTCCTCAGACTGAGAGACGTGCTCAGGAGAACCGAGAACGAGCTGGACGAGAGAGTGGCGCATCTAGAGCAGCGATGTGTTTTCTCTGAGGAGGAGAGGAGTACGTTCATCTTCATACCAGATCTTATTTCTTGTGGTCATTTGACGATTTTGATGAACGTGTACATTCTGGTCTGTTGCAGGCAGAGTTCAAGAGGAAGGCCTGAGGAGAGTCAACCAACTGAAAAATGAGCTGAGCTCATTGAGTGAGGCCAGAAGCGAGGCGCTGAGACTTCAAGTGAAGCTCAAGCACGCAAATGAGACGCTTGAGAAAGACTTGGCAAAACAGAAGGTCAGATCTGGCGTGAGAGTCTGAAATTCAATGCTCGTTGTGAAGCCCGTCAGGTTGAAGCTCCTCCTCTTTTCACTACAGGAACTGGTGGAGACCCTGTCTGCCCTCGTCCAGTTTGAAAGAGATCAGTCTGAGAAACAGGTCAAACAGCTGAAAGACGAGATGGAGGAGATCCTGGGGGAGCTCACGCTGATGGAGGAGCAGGACGAGTGGAAGCAGGAGGCCATCCTCACTCTGAAGAAACAAAATGAAGACCTGGAGAGGCAGCTGAGTGACTCCAGGTCACTCCTGGAGAGGTGAGCAGCCGACGGCTGAACACACTGACAACAAATACTGCACTGACAGAGATTGGTATTGGTTAGATCGACAACAAATCAACAGACACCAAACAGAAAAGGGAGAGGGGAAACTGACGACCCAAACAAGACACACTACACGACTGTAACGACAATGATCTGTCTCGAGCAGATAATAACCACTTAAATTTATAGACCTGTGAATCTCCTGTCACTAAACAGTGTCTGGTACTGTTTATTAAAGCCCGACAGGATGATTGCTAAAAACTAGTTTTTCAAACGAGTAACAAGTTTCAAACATTTGTCATTATTGTGATGACAAATTCTCATATCGCAGCTGAATTATTTTGGATTGATCAAAAATGTCTCCATTGATTCAGTAATGGTCTCAAATCCATTATTATGTGTATGTTATTTAATCAGTGAGCCCCTTCAAAACTAAAAAAAAAACACACACACACACAAAAACAGAACTGACAAGATTTTAAGTGGTGCTAATGTTCAATATGAAAGATTGCGAACTAATTGTTTTTGTCAAAGTTTGAGCGCTGAGGCAAAACCATTGATTTCAAAGATTGTTGTGCTTTGAATCACACACATGCACAGTTAGATCTCTTGTTGCCGGTGTCATTGAAATTTTTTATTTATTTTTTTGTACTGTGAAGTCATCAGCTGCAGACAACGGAGAGTAAGGAGACGCTGTTGCGAGCGGAGGACCAGATGGGTCAAATCAAAAGAGACTGGGAGGAAGCCCAAACCGCGCTGGAGGTCGTTCGCTTGGAGAAAGAGAAACTCACGGACGAACTCGACCAAGCGAAGAACCACCACGCTAAGATCAAGGAGGAGAAAGACGCTCTGGAGACCAGACTGCAGGCCGAGCTTGAGAGGGCAGCGGAGGAGAACAGCTCCCTTCTCTCTCAATTAAAAGAGAGAGACGAGTCTATACATGCTCTCGAACACCACCTGAGCACGGCCGAGAGCGACAGGAGTCAGCTCCAGAGTCGCCTCCGTGAGGCCGAGAGCGACAGGAGTCAGCTCCAGAGTCGCCTCCGTGAGGCCGAGAGCGACAGGAGTCAGCTCCAGAGTCGCCTCCGTGAGGCCGAGAGCGACAGGAGTCAGCTCCAGAGTCGCCTCCGTGAGGCCGAGAGCGACAGGAGTCAGCTCCAGAGTCGCCTCCGTGAGGCCGAGAGCGACAGGAGTCAGCTCCAGAGTCGCCTCCGTGAGGCCGAGGGAGACGGCGTTCGCCTCCAGGATCAGCTGGGCCTCACGGAGGAGAAGGCGCGGGCCTCCAGGGAGCAGGTGGAGGTGCTGAGCCAAGAGAAGGTCGCTCTGCAGTGGCAGATAGAGGAGCAGCGACGGGAGCTGGACAGGCTGACTGCTGAGGTGCAGGAGAACAGGTGAGCACACCTGCATCACTGTTTGACAGTTCTTGTTCAGTTTTTTTTTTTCTTTTCTTGATATTTAATTCATTTATTTCTTTAAAAGCACCCAGAATTCAGAGGGAGAGCAGTGGAAGAGTCTTTACGAGGAGCTGTTTGCTAAAGTCCAGCCATTCCAGGTCAGTCGGTCACATTCATGTTTAGAATTCAGATGGTTTTCCATTAATGTTGCACTTATCACTATTTTAAAGTAAAACGACTTGAAATCTGTCTGTCATGATGGATTATCTCCTGTCTACTCCGGTGTAATGAGCGTCGCCCAGTTCATTGTTTTGACTTTAAAAGCACGAAACCGTTCAGATTTGATTCCGACCCATTAGCCTTCTCCTTCAGTCCCATTTCTTTGAACACATGATGCAGACGGCGACTGTGTGGTCTAAACGGTGCAGCGTTAAGCTGCTGAAAGCAGCAGATATTTTTCCTCAGAAGTTGATGGGACCATGTGGAGAAGATGGAATTGCATTAGTCAGGTGCCCAGAAATGATCCAAATAGATGCCAGTTCTACAAACCTACTCCTCCAGTTCATGATGATGTTAGATATTCACAGTTTGTGTGCTGTTTTTAGATGGGAGAATTAGTTGCATAGCTGTTGAAAGACCTAAATTCACCTCTACACTCATCTTAACCCATTTTATCTAAGGTGGTGGAGATGTATATCCTCTCTGATCTATGTATTTTAACTCTACGCTGCCCTCCACAGCAGCATTACTTGTTTGTAATCTGACATTGGTACCATAAAATGACAACATGCAGAAATACCCAGTAGTTTATAAAACCTGAGGCTCGTCCTGTAGATCCCGAAGTGGTTCTGAAATCTGCTCAAACTAATTATTTATTGCTCTGGACTCAGATCGGCCCCAAGACGCTGAAAAGCATCATCAACTCCCATTAAGTTAAACTAAGCGCATGAGTTGAATCCTCTCCGTGTGTGTTTGTGTGTGTGTGTGTGTGTGTTCCCCCACAGGAGCAGCTCAACGCATTTGCTGCGCAGCGAGACGCTCTCCTAAATGAGAACGGCGCAAACCAGGAGGAACTGAACAGACTGGCGGACGCTTACGCTCACCTCCTGGGACACCAGAACCAGAAGCAAAAGATCAAGCACGTAATAAAGCTCAAAGACGAGAACGTCGCTCTGAAGCAGGTGAGACCGGCGCCGTCTGCGGCTCCATCTCCAGAGCTGGGAGTGTTTACACCCCTTCACCCCGCCTGTCTGTGCCTGCAGGAGGTGTCAAAGCTCCGCTCCCAGGTCAGCAGGCAGAAGTGCGACCTGGAGCAGCTGAAGGCGAAGCTCCCCGGCGCCCCCCGCAGGAGGTTCGATCCCGCCAAGGCCTTCCAGCACAACAAGGAAAACACGCCGTCTGGACCCGGCGAGGGCCTCGCTGAACTCGGCGCCTCAAGCCTCAATGCAGCACTGAAGGAGGCTAACTGAGGTTATTGGACTCTACTGTACATACAATATTTTCAGATTTCTTTTTTTTATTTAACTCAGAAAGTTCTATTGGATATGGGAGTGGTTCTGGGTGAGACACTGTTTTGTTTTCTAGTAATTGTTCAATAAAGACTGTTCTTTGACAGAAGTGTCACTGGCCTGTGTTTGCCCAGAGCCCGGCCTGCCCGGCCTGTTTGGGCCTCGTCAGTCTCCGTCCAGTAGAGGGCACTGTATGACTGCTGCCACAAGCTGGAGCAGAGCACAAGGCTCCTGCAAACTCATGTTTCAACACACCGCATACCGTCCACAAAGAACACAAATTCACATCTCTGCAGAGAGCAGCCGTGGGTCATGGGTCATGAAGCTTTATTTCCTTCAGTTGATAAGACATAGCCAGCAAGTATGTGGGCCAGAAATAGACTTTGGGGTCCCGGTTTCTTTCTTTACCGGCCATGAGAGGTGTCGGTTGTGGAGCGGCGAGTCCGTCAGTCGCAGTAGCCCTCCAGGTGGTAAATGCTGCACGGCTTGTGGCAGCACTGCTCCACGATGCCTCGCTTCACCTTGGGCTCGTCGCGGCCAGACGGCGCTCTCCACGGCCGCTGCTCCTGTCTGGCCCTTTCAGACAGGAACCCTTTGAAGTGGGGAAAGTTTCCACAGCCCCGTGTTAATTCCTGCCGCTGCTGCTGTGCAAACCCCCAGTTCCTAAAAATACCATTTACTGTTCACACTTTAATGGGGACTTAATAGCTAGTTAATCTGATCTCCCAAATCCATTTAGCCTTGTTAGTCTGTGCTTCAAGAGGGGATATGACGGAGCTCCAGCAGAGGCATATCACAGCCATACACCCCTAATGTTAACTTCAAAACACGAATCCGATGACTGAGGCAGGGGATC
The DNA here is from genome assembly GCF_902148845.1 of Salarias fasciatus. Classification (NCBI taxonomy): domain Eukaryota; kingdom Metazoa; phylum Chordata; class Actinopteri; order Blenniiformes; family Blenniidae; genus Salarias; species Salarias fasciatus. The sequence continues at coordinate 7,890,827 of NC_043746.1, read as the reverse complement.
CAAATAATGCGTTTTGGGAACGGCATAATGAAGAATTTGGGGATTTCACAAGATTTGTGATGAATGGATTTGTCACATCAGAGATGTTAAAGGCAACAATAAAAGAGCAAAAGCCTGACCACACCGCCGGACTCACAAAAGAGGCTGGAGAGAGGCTCTGCACACTAATGATGGCTCAGACAAATGCATAGATTTAGTTCAGTGAAGTTTTTTTTCTCCCTCCTTCTTCCTTCCAGCTAGTATCCAATTTTTCATGAGACTAAGCCTGAACTTTGAACATGGTGTGCAGATACAAAGCCAGGCGGGAGCCTCGGGGTGAGGTCATGCCTTTTTTGCTCTCTGAACGCTCATCATTGAAAGAATTAGAAGTAATTTTACACAAAGTCAAACAGAAGGAGTCGTTTCCCAGAGTCGGCGCTTGCCTCACCGAGCAGATGCTTCAGATCCCGCTTGTGCAGCCGGGTGGGGGTGTGGAAGAAGCCCCGTTCCCCGCACACAAAGTAGAGGGCGTCCACCAGGTGGGAGCCGCACAGGTGCTGGAGGGGGCCCGGGGACGCCCCCGGACAGGAGAGCACCAGCAGGAGCAGCATCGGCACCGCCCATGATACCCCGGCCATAGGAGGGAGACTTCTGCAACGGAGCCGGAAAGTCAAGCTTTAGACGGAGTAACGCACATCTGATCAAACTTTTATTATGTTGGGTTTCAAAGACAAAGCACACAACCGAATCCACCGATGAATACTTAAAAGCTGAAGGCCAGACAGATGAAAGGCGAGAAGACGAAGTGATGACATTCAGACATTACAGGACCACTTTCTCTCTCTAACTTAGGTTATAGATGTTTTTGCCATGCTCTTGTGAAATTCTATCGGATAGCTCCAAGCTGAATGTAATGGTGCAGAAACAACACAGTAGGCACGCAAAAAAAGAGAAAAAGGGAACAAAAAAAAAAAAAAAAATCCAACGCAAAATAAGGGCTTTGAAGTGTGTAGAAAACTGAATAATTCATTCTCTCATTGGAAATGAAAGGCCGGGATGAAAAGCCACAGCGAAACGAGGTCTGCAGGAGAGTCGTCGTGTGACACAAGTCCCAAAATTTTAAATCTGGAAAAAAAAATGTGCAAGGACCTAAGCAGGAGGCTGTGATGGTCAAAAATTTTGCAGGTTGTTATTCAATCGTGTGCAATGTTACTGGAGAAAATATTCCCACCATGCTGTCAATAGTTAGATTTTTTTTTTTTTAACATTTTAAAGTTTTCACTTTTAACAATTTCTATATAAACATTGCAAAGTAATGTTTAATGTTACTTCTACAAAGTGAATTGAATATTGATTTAGTCTGAATTACTTTTTGCTTTGCTTTATTTCATTTCTTCTACATCTGAGCTTCAGTTTATGGCAGCATCACGTCGGCTGCAGAGAAAACACATGTCCCAGCATGACCAGCTCCTCAAGGTCGCCCCCCCCCCCACTACCCACCCACCCCCACCCCCACCCCCTCGGGGCCCAGCGGAGCAGCCGTGGCGCTCCAGAGAGGGCATGTTCCGTCAACGATTAGAGAACCGTTGTTAGTGTTATTAAGTAAATCCCATTTGTGATGGATATTCACCCAGTTTGAAAGTTCAGCCTCTCTTTCAAGGTGAAAAACATATTTAGCAGCCGTTTAGAGACTATATAGACCTTTTGTGGACATGTTATAGTGTGCTGCAGATTATTGGATTGAAAATGAATCATTTTAACAGTGTCTTTAACAATGCACCTGTGCCAGGCATTACAGCATTGGCAGAGAGCTGGCTCATCCCCGCCTCTCCTCGATCCCCGGTTGGCCCCGTGCCAGCCTCCTTGGCACGGCAGGCCGGCTGAATCGCAGACCCTGCCCATGCTACACTTTCTTTTCATCCTGGTTAACCGTACACATCAATTTAGCAGCATAAATCTGGAGGGAATACAGAGAAATTTGCTTGCTTACCTGTGGCTGGTGTGCCTAGGTGCAGCAGAGCAGCTGGTGGCTACAGATGAAAAGGGCCCGGGCCTATAGGACTATAAAGGAACAGAGAACATCTCCACTTGGCTACCTTTCCCCTCTATAACGCCTCACCTCCACCTGGCCTCCGTCCGCCTCAGCGGGAAGCGCTAAGGTCCTCTTATTAACACCCTGACCCGTAAGCATGCTGATCTGCTCCTGAGTGGCCCGACGTCATTTAAACTGACTGTGGACCAACAGTCCTGAGATAAAGTCGAGACGGCAACCGGTGCCGGGGCGATGCTCGATTCAACCCCCGCTGAGCGCTGTCCCGACTGGCACCGCTCGCAGGTTGACAGACAAACACCATATGTCACGTTCGGATCACATAGATGTAGATTAGGGGACTGCCAAGATTACCAGCGGCCGGGAGCGGCGCGTTTAAGCACCGGCTTGTAAAACATGTGAGATAAAGAAATGAGTTCTCCTAATGTCCAAACACCCTGTCATGTGACTCATCATGTTCTAATCCCATTAGGAGGGCCCGCGACCTTTTGACCAAAAAGAGTCAGTTTTCACATGAATGAAGATTACGCATCTGACTGTGTGCTGTTCCTGCTGTATTCATACACAGCCGCTGTTATATTAGCTATATAAAACAGACCTATTAAGCGCTTTCCACTTTACTTTTTTGTGGCTGTTTGCAGATTTGGATCCTCACAGTGAATTAGAATCGATGGCACACAAATGAGCGCTCGCTGACGTGGATCATTCTGCCAGATAGTTTTCTGTTTTGCGGGTTCATCCATGGTTAGTTTATCAGCGGCTGATGTTGGAGGGGAAACATTAACCTCCTGCAGTGACGGGGGAGGACAGGTGACATAGCTGGATGTTGTTTCTTCTTTTTTTTTTGATAGTATGCATGTTTTAGATGAGGAACTATTGGAACATTATTCTGTTCAAGTGTCACGTTTGGCACCTCAAACTGCAAAATGAGAGTCCCATTGAAAGGTCGCATGCTGTGAGACAAATTAAAAGTATCTTTTTATTTACATGTAATTTTTTAAAAGCTACAGGAAGCCGCTGCAGAGAGGCGAAAGAGCAGCGGGGTTGCAGAGCCCTGGGTTAGCAGCATGTCGGCAGCCAGTCATGTGCGGAGCGAGATGTCAAGCTGGATCTTTGTCGGATTTGCTGATTGAATGTGTTTCTCCTGAGCTTATTGTACAGCAGTTGGTTCCCACACGCAACAATCTGATTGGACCAGAGAGCTTCCATGAATGCGGGACACTTGAAAGCTGCATCGCACCTATTTTTAATGTGGGAGATTAATCTCAACACTAACAACATTTGAAAAAAGAAGAAGAAGCTCTGCTGATGAAGTGTACTGATGATAAATGTAGGTCTAGAGAGCAGAGCCTGCGGTAATGGAGAAAATGACTGTTGCAGCAACAATCACTTTGTAGTTTAGTGGCAAGAATAATACAAGTTATTAAAGAAGCACTTTCATAATATACAGTAACTAGTGCAAATACTGTCATCTAATGCTAACCATAAACATAGTTATCTATAATAAATCGACTTCTCACTATAATAGTTGCCTCTTACATGTTGCTAATAGCTGCTAATCCATATTTCCATTTATATAAAATATGCATAGTGTTGTCAGTTAAATGTTTCAGAAATAATGGAAGAATAGCTTTATTACTATACAGAATCTCGGTATATATGTTGTTTCATAAAGCTATTGCAGGGAAAAGCATCCCCCTCCTTCACTGTGTGGGTTTGGAATCGTCTCTCACTCTTTCTTAATTTCAGCGGGCCTCTCTGAGGGTGAGCTAGATTCTGATCAGAGGTGACACACTGTATAATTTTATATGAAATGAAAACTCAATTGTCAGGCCCTGGGGATGCCGCGCGGCTCTGTACTATCACCTCTTTGCCTCTGTCGTTTAATTTAACTTTTAATGTGTATAATTGACACGAGGCAACACTCTCTGGACGCTGTTTTGCTGATACGGAATGTCTTGGAATTAAAAAAAAAAACAACTTCAGAATGTGAAAGTCAGGACTTTCTGTTATCCTTATCAACTTTTCTTGTTTAGAGAGATCGGCTCTGAGTTGCAGTCAGTATGTCAGTATGAAGTTAAGGAAGGGAACAGTGCTAATACATCTTATTGTGTTTATTCTGAGTTAAATCCAACATAAACACATGAAGGACGACGCCTTCAGGAATACAGAGACTCACCAGATTTGGATTCCTGTTTAATTTCGGAATATATTCAATTAATTAGCAGGATTTCTTTCCTCAGCCACTGGCTCTGAATGGTTTTCTCGTCTTTCACAATATTTTCTTTCACATAATGATCAAAGAGATGATTATAGACTGAATCAGGCAGAACAATACAACTATAGTATTCTTTACTTACACAGGCTCCTCAGTAATTGACTTTAGTTTTCAACAATTGGTTTTTACCATAAAAAAAAAAAAAAACACAATGGAAACTTTTAAACTCTAAAATGTGTCTTAGTTCGATGTGATGTGGATATTTTTAGACAAGCTCTAATGAAGAAGTGTCCAAACATGCAGAAAAGTGTACCAAAGGCAGGGACACATAACGGCAACACTCACTTGCTTTCTTGCATCGCTTTGCTTCTTTCATTTTTGGTCACCAGTTGCATCATTTTTATCACTGTTTCTTTGAGAAAGTATTTCTTTTTTATCCAAAAAGAAGTACAATACACTGAAATGTCATATATCCCATCAAGATTTGTGTATAATTTGTGGCTGCATTTAGCCCACAGAAAAAAAACAAAACAAAAAAAACCCTTGAACAGTCTTTCCAGAGTACATTCTTGGTAATTGCAACCATACATGTGCGTTTGTAATGTTGTTGCCTAATGAGTTAACCTCACAATTCTCTATTTAAATCCCAAACTTTCAGAAAAATTTCCTATTCACAGATTGTGTTTAACTCTCTGTCTACACCTCTATACTGCAGGGCTGGATGAAAAATCCAGTTTACTGCTGCACACTTGTTTATTTTCCTGCATTTTCGGAGTCAGAATGTGACATATTTTCCAGAATTAATCACTAATCTCTATACTGGTCGTGTTGGGGGCACACCTTCACCTCAGTGCTGTAGAAATACAATAAAACCTGTGATTATTACCTGGAAATTCAGACTGAGCTGAGTATTCGGCTTTATTGGCGAAAGTGCTCCTGTGTTTTCTCTCTTGATACGTATATTTGAACTCAAGATTTGTATTTCTTTTTCATTATTCCCTCATTTTGACAGATTGCATCAAACAATAAGTATCTAATCTCGATTCCTTTCCATCAGAACAATTTATAACAGTACAATTTTCACCTGCGGTTAGCAGATCTTTGCCAGGATTTTACTGAATAAACTGTCACACTTAGTTTATTTGCAGTCACTCTTTGGGTTCAGCTCAATTTTAACTTTCGCAAAGAGACCCACATGAGCACAAAAGTACAGACTGAACTGCCTTAGGACCAGGAATAAATTCCAGGAATGATCTGTAAAAATGTGTCACATTTCCCTTTCAGCTGTCATTGGAAAACTGAAGTGAAACACCTTCAATAGCTGCATGCTCCCCTTAAAAAAGATCAGTGGGCACAAAGTTCAACACACTGCTGGAATTCAGGAGGAGGCTGTTTTCAGATATTTCAAATGAAACCAGACAAGATTGAAACTGTGTATAAGGGCCTCTTCACACTTGTCAGGCTTGGTCTGATTTAAGTGAACCTCGGTGCGGCTGCTGAATTAAACGCCGTTCGTCTGTGGAGCAGCTCCGGTGCAGATTGTGCGAGTGGACTGTGATCATTTCGAAAGTAGGCGTGAGTTTGATTTCAAACAAACTGTAGTTTTGGGAGAATTATGAACAAAATACCTCTAAAGTGCTCAATCACAGGACGTGACAGGCATCAGGAGCACCGTGTCGTCTTCATTCTCATGCATGTGGTGCAACAAATAAGACTGTGTATTTCAACACGGTCATCCATATTGACGGGATTATTGCGGGAATATTCCAGGTCAACAACATGACAGTTTCAAACTGTTGTCAAGGAGTCGGCCATGAATGCCTCGTTAAAATACACCAAACGCTAAAACCTGGATGTTTTGCAAAAACATGAAGATGACAGTCAAGCACACGATGAGGATATTGTTCTTAAAGGAGGCTGATAATCTAGACATGGTCCTAATCCATAGCAATGCCTTCAGTTACTCATTTAAAGTGCTCAAAATAGGAGAGAGAGATGAACAGGAAGCACGGTGCATCTGATGTCTAAACAGCCACATGAAGCCTGAAGCGAAAACAAACAGACATTTTCTCATTATCAATATTTACTTTAATCAGACTAAAATTTCAGTGAAATTTTTACCAACTAATGAGTTTTTTCATTATTATTATTTTTTTGGGGGGGGACAGCATTGTTCCTTATTTTCTTTTTTCTTTCTTTATTTGATTGAATATGTTCATTCATGTATGTGAATACATGTGGGAGACTGATTATGTTTCATGAATACAGCATTGTTTATGAGAGACTGATACTGACTGGGTTGCCAGTGTTTTGCCTTTTACCTTCTCTTTGTTTGAATATTGTAATTTTTTAAATGTAATTTTTTTTTTGTTTCTTTTTCATATTCATCCTCTGTTGAGAAATGTGTAGAACTGCAAAAGAAAAAAAATAAAACAAAGAAAAATATTATGAGGGAAATTAAGTTATCCACATTCACAGGAGTTTAGGATGTATTTAGTCTTTTTACTTAAGAATGATAAAAAAAAAACCAAACATGGATCTGTGAAAATTAATTTGTGTTGATTGATTTTGATCACGTGCCAGTGATTGCGCTCTGTCGTGCCACCTGTGGGCCTCCAGCCTCATGTTGCCCCTCTCTACTCCAGAGCAAAATCCTTCCTCACAGCTGTGCTGCACGAGTCAGCGAGACGATAGCAAACCAGATAGAATATAAAGTACAAATATATGTATATAGCTTTGATTTCGACCAGGGAGCAGCAGAAACGCGATGACCACAGCCTCGACTGATTCTCGTGCAGCATCAGTTATCGCCATGTTCGGGTCTTCATCACTGTGGAGGAGAAACTTTCTCATGTTCTTCATGGACTTTAAAGTTGGATACAGTTTGGAAAGGAGGGATTCCGGCCTGGGGAGCAGGTAAGACATTTCTTCTGTCTTTGTTTGCTTGCAGATTCTGCCTCACAGACCAGGCCAGCGACCTGAACACACTCTTTAATTACTACTTTTTCTGTCATCATATAATTTTTTTTCAAGAGCTTTCACTAAATCATCTGTTTTCTGTGAGCGTACGATGCATTTAAATGTCGCTTTTTGGGTTTAAAATCCAAGGAAATTAAATTACAATTATAAGGGTACTATACTGAAAGTCATACATTTAACTTTTTATAGTTTGGAAAACTATTAACAGAGAGTACCTCCCTCTTGCATTTAATAAAAAAAGTTGACTAAAATCAAAATACCTTCGGAAACTGTGAAGGTGTGCTTGAAATAAAGCCTTATGATGGGTTTACATGGATATTTCTCTATCAGTCACTTTAGTGTCATTTTGTGAAGCTTGCCCTAAATACCTTTTTTCAATTGATTTTGTGTTTTATTGTTTGATCTATCCAAGCTCTGAATGGTCAGTTTGACTGCTCCTCATGTTTTAATGTCCCTGCTGTGACACAGATGAATGCTGGGTCATTTTCAGGCCTCTGCAGCGCCTCATTTGTTTAAATCAGGCCTGTTGGAGCAGAAACCATCTAAAACATACAGGGCAGTGATACTTGGGAAGCACCAGAGTCATTGTGGTATTTTGAAATCAGAAGGTAGCTTCAGGTTTAGACAGAAGTACAAGTACTTTACTGTTGTGGAAAAACGTTTTAATTTGGTTTAATGTATGGAAAGGAAACATTGAAGTAAGGGAAAGACATCAGTTAACACTCTTGCCCTCCGGCATGAATATCTCTGGTTGGAGTCCAAAAATGTGTTTTTCTATACTGCAATGGACAATGAATTTGACTGCAACCAAACCTCAAAAACATGTTTGTTTTTTTTTTCCTACTGTGAGAGGAAACAGGAGTACAGAACAAATCATCACACAGTTTCGACAGGTTCCATATTCGGGATTATTTGTGATCTCGCTGGAATCCGCGTATGTAGATTCGTGTGCTTCTTCCTGTGACTTTGCTTGGTTTTTCTGATGCACATCGCAGCGTTTTATTACTCTCACTTCATCACTCACTGAGGCTAATATGTATCCTTCATTCAGAGATCATATGAAAGTCTGAAATATGAAAACAGCCTGAGCAGAAATGTCACATTCAAGAAAGCTATCAGCGTTGCTATTTTCTTATAATGCAGCTTGTCTGTGCAAATCTGATTGAGTCGAGGAAATCTGATGCTGGTGATCAGGTTTAAACCCGCAGCGGCGTGCGTTCAGTGACAGAGTTTGTTGTTGTTTTGGTTATTTTCATTGTGGAGGAAGACATTCTGCTTTGCTTTTCTCATCTGGGAGAGACGACGAGAGATCGGTTTATAACAAATGAAAACTTATTTACTGTCAACGGAAAGGGGAAGTGTTTAAAAGTCATCTTGACTGACTTTTTTTGTTTAATCCTGACCGTTGATTGAATTATTGACATGTCTTCAGTCTGCATGTGGAAATTTCAGACGACAACACAGCCGTATCACATCATTTCCATGCAGATCGTTTTCCCTTTTTTTCCCTCTCTCTCAGCACTGCCAGAAACTAATTAACCCCAAGTTCAACTTGTTGTTCATTTATTTTCCACGAGGGAAATGAAAGGTATTGCTAATGCGTCCAGTCAAAAAGAAAAAAGAAAGAAATCTTGTAAGTTTTTAGCTTTTCCAATGTGTAACAACTTGTTTTTTCTCGAGCTGACATGATCTTACACCCCTTTAATCATTAAGTGAACCTTTCATCCAGCGGCCGTGTGAGTTAAAATGGCTTTTGGTTACTGCAGGAATTTGAAGCATATTCCTATAAAGGGGAGATTTTAGCTAAGTGACAGTAGAAGGAAGGAGGGGGGGGGCGGTCTTTGGAGGGCTGATGAAAGACGGGGGTGAGGAGGAAGCCATCCAGCACCTTCGCACTGTGATATGAGGAGGTGTTAAATGTAGAACCAGAAAAGGTCCAACTTTGCCACGCTTTGAAACTCGTTTCCTCCGGGGAACGGGGCAAAGCGGCGAGAGCTGCGAACAACAGGCACATCCCTTCCGCCCCGGTCGCATGGCTGCTTCAAACGTACACATCAAATAGCCGAGGACGAGCAGACGCCCCAGACAGGCGGAGACAGACAGAAGTTGGGTGGAAAGTCGGCTGGGTCCCCGAGGTGGGAGTTGTGTAACTCCTCTTCTTCTCTTCTGTTGCGTTTGAGCGGATAAAAGGGAGCGAGGAGTTCAGCCTAGTGAGATGTTGTTAATCTGCTCTGATAGCGAGCCTTTTTACTCCCATAATTATCGCCGACTTCACGAGGAAAGAAGCTGAGAAGACTTAGAACATCAAAAAAAAAAAAAAAGAGGGAGAGAGAAATCGTTGACTGACGCAGCAGACAACAGAAACAGCTTGGATCATGATGTTTTTATGTGGGAGTTTGAACCGCAGGAAGGCAGAAGTAATGAGACAGATTTCCATAAGTCAACTCTGTGAAGTGGATGGAGATACAAAGGCTCCGTGTGGATTCATGTGCTTAGATGGACCCGATCTTTAAATATTGAAGGACTGGTACTGAAATATTTTTGCAAAAATGTCATTACAAGTTGAGACAATCCCTCCAATGCTTTAATTTATTTATTTATTTTTTTGTGAACCTGAACTTTTGTCAAGGTCAGACAGTTTGGATCGTGGCAGGTCAGCTGTCCTCCTGTCGTTTGCGAACACCGTGTCATGCGTACGTGCACACATCCACCGAGAAGACGGACTGGACTCGTCCTCCTGTTGCACACTCTGCCCTCCATGTGTGTCACGGCCTGCTGGCTCAGATCCATGACAGGACGCCGCGGAGTCTGAGAAATCGCCCGTGTGTCCGTCTGTGCCCGTCTATATCTCTGTGCGTGCGTGTGTGTGTGTGTGTGTGTGTGTGTGTGTGAGACTATGAATGAGCGGTAGAGGAGCTGCCCTGGTGTCTGCACCCTCCCGTCCGGCCAGTGACAGCCGCTAATGCGGTACTAACCTCTGTCATGACCTACTTTGCTATGCCACCTCTGTGCGGACCCTTTCAGAGCACGTAGTCCCAACACACACACACGCACACACACACACACACACACACACACATGCTGAATCTCCATTATAATTCTTTAAAAAAAAAAAAAAAAAAACTGCTCTTGATTCATTGCACACATACACACCCACATGTGCGCGCTCGCAGGCATTTGAGACGATTAGAATTAGAAGTTGACAGGGCGGGGTGGTGGTGAGGGAGTGTGTGGTTGTGTGTGTACATATGTGTGTGTGTGGAGGGGGAAAGGGGGAGGGGGAGGGGGGACTGCTTGGTAAAAGCACGGTTTGACAGTTGAGAAAATGACTACGTGTTATAAATGTGACAAGTCCCCAAGAGAGAGGTGAGGCAGGACAGAATGATGGCCAGTTTGATTTTCAGCCCAGAAAATAGATTTCTATTTAAACCCTCGTGTGACCGGCCTTTTCAAGCGCAGCTCAGCGCGAGACAAGAGAATTTCATTACAAAGCGCCGCTCGTCTGGTTTTTAGTTGATGGATTGATATGATGAGAGCGTCTTGCATCCTCTCTGAGGGGATTTGTGCTCCACCATATCCAAGAGAAAAAGCACGTTGTGACTTTTTGAATTTGTGACCCTCCCGACTGGGTATTACTCCCAACGAGAAGCAGCATCAGCTCCAGATGTGCCCGATCTCCTAAATTTCTCTCAAAAAACACAGCCTCGGCTCCGGATTGACAGCATACAGCCTTTATCTTGTTGATGTTGACAGCATTTGAAATCAGTTTTACGGCTGCGTACGTCTTCAGTGTCTGCGGCTGTGCAGTTGTCTCCGTGTGGCTCTGAGGTTTTAGCTCCAACATCAAATGCTGTGTGATCACAGTGACGGCGCCACCGTCCTGAAATCCAGCAGGTTGTTCGCTGTGTTTGTCTTGAGCGTCTCCGAATGCTAATATTTGCTAATGAGATTGAAACACAAACCGTGTCCACAGTAAATTAATTGGTTTTGAGGCCATTTTGTAGTAAACGTGACAAACAAATCCTCACTGTTGAAATTACATCGAAGGCTGATTTCTACCTAATTTGGAAACCAGGTATGTGTAACTGATTGTCGTTCAGAGCCTCATGCAGCTTTATTTGATCTCAGCTTGGCCAGACCAGTGACTTAATAATAAAAGCAAAATCAATACACGGTTTAAACACCTTTTAAATTCTGAAAAATGCTCACATTTATTGCATTTTTTACAAAATGTCAAGTGAACAAGCTGAAATGTCGACATACACTGATTCTTTTTTCTCAGAACGATGTTGGCAGAAAGCCTGTTGCTTCTCACACTGGAGGATTTCTGATGCCTTCAGTTGGCGCGTTTTAGGAAATTCAGCCGTAGAGATCAGATCGGATGTAACTTTACTCGCTAAAAGGCAATGAACCTTCACTGTGTCATCTCACTGCCTTTAACAGTTTATTTCCTGGATCTCAGTTTCATGTCTGTTAATACACTGTGTGCACTATTATTAAGCAAGTGAAATTTTAACCATGCCACAGTTTTTATGTGTGTTCTCCAACTCCAAGCTGTGTAAGCATGAGTGCTTTTTGGCTTATTTGAGGGTGGCGTGTATTGGGGGAGGGTGATACAGAAGGTTTTGATCGCAGAGTGATCAGTGAGCAAGAAGTCAGCAGGAATGTGTCGAAATAAATGGAAGATGAAGCCTGAACCTCAGAGGAACCCGTTGTCATTCATTCATTCATTTTCCACCGCTTTATCCCTTTCGGGGTCGCGGGTGGCTGGAGCCGATCCCAGCTGCTGTGGGCGAAGGCAGGGTACACCCTGGACAGTTCGCCAGTCTGTCGCAGGGCTGACATATATAGACGAACAATCATTCACTCACACATTCATACCTAGGGGCAATTTAGGGTGATCAATTAACCTACCATGCATGTTTTTGGACCGTGGGAGGAAGCCGGAGTACCCGGAGGGAACCCACGCACACACGGGGAGAACATGCAAACTCCACACAGAAAGGCCCCGAGCCCCGGCCGGTATTTGAACCCAGGACCTTCTTGCTGTGAGGCAAGAGCGCTAACCACCGCGCCACCGTGCGGCCTAGGAACCCATTGTCCTCCCTCGTATTTCCAGAACTGTAACCTACCTGGAGTACCCAGCAGTACCAGCTCTTCAGAGCTCAGAGACGCGGCCAAGTTCAGGAAGGCTGACATTAAAACTTCAAGGCTGTTCCAAGAAATACTTAAATACAGATTTTTAAAAAGTTTTTTTGGGTTGATGATTGGTTGATGGATGGACCTGTGGCTGGACCAGTCATGGGTTCAAGGTGGAGGTGGGGCTCTGGTGCAGGCAGGTATCGTTACAGATGAGCTTTTAGGACCTTTTAGGTTTGAGAAAATGTTTAACTAAGCTCCGGAACTACTGCCAGTTTTTAGAGGACATTTTTTTTTTCCAAGCAGTGATACAGAAAGAAACCTGCATCTTTCAAGAAGGCCTTGATTATTATCCGTCACATGCATTGAGCACGAGCACAAGAAATAGAATTGTCAAAAATATATCTTGCCTTATGACTGTGCTCACGGTTTATTACTGGAAAATTCTCACTCCCAGTTGGAAAATTAGACAGTCAGTTGTTTTCTATTGAAAAATTAACATTTTTGAAAAATTGCAGTACCATCCTAAGAACTGCATTGGATCCTCTGTTGGACTGTTTTTGGCTTGTAAACATAATTTAAGTGATCTATGCAAGAACAAACGCCATCTGTGGGACCTAAATACCACAGAGTTGGTTCAATAATCAGGGAGAACTGGCAGCCGATGTGAAAGACTTGCCATGATCTCAACATGTGGATTTATGTTACAGCAGTTTGGATTTTGAGGAGATCAGTCATGCTGGATGAACGTTCCATGTTGCTTTTACAGTTCGGTTAATTTCCCCTCTGTTATGATCCGTGGTGGTTTGCTTTGTGCGCTGGAGGTCGCTCCATGTTGGTTGATCATTTTATTTTTCACTTGCTTGTGTTTGAGGAAGATTTTCTTTGATTTCGTTGGACTCTCCTCTTTCAGTGTGAGATGTGACGCTAGCGCCGACAGTGGCATGAGCGGGTCGCACTTTCTTCCTTCTCTTGTGTGCTTAGCTGATGTGAACAATTTGGCTTTCTCTTTCTTTTGTTTGTGCTTCAGCCTCACTTCCTGTTTTGCAACCACAACTAGAAAAACCCTAACAATGCCTGCTGGTGTCGGTTTCAGCCATCCATTCATCACTGGAGATAACGATACCCTCACGTATCGGCGACATTTGCTTTCCTAATTGTGCAAGTTGGCAGCAGCTTTACTTATTCTTAAGTGTGCAGCACACCAAAACTCTTACCTGTTGGTTTTAGGCAAAAACCAGAGCATCAAAAAAATGCAGTCAAACTCCCAGTGAAACACTGAAGTCTGCACCAGATTTCACGGTGATCCATCCCAGAGTCGTTGATCCGTTCCACTCAGAGGCAGAAGAGGCAACAGTCGGCCAAATCCAAACACAGCTGTCCCTCGTTTGGAACCACGTGTGTGTGCGATTGGTGGCATCCGCCATGTTGTTGTGGCTCTAGGAATGGGCGATATGACAATGTGAGTGATCATTTTCAATGAAGGCTCTTATAGATTCCAGTTAAAACAACACCGGATCGAAAATGTATGTGAGTAGAGACATTTCATATCACTATTTATAAATATGATCTTGCAAATTTTGGAAAAGAAAATGATCAGAAACGAGCTCGTCAGCAGAATAAAATGAATGCTTGACACTGTTGCACATCCATTTGAGTTACTTCCAAACATTTTCAGGATGCCAGAACTGCTCCAGAGAACACGGAAGGAAAAACTATTATCACCATCGCTGTATTGATGTGAATGGCTGATGCCTTAATTTGCGTGTTTTTGTGACAGAGCTCCAGACAAAGCTGACAGTTCGGGAAATGTGTGAGCTCCTGGTGTGTGAAGGCCTTTAGGATGACTGTCAGCGGATATCTGTCTAATGAGAGCGACGTTCATTTCCTTGATAAATCATGCTGCTTTTGTATTGTCAGATAAATGAGATAAAACCTGGAGGATTACTGCAAATTGAAAGAACCACAAATGGTTAAGGGTGTGTGTGTGTGTGTGTGTGTGTGCGTGTGCGTGCATGCGTGTGAAAGTCTCTGCATGTTTGCACAGATCGATATGGCTGGTATCACCCCCCCGAGTCCATCTCCCCCTGCTCCCGGAGATAAAGTGGAGAGAGGAGACCTACAGCCAGACACATGAGTGGGATTAACAACAGGCGCTTGTTTGGGAGAACAAGGGAGGCGAAAGCTAAAGATATAAGGATTTCAACACTTTTCATTATTTTGCGGAGAATGTGTACAGCGGCTACTGTCAGGGAAAAGGTCAAAATCAATCAATCCAATGTTCCCTGTCAACCCGCCTCAAATTGCATATTGACTGGGTGTAACGGCCTCCAAAAGCATTGGATTAGATGCATGTCGACAACTTTAATGCTGGAGTGCTGCGTTTGCTGCTGGAGTATCTATGTGCTGTAATTGGGTATCTCATGGAGCTTGACTTGATGCTGCTAAGCCCGAGCTGCTCATTTCACTGCCTTTCCTGCGCTATCTCTTCCTTTTTAAAACTTTCCCTCTCGCCGTACGCTGAGCGGGTGTTGCTGCGAGTGAGATAGAGCTGCCGGTGTTGGAGCCGAATGCCAAATATGTCCACATTTGTGTGTGCGCGCATGTACATCTGACACCTGAGAGTTATCTCGATCTGTAACTGTCTGCTCTCTGCAGGAACTGTCAGTGAGATATATAATATATAATATATAGAGCTGGCATCCGCTGGGCTCGGCTTGCATATAGCCGGCATGTTGAGTTGCATGTTGAACAGGAGCTTCTTGCCTTGATATGTTGATGAGAACCTTCAGATGTGGTGTGTTGGTGCCTCGGAGAGAAGTTGTGTGTGTCTGTGCATGTGTTTCGCCGTTTCGCTGGAGAGCGCCAGGCTTCAGAAGTGCCGTCCTTTCATTCCCGAGTCCTCCTTTGAGGTAAAAGAGGATCCCATGGAAACTTAACATTTCATTGTGGCTCGCCGTAGATAAAGATTGAATTATCTGTGTTCTCCTTAAATCCCCATTCAATTTTTTTTTTTTTTCCTTAACAGGGATGAAAGATTTTGTCTGCGGTGCCTGGGGAGCTGTGTACCCCCGCTGTTTGGTAATATCTGAAATTAATTCCTCCACCCATCCCAGTTGTGCCTAAACAATTCAAGGGCACTGTTAGATCCTCAAATTGAGAATTTACTGAAAGGCCTTTGTGCCATATCCAGTGATAGCGATTTTGTTAAGCATAATTCCACTTATCATTACCGTGTCCTCCCTCAAACTGCTTCCTACTGCCCAAACAACAAATTATATGTGACGCTCAATCACAGAGGTTGTTATCCATTAATTGAAGTAGATTTTTGCTCGGCGTTTGGGAAGAAGAAAGGAGCAGATAATGCTTTGAAATGAAAGCACAGGTCTCTCCTCTGAGTCGCCACAAAGAGAGTATTTCAGGAACAGAGGGGAGGGCGGGGAAGATAGGAAAGGTGAACACAGAAGACTCTGAGGTTTCTCTTTTTTGTTGGAACCACGGAAGAATACTTAATTCTGTCCAGGCAGGGGTTGCTCCATAATTCATCAGTATCCCGGACCCGGACTTCTCGTCCCCGCCAATATTTCCCACAATGCAGGCGGGTGCACGAGCCCGATCACCCCTGTACACTGTGCGCTTGGCCTTTGCCCCCCTCCGGCTCAGAAGACGCTTTCCTCGGACGCCAGTCGTCCTGCATGCAGATTGTGCATCTCGCTCTGTGCTCAGTCTGCGACCAGAGCAGGATGCAGACACAGGTAATGGAGTTTGGCAGTCGCGCTTCTGGACGAGGTTAAAAGGACTTCCATACATCACATCGGATGGGTCTCCGGGAGTTCATTGCCGAGTTGCAGAAGCTGAAAGTTTTTCAGTCATTCTGACGGAAATGCAGTGACAGTGCATTTCCTTGCTCTTCTAACTGACCTGAAGAAGTGCCTGAGAACCGTTGTCTTATTTCAAGCCTTTGTTTTGTATTCCTCCTGCCTGCACGCTAAGATATATTCTCACAGGCCACTTCATTAGGTACACTTGTGCAATCTAATGTGCTCTGGTGCAACAGCTCTGCCATAAATTCTGCTTTTACAAAGGTAATCATTTTCAGTTTAGCTTAAGATGGCCTGAGGGGGTTTCATATAACTAAATGTTAATTTTTGTGCTTCCAGTTTGCAGCGATTGTGCAGATGGAGCGTCTGTCTTCTATTTTGAAGCGTTTCTGATATTCCAGCTGACCTGGCACCTTGCTCACACAGATCAGACATGGAGAGCTCGCAGTGTGAAGCCGTATGCAGTCCCCACAGCCCCTCATTCTGTGGTTTTCAGGACAATTTGAACTGGATTTACCTTGAAATTACACCAGAACAGTCTATAACTGGGTTTATTTCAAGGTAGCACTATCAAATGCTCATTCTGGATTAAAATTAGAAACATGCAATTTGTCATTTTGAACAAATTAACTGCCATCATTTTCATAAATCTTCCTGTTAGATGAGCTCTGGAACAGTTTTTTCTCAGATTGGGAGAATTACATTTTTTGATGACGCGTTTACAGCTTTCACCACTCGGTCCACTCCACTGACCAAAGCATTTTACTACTTTTGTGTGGCGTTGTGTTAAACGCATCGTGGATCAGATCACATCTTAAGATCGATTCGAGCGGAAAACCGAAACCCTTGGCAGGGTCGACGTACCTTCGCTGCCACCGGACGTTTTCTAAAGCCGCCAGGGGCACCAAAGAGCTTCTGGTGTTACAAGGAAACAAATGTTGTCATAGCTTATTCTAAGTGTGATAGTCGAATTAAGATGATAAAATAAGTTTTCCGGTGCGACAGTTGACACATTTGGAATTAAAGCAAAGAAGTTATCTGAGAAAAATGATGCTTTTTATTGCCTATGGATCCCAGCAGCCACACGAGATATCTTATGTTCTAAACACTAGGAGGTCCAACACTCAAGGAAATTTCAGACCCCTGCTGTAGGCTTTATTCTTTTAATGATTTAGATTCATATCTGTCACTTTGTGAACATTAAAAACTGTGTTTTTATTGTATTCGGATTTTCTCCAACGATGCAAATTTCAAGACGTCACTTTTACAGAGCTGAACTAAAACTAGACTGTTTATTTCATGTAATGACGCCTGGTAGCTGCATGTGGGCATATTGATTGGAGAAACTTTAATTTTCCAGTTAAAAAAATTAAAATTTACCCTGGCTTGCTGAGTCGCCTTCCTCCGGTGGCATTTTCATCAGGCACTGTGATAATTAAGTGCATTTAGAGACAATTATGTTGGAAGTTTGCAGGTAGAGAAAGTGGGAAGAAGCACACGTTGGAGGACTGAGCGTTTTATCTTTTTAATGGCTAACAAGCTGAAATACACCTACTTAGATGAGGTGTAACAAGGAGAAACAAGTACTGG
The DNA here is from genome assembly GCF_902148845.1 of Salarias fasciatus. Taxonomy (NCBI): domain Eukaryota; kingdom Metazoa; phylum Chordata; class Actinopteri; order Blenniiformes; family Blenniidae; genus Salarias; species Salarias fasciatus. The sequence goes on along the minus strand of NC_043746.1, from coordinate 7,873,051 downwards.
AGGCAATACAAAAGGGCCCAAAAACCGAGGGAATTAAAACTCACTCCAAGATGAGCGCGAACATTATTCACAGATTTCACACTCAGAAGTGAAGGACGGGGAGTGAAATATGACTCAGAACATGTCGAAAGTCAAAGTTTCTATCTTTAGGCATAAAAACAAGCAGAAAACAGCTTTGATAAAGCAAACAGCTCTGGTGATTTAGTGTGGCCAGCCCGATGTGTCACAGAGGCAATCCTTCTAATAGAACCCACTCTGATTTATATCAGGGACCCTCCACAATGGGGACGGTAATGGGCTTTATTCATATTTTTATTTTATGAAACACGATGAAAGGGGTCATGGTGGCCATTAAGCGAATTAATGGTATGTGTTGGGTAAAGAAGATGCTATAAAGCCCTAAAAGTTAATGCTGTCATCTGCGCGCTGCTGTCCTGATGGAGTGGGCGGGGCCATGGGCGGCGAGCGGGCATAACTCAGCCAGGTAATGTCGGATCACTGGCGGACAAGATGGATATCACTTGGCAATGTTATGGGGTGTGTCGTGGCGCGCCGGCACATTTATACAGGTTATTTATGCTCCATAATGAAGAGCATAATGAAAATTGGACACAACTATAAATATGAGCCGGGAAAGCGTAATGCGGAGGGATAATCATTGATGCAATTAAGATGTCGTACACATGCAGCGGGAGCCCGGCCTCGCCTGACTTTCTCCTCTCCTTTTCACCAAGGCTGTATTTTATCCGGCAGCATCACATTTAATCAGGCGGCCCAGTGTGTGCATAAATCCAGCGGTCACGCACAGGGAGGCTGGCATTTTAAATATGTTAATGCCAAAGTGATAAAGTCTCCGGTTAATCTATTGCCGAGGTTATTGACAACTGTTATTAGATTGTTAGTGGTATTCCTTTGTCTTGTAATTGTCGTGCGGATGTGTCTCGGTGCACACGCCGCCCGTCCAATAACACTTTTTTTTTTTTTTTTTGCGCTTCGGCACGTTCAATTCAAAATAAAATAATGGGTACTGCATTAAAGTGCCACGTCTTGGCTGTAATTTGAGTGGGCTTACATCAGTATTGAAAGCTCTGTGTGAGCGATAAAGGCCCTTTTAACACATCCAGCACAAAGCGGCTAAATTACAAGGGTTCAGGAGTGATTAGAAGCTGCATTTCCATGTTGGTTTGTGTCCCGGCACAGCGTGCACATGCCTCAGGGTGCACTGACAGTCCGCAACTGCTGCTCAGATTGAAGCTGATCTGTCTGTCAATAAATAAAGATAAGAGAAGATGATAATACTTGCGCTAAAAAATGAAATTTATATCAAAAATTGTTTTTTTTTTCTTCTTCTTTTTACCAAGGGCAAAGGATGCCTAAAACATTTCAACTAACCTGGCAGATCAAGGTGAATGAGTGAGGAGGTAACAAGTTTGAAAACATCTCTCAACCTGAATCCAGCACTGCGTTTCTTATTTATTACCGGTACCAGGGGTCCGCTGCTTTTATGATGAAAACAACCCTGTCTGCTCACTTTCCACCAAACATAATTCGTATGGAGCTGCAAAACATGTTAAACTTTGATAGTTTTTCTCTCTTTATCAAAACTGTGGTGTATGTTGCATCAAACAGGATATAAGTTTTATTAGAAGTTTAACTACTTGAACACAGAGCTGTTTCTCATAGTTGAAGCCATTTTACTGGTGTTTTTTCACCAGTTTAACTGTGTTTTGTTACACATTAAATGTGGAGGGGGGGTATTTATTCAGAATGCGTTTTCCAAGAGGTGCGGCAGGTTGGAAACATTTATCATCTGCAGCCAAGGCAGATTTTAACTGACATCTCTTGAACCATCTAATTCAAGCGTCACATCTGCCACACGGAGCTGCGAGATGAGAGTCCCTTTGAAACATTGTTTACTGTGCCGCATAATTAAAATAGAAATATTTACTTACGCACAATTTCAGTGAAAGCTTGAGGGAGTCGCTGCGGAGGGGCTCGATGAGCCTCGTTTTCCGTCGGCTCGGTGGTGTAGCGGGCCGGACGGCAGCCTCTTGCGGGACACCTCTGATCTGCTGTGTAGATGTGCTCCGGTTTGTGGGAAAATAGCATTAACTGCTATTCTAATACTTAGAATTACGTGTTCCTCAACGGGAAAACGGTCCTCTGTTGAATTGGCAGAGATTCAGTTAGCCTCTCGGAAAAAAACCCTTATATTAAATGTTTATTATGTCCTATTGTTAATAATCATCCTTCAGAATATGGTTGAATACTCTGAGTAGTGTTACTGTGAAGCTAGACTCAAAAATCATGTTGATTTCGATTGTGTGCTTAATTATTTCCAGCAGGATAGTTGAATGTGTTTAGGAAAAGCTGCCCTCAGGGATTTAGAACAACAACGATCATTCTGTCACATTAGATGTTTCTGGTGGTTTTGTGTCATTTCCTTCTATTTCCCAGTTTTAGTTTTCAAGAATTCACCTGTGGAGCTGGAAAGATGAGACACAGACAGCAGCAACTTGTGTTAAATTGGAAATGCATTTCAAGCCTGTGTTTTTACAGTAGAAAATGCAAAAAAAAAAAAAGAAAAAAAATCTTCCCCCAGGAAAAATCTCCCAAAAAAAAAAAAAGAAGCCTCCTCTATGTTCAAGAAATTAATGAGTACCATTCCGGTCAGGAGAGGAGGAAGCACGTTCAGGCAGAGATGTGCCGTCTGAAAGCAGCAATTTGAGTGTAATTTTAGCTGCAAGTCGTCTTTAAAGATGGATAATTTCAACAAAAAAAAATCTGAAGTGCCCGTAATGTTACCTCCATCACGGTAGGAAAAAAACACAGAGAAACTCTCTAAGTATTCTTGTAACGTGGAGATGGAAGTGCGTTGAGTGGAGGCCGGGAAAAGTTTGCTGTAAACACAACGTGGAGAAACTTTGAGGCTTTTCCGTGGAGGTGAGTGCTTCATTTTCTGCCTGAACTCGGGTTTTAAATCCATAAATAGTGAATTTCACAAGCAGTATATAAACTACAGTTTGTGTTTTCAGTTTACTGCTTTTCCCAGAGAGGTTTATAGAAATAAATTTGGTATTTTTTAGTCTGTTTAGAACTTTACGGATTTTGTTGTGTTGTGTTGTCAGAAATGAAGTAGTTCCACAAAGACTGGCTCAGACATGCTTTGAGTCCAGCAAATATGAAGATATTACTGGATAATTTGCTAATTAATGGATTATTTACCTTTTTTCTTGTCTTGTTAAATATGTTAAATGCCGCCGGATTCAGACGTGTTCAGCTTTAATACAGACTGTTTTCTGTCTGAAACACGACTTTCTAGATTTTTTAGAACAACTGCTTTCCATTTTGAAGTTGTGGGTTATCTTATTGAGTTGTACGCTTTACGGTTTTTGCACTATTAAAGCCATACCAGTGCGAGGAGACTTGTCAGCACTGTGAAGAGAAACTCCTCACAGCTTCGCGGGAAGCCGACGCTCCTCTCCGGGATGTAGGACGCGCATCCTGCCTTGTCAGGAATCAAGGCAAGACTTCGTGGCCGCGGAGGATTCGCTGGTTGTAGTTCCCAAAAATGTACAAGAGGAAGCCAGTGGAGTCGTGGACCGGCGTTGGATGGATGGATGAAGCAGAAATCCACATCTGTCAAGATGATGGAGCGAGGAAGGTGTGGAGGCAAACAGAACAGCAGCCATCTGTCAAACACCGGTGGTGGTTCTTGTAAAGGCCGGGCTTTGTTAGCGCTGCCAATAGAACCAGCACACGGGGTATTTATTGATGATTTAAGCGCCGAAGGAAGCAAGAGGATGAATTCGGAAGGCGCATTCTGTTCGCCCGCATTCAGCCGACTGCATCAAAATTCATTGCACCACGTTGCATCATTCAGCAGGACAAAGACCCTAAACATGCGGTCAAAGCAACCGAAAGGGCTTTTCAGAGCGAGGAGGGAGAATATCCTCGTCCGCTCCAGTCAATCACCCCATCTTGATGTGCCTGAGCTGCATTCCTCTCGCTGAAGACCAAGCTGAAAGCAGAGATTTCTCGGCACAGAGGCTGCGAGCGTGGCCGCGGTCAGGGTCGAATACCTGATGGGACACATGCTGATGTCTCTTGGTGTAATCGCAGTGCAATTAGAGCCGAGACTGAGCTTTTCGTTTCAAACGGGATCCGCCAAAGCAGAGAGCTGGGGAGAAAGAAATGTGCCGCCGCTCAGAATGCGACAGTGGAGTGAATAAGTGGAATCATGCAGGAAAAAGAAACGTTATCTTTGCATTTGGGTTCTCTGTCAGAACTGTCACTTTGTGACGGGGGGAGGAGGGAGAGAGGAAGTAAGGTCAGGAGATAGGGGAGGGAGGGAGATGGAGACAGATGAGAACGGGAATCCAGGAGCTGAAGTGACCCTGCGGACCAGATGCTGATAAACTGCCATCACCGAGCGCTCCGTCAGCTCCGGCTCTCATCCGTCACTGTCACCCTTCTCTTCTTCTCCTCCACCTTATTTTTCTTCTGCTACCTGTTTTACATGTGCGCACTCTGGTTTTCAGTGTGTTGCTTTTGCACATCAATATCATTTGTCTCCTCACATCTCTTTCTTTTTTTCCTTTAACACCACTTCAATCATCCCGGTGACGAGTTTTGCACTTACCTTCGCCCCCGTTCGTTAAATACTCTGCCGTGGATTGGGTGCGTCGCGGTAAGCACGCCCGGCTCGGGGGAGATGACTCACAGCTGTAGTCATTTATTTTGACTGGCTCAGACAGACAGCGGATAGGAGTGGAGCTTTATCGCTGAATATTTCTGAATTTCCCCTCTGTGTTGAAGGACCACAGTGGTTGTTAAGCCACCGATAGTTTCCTCCGTCTGCATGCGAGAAACAAGCTGCACTGGAGGTTTCACTTTTTAAATTGGATATGAGTGCTCATGGGTGGCCGCGTATTTCATGTTTATCCCTCCCCAATCCTTACCTCTGGCATCACTACATTAATAGTGGCTGGCTGGTGGTCCTTTTATTATATTTCACAAACATTCGCAGCGCAGCTCCTCTTTCTTTGAAACAATGATCTGATGCTATGTGACAGACAACAGAGGAGGAATAAAGTAGAATGTGGGTGTAGTGCAGTTTTCAAGTCATTAAAAATCAGAGTATTTGACAGATCTGACAAAACATTTCTTAAGAGCTTTCTTCTCTTTCAGTGCGACATCAAGCCTGCGAAGTTGTAAATATCACTTTTGATTAAAGGACCGTGAAGCTTAGGACACACAGAATGTTGTGTCCTTGATCCAACGATGGAAAATCATAGAAATCCAGTTAATCTGTCCAGCAACAGCTATTCTGACTGTCACATTCAGTCTCTTTCTGGATCAGATTATTATTAGTTTTTCTTTTCCAAGTTGCAGTGAGACGCAGGTTGGCGAGTTCTTTATTTTGTGGTCGATCTTTCAAGGATGGCCTTCATCGATTTATTGAGTAGAGATACTTTTTTTTTTTTTTTGAGTACTTGCAGATGGAATAATTGTCAGAACTGCTTCACTGTTTCTTTCAGACCTGGCACACAGTTCACACACTTCACTGAAATAAACCGATTTGTCAAACGCAATTTTGATAAAACACTGAAATATGCATTCCACTGGATTTAGCACTCAGCTTGCATGTTCTCCCTGTGTGTTTTTCTCCAGGTATTCGAGTTTCTTATTGTTCCATAACATGGATTAGAGCCTAATCAGAGACCATAATATTATATTATAATGAATAAAAACAATCCATCGTCAATTAAATGGAATCACTATGCATTTTGTGTCAGAACTTCCCGTCTGGCCGGAGCTCCTCTGCAGCTTTTGACAGAAATAAACTTCTGGAATGGGTCTGAAACACAAAGCACTTGTTAAAAATGAAATTTATCTTAAAAAAAAAAAATGCAGCGAACCAGTTTGCATGGCTGCACATAACCACGACACATCCACCATAACCTTGGGTCGCAGTCACCAAGGGGGGGAAAAAAAAACAAAACTATCATTGTTTATCTCTTTTAATCACCAATTTGTTCGCCAACTGGCACGTGTCTAATTCATATTTCACAGTCAGCTTCACTCTGATCGCTGGGAGGACGATGTCAGTTGATGTCAAGCTGCCTTAATGTGGTATCAAGTGTTGAGGTATTAGAGCACTTTTCCAATTACGAGTACCTGCACACACAGCGTCAGCGGATGCCTGTTCAAACAGGTGTTTAAGGCTTTAATGGCTGGTTTTAGGACTCGCGTTAGAACCAGAGTGCGAATGCAAAAAAAAACGCAAAAACACCGATGTGTCTTTGGAATAGCTCAGATTGTCCCGTCATGCTTGTTCCCACTTTCCCCGAGTGTGTTTGTGTCGCAGTTTTGAGAATTGTGTGTCAGAGTGCGCTGCAGGCGCCCAATGTGGCGTCCCGATTCCCGGGCCAACCCCTGTCATTTTGTGCCTGTCACATTCTGTTAAGTGTGGCTCAGACTGTTCCCTTAATACCCCCTCACTCCCCTGTCGCCCCCAACGTCGATCCAGACACTTATAAACAGCAAAATGGCATCCGATTCATTACACCCCACAGCACACGCAGAAGGGAGAGCCCACACACGGTTTCTGGTGCGTCGCCAAGTCGCAGGCTTAATTTCTCTTACAGCCAGCCCGACTTTCTAACATTAAATGTACAGGCCTTCAGCGCTTGTTATTTTGGTGACAGAAAATCCTCTTACTATCTGGACACACTAATCATGCTGGTGTGGTCTTGGTTTAAAAAGCAGATGTAAGCGTTGGCACAAAAGAGAATCTCCGCTGATAAAGACATGCTTTGATTAAGCCTGAGTGCCGCATTCTTGATTAAATGATAAATGTCACAATAGGTTAGATGGTTTTGTGAATGCAAAATGAAAACCTCCGTATTTCGTGTTTATGAGTCAACATAGCACGCGGATCAGAAACGCCATTGTGACCACTGACAGCTGAGGTGAATAACGCCGATCCTCCTGCTATATATTTAGTTAATGTCGGAGAAGCAGGAAAAAAGATGTTTTGACAGGAGCCAAATAGTGATGACTGGGTAAGAGCATCTGGAAACTTGGTTCAAGCAAGGAAAAGTTCACTGTCGACTAACTACACAAATTACCTCTGCAGAGGTTGAGCGGAGAGGACGCCAGTCGTGGCAGTAAAATGAGACTCACACAATGTGACTTGGGTAGTTATATTGTTACAGCTGAAGGGTGTTTGCCAATCCTGTTTCCTGCAATCATCAACAAGCAAATGTGTCCAGATGTCAGACCTGATATTAACGTCAGTATTCAGTTAACATGGTTGTAAAATCAAGGCCCAGCCAAAGAACTGTTATGTGTCCATACCTCTAGATATTATCTTTTATTATAGAGGGACGCTGTAAGTTATGCTCGGTAGAAAAGGTGCGCCGACCCCATTTAAGTACACACTAATGTAAGATCTGCAGTTCAGCCCACACTGTTCGGTGTAATCAGATACTATGGAAATCTATTAAAACTCCTTCTGTCATTCCATCCTTCCCTTCAGCTGAGACCCAGGTGGATGAAGTCCATCCCAACTCAATTTGAGGAGAGAGGGAAGGTCAACTCCAGATATATCAACCAAAACCTCACAGGGCTTTTCAATCTCTGCAACTTATAAGATCTTCTATTCTGAGGCGTTCTGCCCATTCCTTCAACTGGGTCATGAGAAATAGGTTTCACATTCTCAATCAGTAGGCATGAAGGATGGTAAAGCAGCTCCACGTCCTCAGTTGAAAAGCTGCGATACACAGTTCATCAGTGCATCAGATACAAATAAGGCTTCTGTGAAAGGAAAAAAAAAAAAAAATCCATTGCAAATAGTTGAAAGGCTGGTTGGTAACAGACACACAAAGACAAGTCTTTTATGTGGATTCCTAATAGTCAGCTGTTGTGAACTTTTGTGTCTTTAAACTGGCATACAAGTAATTTTGCACCAAGTTGTGGATCAGGTATTGCGTCCCCATTTATCATGCCACCTCCAGTTGCTGTTAATATAACAGGAAATGAGAAAAATGGACTAATCACACTTCACTTTGCTCTTGCAAACTAGGTGTTTTTAAAGCAATTAACCTTTTTTTTTGGCTCCGGCACACTAACACACACACATGCACTCGATATGTGTGCTTCTGGTCTGCTTGTCAGTTCTGCAGAACAGGATACCACACGCCGACGATCCTTTTGACATGTATATGTTTACATATTCAAAGGGAAAGGAAATATAGAGAGCCAAGGCAGTGTTTCAGTCAGATGAGACGGTGATCGGACATGAACTTGCATCAGGTGGCGCCGATAAAACCCATATATCATTTTTCTGAATAGTTATGAAAGGATAAATTGCAAAAACAGAGACAATAAGCAATGCCAACAGAAAGACACAGCAACTGTGTCAAAAATATAAAAAATCTAAAGTAGGTGAAATAAAAAGCTGCTAACTAAATCAGAAAGACACATTCAAACTCATGCAAAGAGAAGATAAATTAGCTTAAATGTTTGTGATTAGGTTTAATAAAAAAAAACCCAGAAAATAAGATTTATATATTTTAAAAGCAAAATTCATGTGAAATCACAAATGTAAATTCAGTGCAAGTAATGATCTGGCACGCTCAGGGATAGTCAGGAGTCGTGGAGGAACAACAAGTGAATGCAAAGTGACTGTAAAGAGATGCGACACGACGACGAAGACTCAAACCAACAATGAAGAAACACAAGCCGACTGCAAACAGACGGAACTGAAGGAAGAGAAGTCCCAGGCTAATACAAATAGAGCCTCAAATCCAATGCAAGCATAAATAAACAATGCAATTACACGCAAAAGCAGCAGGAGACACAGTGGAGTATAGATGTCAAGTGCCATAAAGAGACAGAAAACGAACTTAGTCGTTAAAAAAAAAAAAAGAAAAAAAAATCAACCACAAAGAGAAAGAGACACAGACTGACTAAAAAAGAAACTAAATGGACTTGAACAGATGCAGAGTGATGTTACACACTAGAGCACCATGAGGAGACGCAAAACCACCACAGAGTCGCACAAAACAACTACAAAGAGATGCAAAGGCGCTGAAACAGAGATGCCAAGGCAATGGAAATGGATGCTTCTTTAATGCGAACGCATGAGACCAGTAGCAGATGCAAAATGGCTGCAAAGAGATGAAATATATCAATAAAGCGAGTGGAAACCAGAAGAGAATGAGCACAAATAATAGAAAAACCAGCGTGGAGACCAGATGACTGAAAAGGAACACAGAAAACAGACTAAGACGACATCGGCTGCGTTTGTTTAGTCACATTGTCTCTTTCAGTCTTGCTTCTATGTAGGACAGATGAGGGGGGGCTCTTACACGTCTGTGCCCCGAGGCCCCTTATCTTCTAATCTGTCTGAGTCACAGTAAATAACAGTTTTTGGCATTTGGCAATGAACTTGTTGAACCGTTGATCATTTGTCAATGTAGATAAGAAAGTCTTATATTGTATGTATGGAGGAGAGTTTAAAAGGCTGCTGCAACATGCTCCAAGAATCACAGTCGCTGTTGTCTGGAAAGTCGGTGGGGGGGGCACGAAACCAAGGCTTCAAGTACACTTTACCGTCGCACACTTAAAGTCTGTGCAAACAAGTGAGTAAACGGCTGCGATCTTGATTAATTAGCGGAGAGTGACTCGTCATTTAATCGCCGCAGAGCGCTGTAGGACACAAACCCCTTCCAATGGCCTGCACGCTACGATAGCGACACATGCGTCGATGCCAGGGCTGCGGATAAGCTAAACATTTTTTGTGGCTCGTTAGTATTATGATGACACACCGCTGTAAACATCAACACATGCTTTGAGGATTTTGGAAGTAATCGTATCATTATTGTTGATAAAGACGTGTGACATTTGCCGAAGTTCCCCTCGAGCCCCCGGGAGGCGCATGAAGTGCACATAAAGTTCCCACTGATCTTTAATCAATTTATCCTGCAATAAGCTGGAGAAATAGGCGGGGGATGGCTCTGCATAAAAATTCATTTCACTTCACTTCAAAAGAGGCTTTTAATGTCTGACATATTTACCTTTGAAAATGGACCTCTTTGAATGGTTCCTTCTTTGGGACTTCCTGTCGTACAGCCTCTTAATGTGCAGGGGAGTACTGAACAGTCACCGCGGTGGGAGAAGTAAACTTTTGTGATGATCAGTGTTGGGAAAATTACGGAAAATTAGTATTGGAATAAAGTTATTTGCTACTTCATTTAAAGTAAAATCACTCCTTCAGTGAGTAAGTTGTGTGTTGCTTTTACTTGAAGCTCTTATTCAGGAAGTCCTGATTGATTAATATATTGTGTCACATTTGTTGATTAATAACAGAATCGCTCCTTGAGTGAAGCTGAAGTTTAATCACCAAGCTGGAGGACGACTAGCAGAGCACACACACACACACACACACACTATCCTGGTCAGTTTGAGTAAATCCCAGTTTCATATTTTCAACTGCAAGCTCTTCATTGCACGCACTCTGCAAGAGGGATGCCGTTCTAAAGTTTTCCTGCAGTTTAGAACAATGCGCGAATTCGCAAGTGACGACAAGAGGAGACTGAAGCGGACGACTCTCGCGAAGATGAGTTAATGTTGGGTGGTGATATAGGCGCCAACACATCTTCAGTGGCGAGCGGTTTCCTCGGGGAGCAGGTTGGAGAGACAGCTGCTTCACAGCTGCTTTCAAACTGCGGCGAGAGAACTGCGTTATTAAAATTCAACTTTTCAGACTTGTTTTATGCCGGCTGCTTATGGCCAGGAGCAGTACGAGAACATTACTAACAGTCACAACAAAGCAAAATAACACTGACACTGCAATTACTGAAATATGGACCATATCTCAGTGAAACCTTTGTCCTCGCCCAAATATATTTATTGACCTTGAAGCCACTTCATGGGGACAGTTCCATGGATGTCAAACCTGTGCTGTTCCTTCATCCTGACTTTTTTTTTTTTTTTATTGGAAAGAGGAATATGCCCAATTCTTGTAATTTCATGAACAGATTGCTTGTAAAAAATAAAAAAATAAAAAATAAAAAAACGGCTGCTGGCAGTTGATTCCTGTATTACTGACAACAGGATTTTAATCCGTGTGTCCTGCGTAAATCACACAATAACCTTGAACACCGCTCAAGCCAAACCTTCCATCTCTGTTAAATCTGTAAATTATAATTAATGTTGCCAGCGAGCCTTGTATTAGTTACTATGGCCATATGCTCATCCCCCTCCGCTTTGCAACAGCTGAATCAGTGGTCGTCTCTTTTAACCAGGAAACACAATCTGACAGTATTTGGCAGAGCCTTCTTTCTCATCTTAATACCACCGTGGGTGCCAAAGCTGTCTGGTGGAGTTTTTTTTTTTTTTTTTTTTTTTTTGTGCACAGGCGGTGCGGAGCCACAGTAGGTGGCAGTGTTGCACTTCTGCAGTTCTCATGCTGCTTTCTTGGCCCTGTGCTATGGCCCAACATTGATTAATTAGTTTATAAAATGTTGTGTAGACTTTGGTGTATTGGCTCCGGTCCGTTTTGGCTCTCCACCTCTGGTCGCAGACAGATTAACAGATAAATGGATCACCATAGAGTCCTCCAATGGTGCAGCAGGAATCAATATCTATTGTCCAGTAATGGCTTCAGAAAAGAGACAAGGATCTCTCTTTCTCTTCATTTTCAAAAACCATTCGCCCTCAAACCTTAAAGTATTGCATGCTAACAAGACCAGGAGTGTATCATTTTAGGAGAAAATAGTTTGATTCTATTAAACATTGAAGATAATGGCAGTGGAGCAGCATGCTAAAGAATATTGAAAATCAAAGCGAGGCCGACTTGCTATCTGCAGCCATCAAGGAACGTGCACTTCAGTTGTCTTTCCTAAAAAGAGAGAGAGAAAAAAAATCTCATACGTGAAGTGATGGAAAACTTTTCAAGTTGTACTAAATTGCCACTGCTTGTTGAGCATATTGTTAATTTCAATGAAAATTAATTTCTTTTCATTTCAATTTTGTAAGGTCAGCTAACTTTGAATAGCTTAGTGAAAGTCCACCATTATCATTAAATGTGTCCTGATTGGGATTGGCCTCGAATGAACAGTTTATAGGCTTGGAATAGAACGGAAAATTGTGGGTGCAAACCTTCTGGGAAAATGATAAGGAGAATCCTCTCTTTTTAATGAATCAATTGTGTTTCCAGCAAAGGAAATTAATTACATACCTAAATATCGCTTATTGAAATAGACAAAGAAGTTAAACACTCAGCAATCAGTGGAGACAGAAAAGACGCTTCATTTGTCATATAAATGAAATGCTGAATGAAACATCATTAATTAGCCAGAACAATAAGAGCAGTTGTTTGAAGGATACCGTGAAGGGTAAAGGCATATGCCAGTGATCAAAGCTCTCCAGTTGAATGAAACTTTGGTCTCTCGGATCAAACGAAAACACTTAAATTAACAGCTCCATCAATAATGGATAAAAAAACAAAAAATGGTGTAATTGTTCCTATTCATTTTTGCCCGTGCAGCTGTCTGGAGGACATCGCTGCACGTATAGGTGCGCCGGGGCGATGCTGATCAGCCTGTCGGATAGCTTCTTTATCGCATCGCCCGGGTTTGGAGCCCTGTTGAATCTGACGCGCACTAAAGTCTGTTTTTGTTTTAGAAATGAATCTCCCTCCCCGCCCTGTCAGAGCGGGATGATATGAAGATGTTAAGATTCTGTGCGTAACATGGACTGCTGCGTTCATCCTCCCCTATTCTAAGGAGAGGAGAAGAAAAAAAAAAAAAAACGTTATGACAGATACTGTGTTTTCCTGCTCTGCTGGCAGCCCGCTATGCATTTTATATATCAGAACCCCCTCTCGGAGTGTAACAACACTCTACAAATCGCTTCGAATCTACTTGCTCGGCTGGATTGTTGAATAATTGCTGAAGCACAGATTCTAATAGTCATAGAAAGCGCCCTCTCTCATAGCCAGGCTCTGACTTGCAGACAGCCTCTTTTAGCGAGTCGCCCCATGAAGGCCATCACTAATTCAGCGCTCGACACCCTGACCAAGCAATGAAAACGTCCCCGAAGAAAGAGAAAAGAAAGCCTCTGTTTAACATATTTAATACCAGCCATGTGCGAATCTAATCATGCTCATTCTCTTTGAAACCCAAGAAAATGGTAATTAATTTTTTATAGGGTGAATTAGACTCCTAATTTGGAAATGTGAGATCAAAAGAAACAATTTCAATAGCTGGCTAGTTGAAGTAATCCTCAGTGGCCCAGGACAAGAGGCTGCGGTGTTCGAGATATTCCCAGTGGCGGCTCCACCGCAGAATGCAAAGAGGGATTTACTGTTTTCTTTTTGCTGAATCACATTAATAAACCATGAACCTATTAAACCATGGCGGCACGCAAATGAGAAATGAGTCATGCTTATTCCTGTTTGCTTTTTCTTTCTTTGAGCGTCTTCTAAGACCTATAATGTACTGGGCACTGGCCATGATTGGCCCGTGCTCACTGTATCCCCGTCGGGCGCAAAGCACATGTTGACAAGCTGCTAAATGAGCTCCGCAATACGTCGAGTCCATAAAACCGACGCTCCTGCAACGGGTCGGGATGGGTCTGAGCAGGCTGGATGGAAAGGTCGGTAGGGTTGTGAATCACAGAGGAATCCCGATCAGGCCTTGTTGCTGCTCTAATTAATTACAGCCCAGAGGGCAAGAGATCACACGGAGCCCTACAAGTGCGCACACTTGCAAACATTGACATGCACAAAGGAAGATTCTCTCCTTGGTTTGCCTTCCACTGGTGTACACACATCAGTCTGTGAAGAGCGAGCTGATGAGGAGTTTGCTGCTTTGGCTCAATTTCAGCCCCCTCGGTTGAACCCCGGGAGTCGTGAGGATCAATCCAGGAATCATTATCACTTTGTTTCACTGTGATTTTAATCAGGTGAAAGAGCAAAACTTCAAAAAACATTTGACTTTATCTGAAAGCACTGACACAAACTCGCTGCGGGATGGCTTTCGTCATGGTGGCTTGATGCCGGAACGTAAGAAACCCAATCAAATAGGCGCTTTATGCGAAACACTCTTATTCACTTTGAGGAATATCACACACTCCTCACACTTTTTCACTCACAGTTAGCAGCTGCTGGCATTGAAGGGTGTTGAAGGGTTGCTAAATGGGGTTAAGTGAAAAGATCAGAGATGTTCTTTAATATTTGAGCTAAAACGTATGATAAAGATACACAAAAACAAAAAAAAAAAGAAAAAAAAAACTAAAACCACAATGGATCACAAAACAAGCTTTAATTCACTGAAGGTAAAAAATGAACACAAAATGGATGAGATAAACTCAAAACCAAAAGTAAGTGATCACCTATGACAAGAGAAACAGACAGAAATGAGAAAAAATATGTGAAAAAAATCAACAAAAACTGACAGGATTTAAAAACTAAACCAACACAAATTGATGTAAATTGGCAAGAAAGAGACAAATGGCACAAACGACGACTAAAGACAGAAATAAAATAACCAGGAATACATCTAAAAAAGACACCCAACAACCATAAAAAGAAGCAACTTGACTCCAAAATTATGTAAAATGACAACAAAAGAGGTATCTGGAAACACTGAAACATTGAGCCACTTCAATCTGAGGGCTTTCTGTGCTGCTGCTCCATTTTCCCTGGGCTCGCTATCGCATACTCGCTAATCTGTGGACATCTCCAAAACTCCTTAATCATACAAATATGATGCAACGTGTTAATTAGTGAGGTTAAAAGGTGACCGCGCGGAAGTTTCATGCCACCTTTGTTACAAGGACAGAGCCTGGAAGGTTGTTTGCAGTGTTTATTCAGAGCTAATGGTCTCATGCTCGCAGCTCTGTGTTTAACATACATGAATGACTTGACTGGGGTTTTTGCATGTGGACATTTTCATATCGCGCTGTGGCGTTTTATTCAAATATACTGGGATTAGAAGCATCCCCACTTAATAAAAATCTTGAATAAAGCACGTGTAGAGTATTAAATTGCTTCCCATTTAGAGCTTGATGAGAAAATAAAAACAGTTTTTAAAGATGCATGTAATATTTGAGTAATGCCACTTCTGTGCATTAGGTGGCAGTAATGAGTCACTATTACCCAGCGTCTCTTCAGTTCAGCTCTTGTAAAACCGACAGAGTTTAAGAAGGTCGTGTGCTTATTAACGACAAATGACTCCAGTCCTGTTTACTGTTCAGTCTGTCATTTTCACCACTCGATCGACTGATTTACCAGACTGGAGCTGTCTCTTCAGCCGGCTTCAGTACCCATTCGGACTTGATGAAATGACGTCTTCACTCGCTTCTGAAAGTTTTAACCAAACACCATCAAGTACTCCACCTTTTAGACAGTCCACAAATGACAATTCATGAAAACTTTGCTGATTCCCGCAGTCAGACGCCCCTAATCTGTCCGTGGTGAAAAGGCTTATCCATGCATTGTGGACTGATTGGACGTACAGTGACCTCATTTTAAAAATCCTCATTTTGGAAATAGCTTGTTTTTTTGTTTGCATATTTGATGCAGTTGTTGTGTTTGTGGCAGCTGCAGCATTAGAGAGGCCTGTGTGTGTGTGTGTGTGTGTGTGTGTGTTTGTGTATGTGTGTGTGTGTGTGTGTGTGTGTGTGTGTGTGAGAGCTCTGATTAGTGGTGGAGAGGCCAGCCAGAGGCTTCTAGGGCAGCTCTGTTTGCAAACACTGAGAGAAGCAAGGGCAATCCAAAGCAGGAGATCACAGAGTTGTGTGTGCGCCTGTGAGTGACTGAGTGAGTGTGTGCGTGTGTGTGTGTGTGCGCACACGCATGCATGCATAATGGCATCTCTCTAAATTAGACAGTGATGACTAAAACTTTGCTGACTCATCCTCTGGAAGTCACTTCCAGACGATCATTTGCTGTAAAATATCGTGATCTTTGACAGGCCCGAGATCAAAACAGACCGATCAGGAAAAAAATAAATAAAAAAAAAAAAAACCCTGCAAAAATTTTCAGTGCTCTATCATTGACTAACAAAGAAGGAGGGCCAATATGAATATGTTAACCTTGAGTTTAGCATTTTTGCTAATGTGCTGAATAGGTGAAAAACACTGCCTTAACTTCAATAATGTCAAGTTCTCCAACTCATACTGATGCAGAGTACATATTTTCCTAATCGATTTGGGAGCAAATCCTCCACTGAAGGCAAACAGGACTTTAGTATTCATGGGGGCATGCGAGCCTCTCTCTATGTTAATAATGCTGTCCTCAGACAGGCTCACGCTATAATGAGGATTTGCGAATTCAAATCACAGCCTGCTACATATGTCAATGCCATCAATATATCGCTGCTCCAGCTCCATAGTTTGCACTCCATTTCTGACACGGGCCGACTCCTTGACCCTTCCCTCCTCGACAAGGAAGCAGAAAGGAAGTTATCGGTGCTCCCATCAGATAATGACAAGATGATGACCGGCCTCTGGCCTCGGCCTCACAACGCCACAGTTTACAGGAGAGCTCTTGGCAAGCAGAGGGCAGAGCAGACAAGGAAAAAAAAAAATAGAGAAAAACGGAGCGGTCTAAGCACTACTGCTATTTACTACTTGTCAACATATCAGCAAGTGTGATGCAAGAAGAGGTCGGTGGAATTCAATTCCCTCCACTTTTCCAAAATAGACTTGCAATCTTTGTTTTTTTTTTTTCTGTTTTCCAGACCATGTCTTTTCCATTTTCACTGTATGGCTTTTTAACTCCATTTTCCGACAACAAGAGCCCCATCTCTGCTTTAACTATGTTTAATAAATGTTTAATAGGATGGGTACATGAGAGTCAATCTACTTTACCCTAGCTGCTCTCTGTGTATTGAACAGTAAGTGTTTATGTAAATGAGAGCTGGCTTGCAACTCTGCCTCCGGTCGGGTCTCAATGGATGCTATTTATTCACATGAAAAAGAAAGAGTTTAAGAACGTGTTGTTCTAGCATCGTATTTGATGCTCACATGAATTGTATTTTTTTTTTCTTCTTTGTTGCTGTAATGGCAAGGTTGGCGATCACCTGGATTCTCGGCATGCTTTTCATATCATTATGCAAACACATGCCGCAGAGTTTGTTTGCTGCATTAATGTAATACATAGCAGAGCATCTCTTAAAGCTTCCCAGGCTACTCTTTTCTCTCTGCTGTTCACTTCTAAATAGTTACTTTGAAGAATGAACTTCAGGTCATTATAGACAAAGTAGTTGATTAATTAAGTAGTTAAAAGTGAAGGCGCAGAGCAATGGTTTGCTGCCTTTCGGTTAACACTTGTTCGCTGCTGTTTATTAAAAAGAATCCTTTGGGTGAGCAGACCTCTTAACTGGGGTTAGAGATTGTTGAACGCAGGATTTCTCAGAGAATAATTGGATTGCAGCTTTGAGCATGTGCGTGTTTAAATGTTGGGATCGAAACTGCGCCTGGGGCGTGTTTACCTGAGAAGGCGCCATTCCTCCTCCCATCCTCCTCCTCTCCCTCCCACCGCTCATCGCTCTGCTCCTCCGCTCTAATCAGGCTGATAAAGGATATCCTCTGCAGTCCCCCCACTGCCACACCACCTTCCTCTGCCTCAGCTCTGCAGCAACAGATTAGGATGGTCTCCACACATGCACGCACATTATCTGCTGCGGGTGGATTTCGGGGGGCCGCTGGAAGCGGCCACAGCCTACAGACAGAATTACAGATGGACAAAGGCGCAGGCTGCAGGTGTAAAATGCCCCCGCAAGGACACGCAGATGGGTGTTTATTTCTTTCCCCCCGTCCTTCGGTTAGAAGCAAGCTGGCGCGCACGGGCTCGAGCGGATCACATGCACGCATGTAAAGCACGTGGGCATGCTCACGAGCCGACTCTCAGAACATGAAGTACCCCGCTAACAAGCGGAAGTGAGTGGCTCTGACAAATTGGTGTGTGCCGATGAATTGGTGTGTGTGTGTATAGTTTGTGTAACAACACTTGGAGTAATGAGCGGGTTGCCCCCGAAGGTAACCTCTGCATACGGAGTTGCAGCGATGAATGCCGCCATGGAGTGCAGGTGTACTCACCTGATGTGTGTACACACGCGCGCTTGTGCGTGCATGTGTCTTTAAGAAAGTTTTGCCGGAGGAAGGCGAGCAGGAGTAATCTGCTTGATATTTGAATGCATGACCAGAATTCTCTCGGGGTCATCACAAATGTCTGGAGTTTTATGTGATCACTCCAGCAGCACTGGACTATTTGTGTGCCCATAAATACCGAGCGCAGCAAAAGAGCTTGTTCACTGGCTTTTTACTATTCTGGGGATGGCGCTTGGAAACTGTTTGCTCATCTGCAAATAGCGTGCGAGATGCCAAGTCAGAAACATTAGTCGATGGCGTTGCTGATTTCAGGCATGTTTTTTTTATTTACTCTGAGCATGAAATTACACCACTCAAGCTGTTTGTGGCAGTAGAAAGCTTCTGATTTCGTAACCTCCTGATGGCACTTGGAGGTCTCCAAAAGCATTGTTCCCAAAATACACCTGCCAACGCTGCTGCTTCTGTGACAGACCTATCATGCTTTGCCGACAATGGCTTTTCTAACTTCATGGAGGCGGGGAAGTCGAGAATACTTCATCCGCTGGCGTCTGTCTGAGGCTGTGTGTTTCATTAAATGCAGCAGCTTGCTGGTTTATGTGATTCGTTATCAAAACAAATGCATGCAGATGTATTTGTTGGGAGATATTTACATTTGAGAATGTCTTTTTTTTTTTTTTTTTTTGTGTTCAGGCTCCCAAGTGAGACTAAACGGGTGGTGTGTATCTGCTCATCGTGGTCTCATTTAGCCTCTCCGATGGTGAATGGAGGCTGTTACCGGCCCGGATTCCCACAGCCTTGATAGTGGTGGCAGTCGGCTTAAATTACACACTTTTACAGCCCGGCTCTCCACCCTGACACACCAATGTGAATAAAACAACATGCTTTATAATTGGAAGAATCAAGCACCTGAATCACCCCTCAGCAAAATGTTGTTATTGGACGTGACTTTTGGATTTACAGCTGATGGACTTATTGCTGCGCGAGTCAGCCGTGCCTTTTATGTATATGAACGCTCTTGTTGTGCGAGAGTGCTATTACAACTCGACACAGGAGACTAAACACACTGATTCACTGCGTTGGCAATGTTACGGTCACATCTCTCCTTGACCGCAGGTTTATTTAAGCAATAAAAATGCACCACAGCTATTAAAAGTCAAAGGTTGTCATATTTATAAAGTTACCTTGAAACAAGGAGTGGGCAGGTTGTTTCAGCTGAATGGAATATTGAGTGAAGGCAAGACGAGGAGTGAACTTGTTGTTGATGATACTGGCAAAATTGGAGGAGTAATATTATGTAGGGAAAGGTTAGAAACATACATATTATCACTTTGGGATCAGGAGGCAGTTTCTCCTCTTGTCAACGCGCCTGCGTTTACACGCGCGTGCAAATTCTCTTTTAATAAGGTCCTGAACTTCATCAAGACACACGGCATGGTGCCATTATCTGCACCCAGAGAGCCATGCAGGGCACCAGTGGCTGATGGGATTAAGGAACAAAGAGAATCATGAGATTAGCTGGGTACGGCGGAGGTGCCAGGAGTCTGCTGGAAGGCAACCATTTTGTTTACCTTTGTCTTTATTCCTTTATTCCGCTCCCTCACTGTAGTGTTGTGACTCCCTGTCGTGGAGGGGCCATGGAGGGGGAGGCGGAGGGGAAGGGAGGGTGGAGAGCGATATCTTGTTTGGCTCCTGACAACATCACTTGGAGAGGAAAATGAAAAGGGATGGTGATAACGCAGAGATTCATGCATTCACACACACAAACCTCCCGCTGGCCTGTCCACCCCACGCTGCTCACAGGGCAATTCAGGCCCGGCAATTTAGGGGCCGAGCTAAAGTGGAGGGAAAAGCCTAAAATAGTCAGGGAAGGCAAAAGAGAGAGTGGGGAGGGGGGAGGAAAAAAAAAAGGAGGCCCAGGGAGTGATTGGTGAAACGGTGGGGGACAGATGTAATTTTCAGACAACGGTGGGGAAGTGATGTAATTTTCTGGATGCAATTTGTGTTTGTGTGTGTATTTGTGTGTATCTGTGCATATGCCTGTGTGGTGTGTGTGTGATGTGAGGCAATGCAGATGCTATATGCAGCAGCACTTGGAGGACTCATCAACCAGGAAAAACAAAACATCTCATTTTGGCATTTAGATGGTTTTTGGTGAGACAGAAATAAAGCACCCCCCCCCCCCCCCCCTGCATTCCGATGTAACTACACTGGTCACAAACAAAATTGTCTTCAGATGATATCAAATGAACATGCCATGTGAATCGAATGATCATAAAGCAACTAATATTTCCATTTTTTGCTTTTCATTTGAACCATCCAGACATAAAACGGTACGTGTAATCTCCAGGAAATGAGCTTTCAAATTCAGAATGGACACAATTGAGATCTCTGTCAATGTAAATTGTGAGTTTCTTTTGCCGTCTCTGTTGGACTTGCCAAGCAAATGTTGCTGGACAAAATCGTTGAAAGCATTATGCTCCTGGCTGTCTTGCTTGACAATTAGTCTGACGGATGAATTAAGGAATACACGGCTATTTCCTGCTGGAGATGAATCCCTCCTGCCTAAACAAATATCCAATTTATGAGAGGGAAGTGGGGTATTCATTTCATCATAGTAAGGAGAAACATTAAAAGTTTAGTGTTTTATAATTGAATGGTTTCATGGCAGCTCTCGAAAAGTAAACCAAGGACATACTTGTTTGTGAACTGTGAATGGGCACTGGACAGAGTTTCAGTTTCAACAACAATGAAATCTGACAACGTCGATGCTGCTTGAGGAAAAATTACATTTATACTGTCAGAGCCTTATTAGGCTGCTACACACTCTCAGGACGCAGGAGAGAACGGGGCAGGCCAGATTTGTGGGTTTAAATGAGCAAACCCATCTATTTACTTTTTTCCTTCATCTCAGTGTCACATTTTCATCTCCTCAAAATTGCATTTCATATCGGAGAGCAAGCCAACAACCCTCCCAGGATTCCAAACTGCCCAAAGCACCACCAGCTCACCCTCCACCAAGATCTCCTGGACTCCGCGAGTCCAGAGGCCGAGAGCAGAGGCGTCCAGCCCCAACAGACTGGCCCAAGGCCCAAAGTGATAAGTGACCAGGCTGCAGGGCCATACCATGACCCCATGAGAGCACTCCAGCTGGCTCAGGATCTGTCCTGAGACCACTACTGAGTGAGTGGGGCAGGCTCACCGCGAACAAGGGCCCTTGATGAGGACCCACCAATACCCCCAAATGCCCTCCAGGAGGCCTCCAGCACCTGCACAAAGCTATGACCCCTGATATTGAATACCATCGAAGGAAAGGACACCTAATCTACAACTATTGAAATGTTTGGGTTGAAGGAACAAAATAAAAGCAAAGACAAGCCCCAGACCTTTAAATGTTCCGAGGTGCCTCCAAGAAGTCAACGAATGAAGAAGCCCACAGAAGCTGTGGAAAAAGGCAATACCTGAAGAGAAAGCAGATATCAAAGGACTTCAAAATTACCTGAGCAGAGACTCTCAACACTGTGCAGGAAAGAAAACACAAGGTCAAAACAAAAAAGAAGGCAAAGGCGAGGACTAATTTCCGTAAAAGCCCATTCATATTTGATTTGTGAAAAGCATTTTTGCATAAAGGAGTGGTTTCCTGAAGTCAAAGAAAACCTCAGAGCCACATACACAGTCTACCAGAAAGAGATGCCCAATGGTTGTTTCTGCGGATGTACCACCAGTTTCAACGCTTCAACAGCAGCTTTACTTCAGCTCTCCTAAGTTGAATGAGGTGAAAGACGCAGTAAAAACCAAGGACACAATGCAGTTCCAAATATTAGTCCATTTCTTTGCAGATGCTGAAGGATTGGACTTTGAAAGTGGATCTGGAAAAAGGTGTTTTTTTTCCCTCAAATATTGTTACCACAACAGTCCAGTCATCTTACTTTTTGTTATATTCTTGTCTGCACTGTGTAGCCTGCACATTTCCTTTTCTTTACACTTGTTGCAATAAGAAAGTGAATCTGAATCTGAGGAGTCCACGCTCAACAATGGAGGTGGACAGTAAACATGTATGAGCACAAATAAGTACATCTGAATGTGTGTTACGACTATCCTATGCATGTTTTCAAACTGTTCTCATTAATGAAGCCAATGTATTTTTTCTTTTGCACAGTTTATTGCACATATTTAACTGCATGCACATATATTTAAATAGCTCAGTTTGATTTTTCTTCACTTTGCTTTGACTGTATCTATTTGGCCTCTAATGTATATGGTGAGTCGTTATGTTTAATTAATTTTTAAACATTTACAGTCATTTTGTCATTAGTCCAAAACGGCGTGGGTTGTATCGTGACTACAAGGCGTTACTGTTTATCCTGCAATGAAATCGTGAAACGGATGGAGTGGTTGTTTTTATTAGATTCTTTACAATTGATATTTTTGCAATCAGAGTTTTTACAAACTCTGATAACTGTGTGAAATTCATCAACTGTTGTCATTAACTCAACATGGCAAGGTTGGCTGCAGTGGGTGAATTGGCCTTTTTATCTCATCCCTCTCTAATTATATTGACAGCAGGTCAGCTACGAGGTTTAAAGACATTAAAAAGGAAAAAGATTCAGCGGGTTACACATCCTCGCAGTGATTAAATGGGCTTGATAAGCTTTATTGGGCTGTGTCATCATGTGACTGAGTAACTGAAGTAATAAATCCTGTTGCGAGAGGTCAGAGTGAAAGGCAGATGTATCGCAAAACCTCCCCATAAGCTTGCCAGATAATTGGGTAGTTTAAAATAAGAGCCTATAACCAATCAGGGATACAGGTCCACTTTTTTTTGAAGGTGTAAACACGCAGGCCGCGACCCCATGAAATCACCAAATCTATGCAGCTCAGCAGATTTTATTTGGGCGCTCACCTGGAGATAAGACGGTGTTTATTGGCTCATCTCGTGACCTCCTCGTCCTTGCGATTCCCAGCAGGGCTGCTTGATGGAAGGTTACCTCCGAGTATAAAGCACTCAGCTTCCGCAACAACAACTTTATAGAACACCTGTGGGAGCAGGGTTTTATGAGCTAATTGGCTGCATGATTTTACATTTTCCAGTTGACAAAATTGACATGTTGCTGGAAACAAATACAGAGTCGTGAAGAAAACCCGTACAAACCTGGACACGCCGC
Organism: Salarias fasciatus; assembly: GCF_902148845.1. Classification (NCBI taxonomy): domain Eukaryota; kingdom Metazoa; phylum Chordata; class Actinopteri; order Blenniiformes; family Blenniidae; genus Salarias; species Salarias fasciatus. The sequence continues at coordinate 7,849,760 of NC_043746.1, read as the reverse complement.
ATGCAGTTGCCCACAGGCAGCCATGCCGGTGCGTGGGTTATCGTCCCTGCTGACAATAATGACTGATGATTCTGCATCACCCCCAAAAGTGTCGTTACGCTTTGCCATAATTAAAGTCAAACCGATGAGTCAACATCAGATGTCCAATTTGTTGAGGCTCAATTAGCGCTTCCTTTTTTTTCTTTTAAGACCCTCCTGTAACTAGGCCCATTTGCATGCATTTTGCATACCCAAGCTGGCAGAGGTTGGCTTTGGGAAGCAGGAGTTGTATATCTCTGTGTGGCAGAGCACCTCGACTCTTTTGGGGGCAGTTGAGATTCTGCAGAAGCCCGGTTTTCATTTTCATGGCTGCATTTACATGCTGTCCCACAGTCTGCCACCTTTGAGTTATATCTGTGGGCTTTATCACCTGAAATAAAGCAGAGATAAATGTTGCGGAGAAAATGTAAAACACAGGCCCCTCAACGGCACGAGGGTATGCTGGCAGGAGTGTTTGTGTGTGCGTGTGGGGTGTGTGTGTGTGTGTGTGCGTTATTTAATGCTCTAGATCCTGAGCCTGTATGTGTGTGTAAACTATGAGCATTCTGCAGACTCGGCTTCTCACCGCATTCTCGAGGTTCTGCTGAGGATGCACATTCAGCTCAGGGCTGCAGGAGGTCACTGTCTTACAGCGCACGCTCACACACATGCGCTCACTTCATCCACACATGCACCCTTGTACCTTTCCTGACATTTAGCACCAATATGGATCCAGCTGTCACTAAAAGAAGTCCATTCCCTGGTGACATTTACTTGGGGTTACCAGAAATCATTAGTTAAGGCCAGTTTCATAACTTCAGAATGGAATAGAGGGATAACACACTTGACTCCATCTATAGTTCTCCACTGGGGGGGTATATAGCTTGACTGCCATGTGAGTTGGTGCACAGAGCAAAAAAAAAAATGAAATTCACTATACAAGTAAAATTGACTTGACTTGACATGACTAGAAATTTAGCTCTTTATCCTCCAGCAGGACCATGCTCGGACTGAAATTTGAAAACCCACTCTGATTGTATTTTCCCTCTATTAAGGCCTCAGATTCTGTTTTGTTGCACCCCTGGCGCCTCTGTTATCTTGTTTGTGCCTAAACACTTTTTCCCTGAGACTTGAGCTCCTTTATTTGGGGATGTTTTGGTGAACTTTTGAGCTCTCCTGAGAGGCCGACTCCACTCTCTCTGAAAACCCAACTCAGGGGAATAACAGCTAAAAATCAGAGTGCTGTGCACAGAAATATACAAACACGGGGGTTCTGTCTGGGCTCTGTGTGTTAGCGCGTCTGCATATTTGCTTCTGATAGGTAATGAGTACCAGTGGAAGGATTGAGGACAGTCTCATGCACAGTGAGCGCTTGCTGCTTTATTATTTTCTTACTAATTTGCTATTTTCCTTACAGATAGAAAAATCACTTTAGTAACCTGCCTTGTTTTTTGTATTCACACAAGCTTGATTTTCTCTCCCCATTAATACATCTACTTCCTGCACAGCATGGTGCATGGTAATAAGCGAGTCCCTGTACAAAAGGCAACGCAACCTTTACAGCTCACAGATGCAAATGGATTCATAAGAAAGCAACCTCTCCGGCTCACCCAGAGACAGTAGACAGGGGAGAAGGACGGAAATATTCCGATCATGTAGCATTGGCGTAAAAGTTATTTCTTTGCCTCTCGCTCTTTTTCCCAGTGATCCACGTCTCCGCTGACCAGACTTGAGGGCCCGCACAGACTCATAAGTGGTTTTAACTGAGGAGTGCGGAGGATCACCAATCATTTAATGACACAACACCAGGACATAATGCAATATCACAGCACAATCCAATTTAATCATACCTGGGGGGTAATTGATGAGGCGGGCAGAGAAACTGTGACACAAGTAAGAACCAATAAAGGAAATGGAATGAAAACAGTTTGCAGGTGGTGATGGACTACAAGAAAAGCTGCTATTCTTAACAGCCTTATTTATTCTGCCCTCACATATACGCAGGCATGTAGCTACATCTGCCTGCAGCTGTGGACAACACAGGGCTACAGTGGTGACAAGAAACACCTTCACATTTACACTTTTTCAACTGTTCTCATCTGATGCAGAAATGCATCGTAAAAAGATGGAGCCAGAGAGCTGAAGGTACTATCCCGATGCCAAGCTGAGCCATGTGTAAAAGCTTTTGCGAAAACATGCAAAGCAAGGCAGGACTAGAGTCCCGCCTCCTTGAAGTGTCGCGGTTATTTCACATGTATTGTTTTGGCGAAGGCGAAATGGATGCAGACAGGTAGGATGCATGCTTTAGGCTGCGCAGAGGAGTCGTCTTTCTCCCAAACTCAGCAGTTCCCAGTGCAATGTGGAAGCAAAACTTTGCTTCAGACCAACACACAAAAGAGATTTCCTTTTCTGTCAGCATAATTCTCTTTGTCTGCTCTGAAATGGCCCTTCAATGGCTACACGAGTGCGCACACATTGCAGGATTCTATTATCCAGCAAGCTACCAATCGCACATTCACACTGCCGTCATTGGAAGTGTACACCAGCAGTGATGGGTAGATATGTTCCAGAAAATGAAAGTGCATTCTCAAGTGAGAAACAACAAAACGGGGGGACATTTATGGGATCCTGCTCCTTCAACAGAGGAGAAACATTAAAGGCTCAGGGAGGTGATGGTGGAGATGATTGGAGGGAATTGAGGGGATTTCTCGGCGTGTACCTGTCTGAAACCTCCGAGCTGTGAGGGGAATGAGACGGGCTCAAATGGGTTGATTAAAGTGGTCTGATAATTGTAGGTCTGCACCTGAATAAACCAACTTTAAAAAAAAATGCTGCATGTCAAAAAGGAGATAGAAAAGCAGGAAAGGATTGGGCAGGGTTTTTTTTTTTTTTTAATTTTTTGGTATAAGTACACTTGTCTTGTTTGTCATTTTCTAAATTCTAAAGATTTTATATTTATCTGACTGCTTATGTTCAATAATGTTAAAAAGTGGCTGTGTGCAGTATTGAAAAAAAAATGAAGATATAACAGCTGGAAATCGTGACGCATCGCGGAATCGATTTGAATCGTTGACAAGATAATCGTAATTCGAATTGAATCGTGAGACCAGTGAAAATGCACAGAACTATTGTAAACCAGGTTATACTGACAAGTCTGAAGACATGGTTGACAGGCCTGTGGCAGCTGTGGGGAGTTTGTTTTCAGTTTTCTCCCGAATAAGTAGCAATTTATTTGTTAAATAAGTTTACAAAGTCATCATACTCAAAGTTAAAGGTTTGACTCTTTGTCAGCCTTTTTAAAAGAAACCTGGGCTTGTTTTGTTCTATTAAAACTTGTGTCCGGAGTTTTGAAAGAGAGAGGTTTTTTTAATCCAACATCTCAGGTTCCGCCCTCCCTCTGCTTTCATGAGCGACCAAGCCACGCCCCTTTAATTGTGCACGCGCATTATCTGTCGGGTGAAAATGAGAGCCTCCGAGTCCTACAGCATCCTCCATGTTGAGCTGTTTACGGCGGATGTTCAGCAGACAGTGGATATATCCGAGGTGAGCGCGGCAGCTGCTGCAGAGCTAACTCTCCTCTGCCTGGGCGAGTGCGCGTGCTCTCTGGCTGCGTGCACACTTTGACAGCGCAACAAGGCGGAAGCTCGAAATCTATTGGCTGACGCTGACCGGCGCTTTTTCGGATAACATGGGGGTCTATGAGACGAAGGCGGGGCTCCTAAAAATAAATTTTTATATTGCTTTATGCTAATATTATATTGTAGTATCGAACCAGACTGACACATTTAAGCTGTGTTAAAAAATGATTCATACATTGGAAATGAATGGAAAGTCCGGCCACGAGCTTTAAGGAGGATTGGTCCACAGTTTAGCAAAGTTTTGCAGAGAACTTTTTTTTATAGATGAAACAATACTCTGACAGTTGAATTGGATGCCATTTCTTCTCCAGTTTTCGTTGACGACTTCTGTAATGAGCGCAAATCTTAGTTATACCATAGTGGTGTTTTTCTGAGTTGTTGCATTGTGTAAAAGATTGTGTATCTCGTCCAACTAGAGATTTTTTTATTGCATCAAGAATTCTTGGCATATTAAGCTTCTTCAACATGATTCCCAGGTCACTGCGCTCAGTGATCATTGAGAAGTGACCAGAGCTGCAAAAACAGCTGTGAACATGAACGATACTAACTTCAGTGAATCATACGTACCTTCGTGTGGCCCCCTGCCCGAACAAATTTGAAAGCGCCACACATCAGATTTCTATGTAAGAAATGTAAACTTTGAGCTCTTCACGGCACTAAAAGTATATAAAAACTCAAATGCAATCCTAAAGAGGACATGAACTGACAATTCAAAGCCCAGAGTGTCTCACCAGTCACTCATCCTTCTTTCAACACCTTGTTTATTCTCTGTCCTGCTTGTTTTTTTTTCACTGGTCATCCAGCCTGTTCATCGTTTATCCACCGGGTTCGTCTGAAATCGTAAGCCTCCTCCAGCACTCTGAAAGCAAAGAGCCTCATAAATGCATATTCTCCATGGACTGCTGATGCTGGGACTGTCGTCCGACAGCCTCATGAAAACTCATCCGAAAACAATGAAACAATAAAGAGGTTATTAGGAGTTCATTGGCAAATTCAGAGCTTTTGTTGTTTTCCAGCACTTTGCGTCAACTGTTCAGTAAAGACGGCTCTGCAAGTGTTTTAGCCAAAGGGAGTCCTCATATTTTATTCACAATCAGACAACTCAGGTGGTTTTTATATTTGCAGGACAGAATCGGAATTGAATATTTTGCAGAGGATGTTCCCAGATATCCACGGAACTGAGGTGTCTGCATGTATTTGTCAGTTCCATCCAGCTTGGCCACAGCGCTCCCCGCGGTTTGTTTCCTCCGTGCTTTTGCCGAGCCACAATGTCACCCTGATAAATTAATTGTCTGCATTTCTTATGCAGAGACGGAGGGAGCAGGAGAAGTGGATGAGGACGGTGAACAGTCGGGGACAGTAATTGAATCTCTGAGTTATTGATTTAGTCAGACTATCACGGATGGGAGACCTACAGCCAAGATAAGTTTTCTGTTTTACTGTAAAAGCAGACTTAATGGATTTTTGTCTTTGCAGCATGCCTTCGCTCATCCCTGCCTATTTACACTCTATTTACACCTGGCACAAGCGCGCGTTTGGGCTGATTGGATTGCAAATACATGAGACTCATGGAGGTTGAATTGTGATCAGATTGTTTAAACCAACTCTGAAGATTTGTCGCAACCACACTGAGCACAAGGTTCAATACATTGCTGATGAAAACTTCAGAGCGTGTGTAATTCGTCTGCATAAAAATACAGTTTTCAAATCACAGTAATAATTTAGCAGCACTTCCTGTATTTACAGTTGGCTCCTATTTTTTTATGTAAAAGTACCCATTAAAAATCAAACACTCAGGAAGAAAATTATGTCGTTTTATAAGCAAATGGTTTATTTTCCGAGAGCAGCAGCAGGCAGAGCTCTTCTGTGTTTCTGTACCAAAGATATAATTTTGCCGAGGTTGAAGGGAACTATATTTATTCTCTGGTCTCTCTATTCCCTTTTCTGGTATTTTTTTTTTTATATACCATGGAGAGGATCAAATTGTTCTCCCCTTCGTAGTGATCTATCTAAGCAACATGATTTCCTATAATGGTGTCTCTGAGAAAGATGTGCAAGCAAGAAGTGGCGAAGCTAGATCTGCTTTTCTTTTTCTAAGACCAATGTGGAGATCCAGAAACTTAAGCATAAAGGCCAAGCAACATGCAGGCTGTCTCACCGTGCAGCCCAGAGACCTGCAGGGGATCCAGACGCATCAGAGTCCAGGTGTTTAACCGATTCCTGCGGTCCATCCCCGGGATCTGATGGCCTTCGGTAATCTGTAATGAAGATCTGTAGGAGATTACCAGCCGGGAAAGAATGGAACACCAAATACGGAGAAGGAAGTGGAGGCGGATCAGGCACAGACTCGAGAAACCTCAGGACTGCGTGACAAGGCGAGCACTATCTTGGAAGCTGCAGGGCAGGAGAAAACAGGGATGTTCCAGACTGAGCAGGAAACAATCGGCGGAACGGGGACTGCATCAACCTGAGTCCGACTGGCGTAAGATCGCCTGGTCAGCTCAGGGTTGTTCAGTGGTATATTGTTTTTGAATGCCCTGTGCTTTGCTAAAGAACAACATGATTGGAGTTATTTTACCACCAGACTGGACAAAATAATAAAAACTAGTGTTTTAAAATCAAACTGAAGAAGAGCTGCCAACTCTAATCCGTCAATGGTGAAACTCACTCCAATAACTTTGTACTCAAGATAATAAGTAATTGTTCCTTTAATAAGAGACTTAATGCACTTTGACAATAAAATATATATTTTTTGTCGGTTAAAGGGCAATAAAATACTGGAAAAAGCCTGCCTGAGATAAATCTGCTATTTAAAGCCTCACTACTGCTGTTTTACAGTGGTGACCGTTGTGGTTTAGAGCCTTTTTTATAATTGGAATGTCTTTTCATTACATTTACATTGGTTTCATTGCATCTGCTCTTCGACTTCATCCAATTTAGGTGGCATATGCAGGACTTGAACCAACCGGGATGCACCCCAAAAAATAGAAATAAAAACCCCCAAAAAAATCACTTTTGAAATACACTGTTTGTCATTATTTCTAAGTGGGATTTGCAGTGAAAACGCAATTAGACCAGATCAAATGTATTTATCTGGTACTTTTTTTCAACATGGGCATCTCAAGGTTTGTGGAATTTGTCTTTGATATTCACACGATCCCATCCACTGACTCACACACTCCAGTGGTGACACAGCTGCCATGCAAGAGTTAAGTGTGTCTTCCACGCACTAATAGGTGGACTGTGGAATAAAGCCCTCAGCCTTGGGATTTAAGTGGCTGGAGGATAACCTGCTCTGCACCTGAGTCCCAGTCATTCTGGTGTATCTATAATCCATTCAAGATCATGTCTGGATGCAGTCTGGTTATCAGATGCGTTTTAACTCCAGGAGTTTTTCCTCCTTTTACCTTTTGTTTAACAGACCGCAGAACCTCGCTGCTCTCCGACCCTCTGCCTCTAAATATCTTGGTACTACTCTGAGCATATACAGTATATATGTGTTGGCAGCGTTTCCTTTCAGAGACTAAAATATCATGTGTCTCTTTGCGGGCCACAAGCCAAAGGCCGGTGCTGGTGTTTTACCGCGAGTGGAGCAAGCGGAACTGCAACCATGGCAGTTTCCCTCCTCAGTCCCTGGCCTCCTCACCACTCCCCACCTTCAGCCCCGCAGCCCCTGGGGATCCGTGTAGATAAGGATTGAACATCTCCGGATGCCACTTTGCATAAATGTTTAATAGCAGGGAAAACATTAGCATCAGTAATTAAAGCAGTAATTTAAGCCTAGACGCCATCAACAGGCAAGCTACTTCCACAGTGGAATAACACCACTGAAACACAGTAATTAGCTTTGCTTTGATTGGACGGGAGACTGGGTTCAGAGAGTGTGTGTGTGCGCGTGTTTGTGTGTGCACGTGCGTGGGCGCACTTTCTCACATCTGCATACACATTGCCAAAAAAAAAAAAAAAAAAAAAATAGAAGACGGCCTTTATTTTTGGTGTTTGCCTCACTCTCTAGTTTTTGTAAGAACGCTTCTCTCCTGTGATTGATCTGCAGCTTCCTGCATGATCGACCACGTGAAAATGTGTGCAGCGGCCCAATATGTTTACGTGTGTGTTGAACGGCATTCGCCATTAGTTTGGACAGTGTTTAACACTGGCCTGAGGAGGTCAAATATTGCCTGGGACTTCCCTGAGGAAGCCAGTATTGTCCTGTGTCATCATCCATGTCCTGTGAGCCTTTCCCTCTCTCTAATTCCCCCTAAACTCTCCACTCTAACCTTTCTATCTATCTTGGACCTGTGGGACACTACGCTGCATTCTTTTTCATTAAAGTGCTATGATAGCAATATGGCTGTGAGGGGGGATGATATGTTTTGATTTTTTCCACTGGCATCAAAAATCGTTAGGAGTGCAAGGAGGTCACTCTGGCTTGTATCTGGCTTTTAATGGCTCCTTAAAGCCAGGCCCCAGGGATGGGTGTGTACACACACACACACACACACAGACACACACACACACACACACTCACGTACACACAAACAAAGAAACTGCAGGGTGTTTGAAACCAAGCCAAGACCTTGGTCTCATCTCCCCTCTTTTTATTTCACTGTTTTTCTTTTTTTTCTTTTTATCCCCTCCCCTCCTCTTTTCTCTCGCCAAATCGCTGCAGCCTTTGATGTATTGCAAAAGTCTATTGCTGGAGCATCAGCATTATTCTATGATTCTAACTCATCCTTGGCTCTAGTTGAAGCTGCACTCATCCTTGTTTCTTCCCTCACTCCATTCAGTCTTTTTTCCATCGCCGATCCGACTCGAGGTATATTTCCATTACGTGCTTTTTTTAAATTAACATATCAACCCTCCGAAATACGTGACTCTTTGACCTTTCCAGAAATAACGCTTTTCACTCGTCGGGGCACCCTGCTGTTTCCTCTCTGTATGCTGATAGAGTTTCTGTGCAGTTTAATTAAGCGTATTGAGTTTGCATCAGCAGCGGGGTGTTATATGGCCAGCTGGATGATCACACACACACACACACACACACACACTCAGACTAAACGGGCGCGCGTTGCTGCCGTGCACACTCCTATCCATCCCAGCTGACAGCTTGTTAATTGCTAGGGGGTTAACTGGAAGTGGTGGCGTAATTGCATCAGAGTTTTAATTTACCCCGGTCCCTTATTTATTTACCTAGCAGTGGATTTTAAAACGGCATTAATCGTGTCAGTGCGTGGGGACAGAGTCGGGATCGACAGGCCGCGGCGTTTCGTCCGGGTTTGGTCTGGATAACCTGTCGATCGGTCAGGAGGGTGTGTGCAGAAACGGAGTGTTAAGACATGTGATGCTTTTTTTTTTTTTTTTTTTTTTTTAGGAAAATATATTTGAAGCATACTCAGAAGTAGGTAATAATTGTGTCATTACAATGTTCTCCAAAGCTTCAGGGTCTCTTCTTACCGAACAGCTACACCATTTTATAATCCATGGCAGTGATGAATGACTCGCCTCTGCATAGCTGTCTTATTATCGATGCTTTGTGCTGCTAGACTATTCTAAAAAATACTGAATATTGCAGCTTATGAGGCCTTGATGCTTGAATCTGTGGCATTTTATGACTGCATTGACTTTTTTTTCTTTTGCTTTGTGTTTTTTTTTTTTCTTTTTTTTTTTTTAACCCCCCCTCACTTACGACCTCGGGGAAACAGCAATGCAGGAAGACCTTGGTAATCAAATTTATTTGACAGGGAAGCAACTTAAAAGCTGTGCTGCAGACTAGCCTTTAGTTCAAGGCTGCAGAAGAAAGGAGGAGAGACACTCAAATACCTATGAAACACACTTTAGAGAAAATGCCATTTCCTTGATCCATCCTACTACAGCGACTTTGAAAAATAACTGCATTAACAGGAAATTATAAAATCTGTTTAAGTAAGGGCTTCTTTTTAGATGTTAAAGGGCTGCTTTGTACCTGTGTGTGTGTGTTGTGTGTTTGTGCGTGTCATGGGTTTGTTCGCATCCTACACCGCAGTGGCACTGGGCAAGGAGGATTGGGAAATAGGAAAAATTCCCAGAAGCAATCCACATGTGCAGAGCTCAATGCCTCTTATCTGTCCAACTCCCCAGCACCATATCCCGTAACACACAGGCACTCCTTCACTCACTCCTATGAGCCCATCCATCCATCTCCTTGACATGATTGTTCCTCTCTTGTTACTTTATGTTCTAATCCATCAGCTCTGAGTAAAACGGCAATTACACCCAGCCGTCGATGCAGCGGGGAGACGGTCAGAATTACGGCATGGTGCATTACTGCAAATTGCTATTAAAGTTCCTTTTTTCTACTGGAGTAAAGGGAGCAAGTGGAGAGTAATGGACACTCATAACAAGGCACATCATTAGGATAGATTCGGTCATCTCATGGTTTTAATTGCAGCCTGCACATTTTGATTCATATTTGACTTGTGGCTTCTCTCTCGCTGCACACTTTGCCCCGCAAGTCAAAGTTTCCGCATTGGCTGAGTTGACCTTGCTGCTCCAGCTGACTTTTATCACACCGCATCCCCAACTCATCATCCTCACCAGCACATATTTCCTCATGAAGTTATTTGCCGTCAACCGGCACCAGCTGGAATACGGCGTTGCGTATTTACAAGCTGCCTGCTCGTGATCTCATCTGGACTAATGCACACATCAAGGTGGAACCACGGAATGAGTTACGGCTGTTCCTTCCTGATATATCGGGACTGATTCATGGAACCTAGTGAGATCAGAACCGGACTCAATTACCTAATGAGTAACCAAATACCCCAGCAGCAGCAGGCATAGGTGGGAAAAGATTGAGCACGAGGGGGAAGTGATGGAGGGTAGATATAGAGAAAGGTGAAGCGATGACTGTTGTCCTATAAGCCAGTGCTTGAGGAGATGGATGGTGTGTGTGTGCGTGGGTGGAGTTGTCCTTGGTATGGTGCTGATTGTGTATGAGGTGGTGCTCAGCAGGACAGATGGTGCTAGTGGGCAGATGAGTGAATAATGATGTTTCACCGCAGCGCAGTAATTACCTGCTCCTCGGCCCTCTCTGCGGTCCGCCGCGGCCGCATGCGTTCCCGCATATGGATGGTTGCAGACGCAGATTTATGCCTACCCTCGTGGATCTTCACATAAACAGTATGTGCACAAAGACCAGTAGATATAAATACCAACGTATACAGCACGCTGCTGTGTTTCCGCTCTCATAATTGATTGAGTGACGCGCCTGATGCAACACTCCTGCGTGTGCTTTGGTGAGGTGGAGTGCGAGAGAGATCCAAGCGCACTGTTTAAATCAGACTAAATCTGTGCACCTGTATATAAATGCACCCTGCTAAAATATGAGTGTGCAGAGATTTTTTTATACCTCCAGCACTGTAAAATGTTAGGGTACTTACTGAGTCCCTCAGTTGAAATTTTCCTGTCTGGAAACATAATCTGTAATGCAGTCATGTAAATCAGCCTCATATTGTAAACCACACACTTGACACTCCTGGGTGCTGCATAGCATTACCCAAAACAGACAGAACCTCCTGATTTCAATCTGACTCTGTCTGGTTTTATTTATCTTTGGTGACTGTAGTTTCAGGGAGATGGATGCAGTTTATATTTTTAATTGAATGTAAGTCTAATAAGTCTTGTTATGCTTTTTGGGCTTGGAGCCCTGCTAACCTCGGCTACTGGGGAGTCAGTGATTGATCAGGGACTTAATACTGCTTCTAGTTATGCCTATTAGGATGGCAGATCTGAATACAGCTAGTTCTTTTTAATGCATGTTTAAACATTATTCCATCAAAGCCCTTGGTTCGGAGCCTTTGGCCTGTGATTATGAGTTGCAGACACCAATAAATGTAATGTCAAGCAGAAAGTACACACTGCTGTTAAAAGCCCACAATATAAAATTTATTCTTGGTAATGACTTTAAAAAGTGAGCACAATTTTTACTGAATCCTCAGGAGCCACAGTGTTCTCCATGGCCACATCTCTCTTTATCGCTATTGACTTTTGATTCACTGTGAAGAAGCTACATCTTGCTCCATATTGTTATTGGTCTAAATAGAATTACAATAAATCTTGACCATGGTTATACGGTGCTGCAGCGGTTTGCATTATTGGCTCAGAGCACATATTTCTGGTTGAAATTGAGGGTTGAGAGGCCTTGTCCTGTGTGCACTAGACTTTTCTTTTTACTGTCTGGTTTTGTCTCACAAAGATAAATGCCTCACAACCCTAAGTTATGAAAAGTGGCAGAAATTTTTTTTCAAGTTTAGTTGCAAAACTATTTGGAAAAACTTTAGGAGAATGGTTTGCATAAATTTCTAACTTCACTTTGTCAACATCTGACAGCATAAAATGTCTGGTTATGTGCACCATGTTCAGTAAATATTGTATTTTGCTCTTGTGAGATCGTTGAAATGCTGTAGGTGTTCGAGACAAATATCCAGACAAGCTTGTGTCATTAGATGGTGAGAGAGGCATGGGGAGAACATGCAAACTACAGCAAGAAACGTCAACCCAACCCATCACTTTTAAAATAAAAGCAACAAATAAAGTTAGTGAACTTTTGATGAACTCTGTGAAACCGCTCCGGCCCTTTTTCTTTTCTTTATAAAAGGAAGAGTCATACAAGGGAACAATAACGTTTCTTTGAAGTTATACAAAATCAATGCCGTATGTTATGGCCATTAAGGTGGGAAAGTTAAGCAGAGACGCAGTATCATAGAGCGCTGAAGGAAGGATGGAGATGGGACCCCCCTGGAGATCGCTTGATGCTGATGGTGGAGAACAGAGGTGGATGTCTGATGGAAACAATTGAAATAAAATTGACCCGTATGTGGTCCCTCAGCCGAAATGTGTTGGACACCATCACTCCAAGTATTGCTTTTGCCCAAATAAGTGATGTCTGGAAGGGAACACATAAAAAGGCATCATTTCCCTAAATGATTTATATACTGCCATCAAAACTCCACAACACAAGTTTTAAAGGGATAATAAAATGTTAGACAACTAAAAATGGAACGATAACAGCGCTGTTTTTTTTTTCTTCTTTTTCAACATCGGCACGTTTGACACCTTTCAGCTGCAAATGAATGCAGTCTGATGTTGAATTATGGTGAAATGTTAAAAATAAGCTCTTGTTCACACCCTGTAATTGTTCTTCTATAGTGTATCCTGCACTGATGGCTTCTCGAGGCCACTTTTGCTTTCTTTGCCTCTTTTTCCCATACATCCAGCTCGCTTTCAGTCCATCTGCATTGTGTTCGGGTTAGTGGTGCAGCTGGGTGCACTTGGGTTTTGTTGATTTCCTCTTGTTTGTACACCACTTTCATAAGTTCTCCTTTAAATAAACCATGATTTCTAAAGAAAAAAAAAAAAAAACAGCACATACCGTATCTGTTTCAGTTCTTTGGCTCATCATGAAACTTATGTTTAAAATCAACTTATATATGGAAAAAATTGTGCTAATTAAAGATCTGGTATTCGGGTATCGGAGGTCACACCCATTATCCAAAAGTGGTCTTCACCTCATCTTTAACTTTTTGTCATTTTTGCTAGGGGTGTCCCGATCCAATATTGATATCGGATATCAGTCCGATATCAGCCAAAAAAACGAGGATTTTATCGGATTGCATCTAAAATCTCCGATATAAGTGGTCCATTCAGCAGTCCATTTTCCGCTACGGCACTTCTATCCATGGGTAACTCTGGTTCACATTCTCAACACAGTAGGTGGCGGTAATGCACCTTAAGAGCAGGTCAGTGAAACTGGAGCTGTAAAGTTTGAGCACTTGGACAGTGGACAATATTGTGTTGTTGTTTTTGTTGTTTTCAGGCTCACCTTCAGTTGTTCCCACCATATACTGACAGTAAAAAATAACTGAAGTGGAATTGAATTGTTCGTGTTTTAAAAGTATAATTTGGTTTTATTGGAGCTATTTAGGTTATTTTTCAGTATCTTCTAATTTTTTTTTTTATTCAACTGTAGAGCACTGCAGGTATTATGTTAAAGGTTAAAATTTTTGTAAACAGTTGGTTAATAATAAATGGGTCAGTTTTTCTCATACCTACTGTAGCTGACTATTGTTCTCTGTGTAACATCTCTTGTTCAAATCTTTTCCAACATTCCACTCTATAAAATAAGTAATGAAAGTATGTATGATTCGCGCTGATATCGTATCGGACAAATATCGGTATCGGCCAAAACTCAAGGTTGCAATATCGGTATCGGAAGTGAAAAAAGTTGTATCAGGACATCCCTAATTTTTGCCCCCATTATTATTGGCTATTCATATCATCTGTGAAAGCATGGACCAATACGATCTATCAAAAAGTCTTTGTATTTCATATGTCTGTCAAGGAAAAGTTATTTGGCAATATCATATTTTTATTGTTTTATCACCCAACCCAACCTCCCACAGTCCCAAAACATGCGTGTGACGTTAACTGGTGACCCTCAGTTGCCCCTGGATGTGAATGTGTGTGATTGTCTGCCTCTCTGTGTTTGAACTGTGGTGAACTGGTGACCTGTCCAGGATTGACTCCAGCGCCCCGTGACCCTGCACTGGATAAAGCAGGATAGAAGATGGATGGATGACTGACAAGGTTAAGTCTTAACCAGACCCCCCTCCACCCCACCCCCACCCTGAGGGACCCTAAAACAAGTATATTATTATATTGCAGTTGGTCACACTGATGTGGATGTCGATTAGCATGTAGCTTTGGTAATAATAATACAGACAAATCAGTACGGTGTATTAAACAAATGCGCAATACAGAGACAAACATGATATCTAGTAAAGATCATCTCTGGAGGATCATTCAATTAACTTTATTTGTGCTCGATAGGAAATCATTTGTTTAATCATTCAGCGTTTGCCACTGAGTAGTTACTTCAATGGAGTGATGAAAGAAATTTTAAAAAAGGCAACATGGTGCTATCAAATCCCATGACGAGTGCAATTACATCCTCTGCGCGCCAGTTGGTCATTAGTTTGCATTACGCCGTTTGAATAAGGATTCGCATTTACAGTATGTAAAGCGGAGCGTCAGTCGCAGGTCACCGGTTAGCCGTTCTATATTCTGCAGCTGTCGTCCCCCCCGGTCCAGGCAGCAGCCACTTCATCAAAATCAGCTGCGGGAAAGTCACACAAATTACCCACAGGAACCTACTACAGAGCTCGTAATAGCAATCAATTTCTCTGCTATCACAGCTGATGTCATGTGCGGTAAACACTGCTGTGCATAGCTAATGCTAATGACCCAGAGCGGGTGGGGGCGGGGGGATGGAGCGATGGTCTTCACATGATAACATCCTATATTGTGGTTCGTTAAGTGATGAGCACTGGTGGAAGATGCCAAATGAACGTCCCCGTGGGACGCAATCGTCTGCTCTACAGAAGTCTGTGCAGATGATATGAGATAGTATTGAAACGCGCAGAAAACACCTCGAGGAATCTTACAATAGGGGCGTCGCGCTAACAGTTTTGTGCCTTAGTGGATTTAATAACAATGGCTGTAATTGTCGTCATGTGCTCAGCACAACCCAAGAAGACTGTTGTTTTTCTTCTATTTTCAGAAATCTCTCATCATTATTATTAAATAGCGCTGCAATCTCACATCATTAATGAGGCCTCTCGCTGTCACGGCGCTTTACAAGTTTGTTTGCTGCAGCAAGTCTAATAGGATTTTTAATCTTCGTTGGCTTTGGATATGGGGGGGAAATAAAAAGGAGAGGGAAAAGATAAAAATGAAAATGGGGTTTTTGTTTCCCTGTAAGATTTTAGGAAATGAGGAAGTGGATTCAGGCCGTCAGGATGTTTGTGATCGTGGCTTAAATAGAGCGTCGGCGGAGTGCAGTGACCTGTCAACAAGCCGGGCTGCTCAGCTTGAAAGCTCCCCTCCTATGATCCTCCCTCGCCTCCTTCCTCGTCTCTTGTCACTCTCACGGGGGATGTGTGCTCATCTCAAAGGCCACTGTGTCGCTCACTCAACGCATGCTATTTTCAGACAGAAGCGAAGTTGCAAACTCGCTCCTCCGTCTGATTTCCACCTCTTTTCATCTTGGCTGTCTCATCCCCCCGTAGGCTATGTAGTGTTGGAAGACTTGTTGCAGATATACCGCACTCTCTCGTCAACACAACAGACCCTCCTCATATCTCTGAGGAGCATCACAGAAAGCTCCCCGGAAAATACCTCAAAGCGTCGCGGCTCCGCAGCTGCCGAGCTGCTGAGAGTTCGCTTGAGCGGAGCGGCGTGTTGGATGAAAGCGTGCGCGCCACCTGCGTTTAAGGCAAAACGCCACAGCGGCGTGGAATGTATCCACTCCCGGCAGGATATTCTCCTTTCCTTAACTGTTCCTAACTACAAATGCACAAATTCAATTTTCTTCAGTGAACCGTGCGATCAGTTGCAACGCGAAGCGACGGCGCCTATGCTGGTGTTAATTTCAGGTATTTCTTCAGAGAGGAAGAAGCGAGCACGCCAATAGGTATATGAGGAAATGGAGACTGGAGGTGTGTGTGTGTGTGTGTGGACTGATCTGTAACTAAAGTGGCAGGTCTGATCTTCTAAAGGTCATGGGTGACGTCGGTGCCGGGCTGCTTCAGGTTTAACACGCATTGGTGCTGAAAGCTGCAGCGCCGGTGGAAACTCGCCCTGCTCCCTCTCTTCTTCTTTCAGTTCTGAGCTGCCCTCACAAACAGCTACAGGAGAGTGTGCATAAGCAAGTTTCAGGTATTTAACGTGTCTGAAAAGGTCAAACCCCCCCCCACACACACATACGTAAGCCACTGTTTTTGCTGCTGACATGTGGGAGTGTGTGATAAAATGTGTTCATGAAGCCCCATCACGCAGATAAATACATATATGAGTGTGCGTGTGTGTGTGTGTGAGATTACAGCAGCGTCTTTTTCTTTCAGGGAGTCTGAAGGCCAAATCAGGTCACAGACAAAACAGCAGGAACATTTTCACTAAAAAGAAAAAGTTTGACCAATTCCTTTGCTGGAAACTTGAGAGCTGATTACTGGCCTGCCTCCCTCCCTGATGAAAGGATTGACGCTGCTCCTATGATCCTTGAAAAGTGGTCTTGAACTTCTTCAGTGAGAGAATTGGGACTTTATTTAGATGAGGCAGATATTGAAGATCAATTTGGGGTTGAAATTCCTCTCGTATGGACATTTTCCTCACTCCGTCAGTTGTTATTCACCTGTCTGCTCCCACTCTGCAACAGAAATACTGTTTTTGTTCACGTCTTCATTCAAACACCTGCTCAGTTTCTCCGGTGTGACTTAATATGCACCTTATTGCTAAAAGTATTTGCCCAGCTCTCCAAATCATTGATTTCAGATGCTTAATTCGCTTCCATGGCTACAGCTGTATAGAATGAAGCACCTCAGCTTGCAGACTATTTCTACAAATGTCTGTGAAAGAATTCTTCGCTCTCGGGAGCTCGGTGCATTCCAGCGGGGTTCAATGATAGGATGCACGTTTTCACATGAAAACACTGTGTAAACACGACTTTAAATAAAGCTCATCATGACTCACTGTGAATGAATTAATCAAAACATTCGACATCCTACTAATGTAAGAATATATTCCATTTTTTTTTAAGTATATAAAGTGAAAAGTACCCGTTTGACAGAAGACACTTCACAAGTGTCACAGCCAAATATTTTTTTCATTTTTCACTAGTTTATGTACTTTTGCTCTATTTAAGTTTTGAGGTAATTTCATGCCACTTTATATGCTGCTTAGATTTTCTTGTTCATTTATTCCATTTATTTCATTTACTGCGTTTAATCAGAGAACAATCCCTTCTTTTGGAGGTACATGGTTTTCAGTGGACTGTGAAGGATATGCAGAATCGTGAGAAGCTGCCAGATGAATGCAGGAATTGGAGTATCGTGTTCTAAAAACAGGCG
Source organism: Salarias fasciatus (assembly GCF_902148845.1). NCBI lineage: Eukaryota > Metazoa > Chordata > Actinopteri > Blenniiformes > Blenniidae > Salarias > Salarias fasciatus. The sequence continues at coordinate 7,832,164 of NC_043746.1, read as the reverse complement.
ACGTGCCTCTAATATTCACTAGAATCAATCACTGAATGTATTGAGCTCGACTCCTCCAACATGAGCAGAAACAGCAGGTGACTGGTATGGTTTCCATGGCGATCAAACTTCTCTCACCTCACAATAAATTGCAGGTATTTTTGCAAAATGACCAACAATTTCCTTAATCCACACCTAAAGTAGCGAACTCCCTACTATGAGCTAAATAATGCACCTGTAGGACATAATATCAATGTAGGAGGCAAAAATTGTGTTTTTGGAAGTTTTCTTTTCACCCACGACTCCTAATCAGAAGGTCTTTAAAGTGCAATCATGGGAGCATTTGTAAGCCTTTTGTTAATCTAAACCAGTATTTTTTTTTTAAGAAGTTGTTGATTTCACCCCTTAAACTGTGAGGCTATAGTGGTCCACGGTCGATTCCTTAAACTCAGCAACACGGCCCTCGTATTGAGTTACCAAGGTCTCCTACAGATTCTTGAAAGTTTCTTACTTCTTCTACTTGTGCCTTCAGCTTTAAAAAAAAAAAAAAAAAAAAAAAAAAACCTGGTTGAGGACAAGACTAGTCGAGAGCCGAGGGACTGAGGGTGTAGGAGGATAAAACCTCCCCTTGTGCTTTGCAGCAGTTCAGCACAGTCAGATTTTTAAAGATTTCCAGGGAGATGAAAGTTCATTAGCCGGCACATCTTTGCAGTGACGGCTGAGGATCAGAACCAGTCCATGAATATCCACGTTTTTTTTTTTTTTTTTTTTGCCTTCATCCACATCTTAATTCCTGTCCTTTCTAACACTGTCGATATTAAAAAGCAAGGCCTCAAACGTACCCAAAGTTTTTAGTTTTTAATCTCAAGAGCCAGTAAAACTTTGTCATTCTTCTTTTTCACCTTATTTGACTGAGCAAAAGTTTTGTTGGTAAGTAGCTTTCCCCCTCCAACAGGAAGTCTTGAGTGCTCCGATGTCAGGTGCAGAGACAGCTGCTTGGACTGCAGCATCGCCACTCTCCTCATCGAGATGTGTTCAGGATGCTCAGTGCAAGAAGTTTCAAGCTGCTGAGAGGTTTATTTCTCTTTGTTTTGTCCTCTTCAGGCTTTTGCTGAGAGAATGATGAAATCTGGAGACATTTTTTGCTTAACCTTCATAAACTGTGATGTAGGGAACGCTGCCGCCACCCATTTTTACGGAAGCTATGTACACACACACACACACACACACACACACCCGTACGCGGAGTCCATCTCCCTTTCCCTCACTGTCGGCTTGTCATGATGAAGGCTCTGTCACTCCATCCTTATTACCAGAAGAGAGGTCAGTGCGAGTTCACCCTTACATCACTCAGAGACCGACAGTGGCAGCACTCTCGGCTAAGGGAGAAAAAAAGGGGAGCAGACGTATAAAGAGAGAAAGGGAACAAGAGAGGGAAAGAAATTATTCTAGTTTATGGGCGAGCGCCATCCATCCAGGCGGCCCCCGCCGTCTCTCCCCTCCGCGAGCCATTGTTGGCGCGAACTGAGGGAGTCAGTCAGCCAGCTGAGTCTTGTCTGTGTTTGCCTGCCATTTAGTGAGATGTGGAGGCGCGTCGGAAAGGAGGAACGAGAGCAAGTGCGGCGCATATCACAGGAGAAAGCTCGGGTCTGTGTCCAGAGTACCCACAAAAAAAAAAGAAAAAAAACCCACCCCACCCACTATAAGAAAGGTAGCAGAGAACAGGGAGAGAAGGATCTCCCATATGCTTTTATAGGAGACGGTTCTATTTGTTGTTACCCAAACATAAGAGAGCTTTGATTTCCCAGGAACTGGATATGTGGAGCCATATTTTCCCACTTACCTTTTCAAGTGTTTGTTTGAAGAGTGGGTATTGAAATCCTTCCTCTGCTGCACTATTTCCAGCTGCACCTGGAGGGCATCCAGCCCTGCTGCTGAACATATGTGAGCCGCTAACCAGGTTTCCCATGCTTCTCATTTTTTTTTTTATTTTACCCTCAACAATTGATCAATCACGTCTCTTTTCATGGTGCCCTCTATTTTGAGCTTGTGTTTCAGTCCTCTCTCCAGGACCGCACTCCCGGCCCCTCTTTACTTTAGACTTATTTTTCACCTATGTCGCTCCACGCCCTGCGTCTCGGCAGAGATGGCCAGGCTCGGGTTTTTGTTTCCTCCAGACTTTCATCTCCCCAGGTAACCACACCTTCCCCTACCTCCTCTGTTTTCTTCCTCTTCCTCTGAAAGGTAGAGGCCACAAAGAAAGCCATAGTGCATTGCTGAGGTCCTTTGCTTGCCTGAGGAGAAATGCAAGATGTGGAAAGGCCAAACTTTGTTTTATTATTGACATAATCCTAAAAGTTTGTGCCTGTGAAGCCAGATCAATTTTCTGCACCTTATCCTATTATTAAAAGCTGGCCTCAGGGCTAAGGAGACTCGATCTTACAAGGAGAAGAAGCAGCAGCAGCAGAAGAAGGAGAGAAAAACATGTTGAAGGACGGGTCTCAGACACACACAAATCCACTCTGCCAGCCAGCTCGAGCTGATAAAACATGTATCTAGTATGAATTTGATTTTCCAATACTGTCATTAATAGATGAGCCAGCTGGAGCCGGGGCTGAGGCCTGTGGAGCGGGCGGGCCGGCTGTAATACCCGCGGACAGGAGTGAAGATAGAGACAATCACGCCTGCTATGAACAACACTTCATCACTGTCACGTTTGGGCAGAATTCAATTTGCAGATGTCGAACTCGCCCCCCTTCAACCCCCCCCCCCCCCCGTCTGAGCGTCACGTCTGAATTGTGAAAAAAAAAAAAGAAAAAAGACACACATACAAGCGCATGCACTTGCGAGGGAGAAAAGAAAAAGCCTCCTCTCTCACACAAATGGTGCATGGCTGTTTATTAGGTGCTTTTTACAGTGAAAAATGCATCGGCAGGAGATAACGCTGTTGTTTGAGCAGTGAGAGGATGAGGGGGTTGAAGAGCGCCGGAGTCGCACTCCAAACCCTTTCTCTGCCCTCTCATTGTGAGTTTCAGGGCACGGCGGTACATAAACTGTGTACTTTACGGTGTAGGATGCAGCCGGAAATTTACATCTCTGCCTTAAAGCGTTGAATAAAATATAAACAAATGAATAAAACCGGGAAAACTTGGCTTCGTCAAATTGCGTGAGGCACACAATGTGTAATCAGTAATCAGAGGGAGCTTTCAGTCGGAGCTGCCGAATTAGAAAGCTGTTTTGTGCGCAGCTTTCTTACCAACAGTAAAAAGAATTTATGATTCTCTTAATGGTTTGATTTAGTAGACTCCAGAAAATTGCAGACTAGCACCAGTTGAGTTAAAAAAAAAAAAAAAACATCGAAAGAGGAAAAAAAAAATCCTGTCCTGCAATTAAAATGTTTCATCAGCAGCAGCAAATTATGATGTGACACTACACAAGCACTGGCGTCACTTAAAGCTGTGTCGCAGCTTGTAGACGTGCGGGCTCTGTGTTTATAATACAGAGGCTGTCATCCGGATGAGCTCCACGCTGGAGAGCACTTTTATGGATTATTTCAGGAAGGTTTTCCTGTGTTCGGTTATTAATGCTTCCAGTGATTACTCTCCTCTGCTGACAGCACATGAATGTGATTCTGTTTAAGTGATTAACTCAGACATTTAAGAAGTAGTGTGCTGATGAGATGAGTGATGGAGAAAACTTTTCCTAACATTGATCAGTAATTATTGGGTTAATTGTGTAGATCTGAGGTTTTTTTAAGTAGCGGATATCATGAAACACTTTGCAGCCCCTTTCCTATGCAATGTATATGGTTTTCCTGAATGAAGTAATTTAAAGCCTTGCAGATTGATTCCTCTCTTAAACTGAGATGTGGTGCTAGGTCGTATAATGTTGGAGCGCCATTAAAACCAACAAGTCTTCAGCAGGAGCAAAGTTTTACCCATGTGTTATATTTTAGTAACTTTGTACTTTGTACTACCGTTCATCTTTGGTGCAGCTAAAGCTTATGTATGATTATTTACAGTTAAGAACAGATTTGTGTGCTTTATTCGGTTTAAATTGAGTATTTAGCACTTGCTCCACCCGAGGGCGCAACCCTGAATCAACATGCTGGCCAACCTCAAGGTGTTTCATTTGAAATTTTGACATCTTGCCTGGTGGTTTGGAGATTGGAGCCTATTGGAGGCCAGTTTGGCCCACGGGCCTTATGTTTGACACATTTGCTGCCACAATAGTGACGGCGGGAGGCGGGATTAGGTGATGCCTTGTAGAGCCACTGTGGCTCAACAACCTCTTTCTCCATTTGTTTGTCGGTTCTAATCCCAACGCAGCTCATATTACTATTCTGTCGGCCAAACGCAGAAACAATCACACTCTCACACTCCTAAGTAGTGATCAGGGTTGGGGAGTAACGGATTACATGTAACGGGTGTTATGTAATCAGGATACAAAAAAATGTAACTAATCCGTTACAGTACACGCAGTTAATTTTGTAATCTTGTTACAGGTACTTCTGATAAAAATATGGATTATTGAGCGGGATTACTTTTGAAAATCAGACGGAATATATCAGACATAACACACATACATATGTGTACACTTACTGTTGCAACAACACATCATCAGTAGGGTAAAACTAACCTGTCTCACGACGGTCTAATCCCAGCTCACATTCCCTATTAGTGGGTGAATGTATACAGACATTGTGACACTTTACGGCACTTTACAGCACTTTACGGCACAAACTGCCACATCGTAGATCTATAAACAACAGACACCGTAGACATATAAATGATAGACTCCGCATCGGCCGCTGTCTTGGAGCAACCTCCCGCTCTACTGATATGTTTAACCTTGAATGAAACAACCCGCGTTGCCATAGATTTTACCACCTGGTGCTGGAGTCATGGCTGCTCCAGAGAGAGAAACTCATTCTTTGGCTGGAAACGTAGACATTTTGTATTTAAGTCAGAAGAGGCCCAGAACTTCTCTGTACAATGTAAATTCTGCCTCCCAGCTGTGAAAACGCTCTCAACATCCAGGGACTCATCATCAAACCTGAAGAAACATCTACAGGTATGAAACACACCTGAACTCACAGTGAGGCTAAAGTGTTATTAGCCTGCTAACCTGTCAGTAACCTGCTGCTGAGAACCACAGCCTCACCAGGCTGAACTCAGGAGAATCTGATGGAGACAATAATATCTTCCTGCCTTGTAAACCAGACCCGCCCACTCCTCATCCGTTTGGATTTTGGAGATGAGCTCAGTCTGGGTAGGAGCCCATAGAAGGGGATTTCACAGTCCTGAAACGGCCGAGCCAATCAGCGTTGCCGGTTTTTTGTTTTCAAATTTTTTTGGCGAATTCCGGTGGCTAAACCGGAAGTGACGCTACCGCTGCGCGTATCGGAGATGACAGACTTTATCGTTAACCATCACCTCAAAGCTGCAATCAGTAAAGTTACAGCCAAAATACCAAGAATTACAACAATGAAGCGAGAGCAAGAGTCTGCACTTGGTGAGTTTCTCACAGGAAAAGGCGTTTTCGCGTGTCTTTGCGTGTAAGGAAGCTAGAGCTAATGAGCTAATGCTAATCCTTAGAGAAACGAACGCATTTTGATGACGTATTTGTTTTGAAGCTCTTATTGGCTGAAGTGCGCTGTCAGTCAAAGGAGTAACCGACACCCCCTGCAAGAAGTTTCAATGGGCTCCTATCCAGACTAAGCTTAACTCCAAATCCAAATGTGGATGAGGAGTGAGCGGGTCTGGTTCACGAGGCTAAATATCTTCAGCCTGTATGGAGGATTTATTGGAAATTGCATGTTACATCCGTCACTGAGGAATGAATCAACTCTGAACTGTTGAAAATATACTTTGCATGGCATCCTTGAACCCAAAGCACTGCTCCTCACTACAGCAGTACAGCTACACAGCAGATTGAGTTTGTAATATAGATGTGTGTTAACACTGTCAATGCGGCTCCTGGTGCTGCTGCTGGAATGTAGAACTACTAGAGGAACACCGTCTGAACTGATGCTTCTGATCCTGAGTCAGTAAGAAAGAAAGTCAGATTCTCAGTAGGTTAGAGGTTAAAGGTCATGTTGTTGGTATTAATTGGGGCTGAACACACAGAGTTCAGCAGAGTTCATAACAGAGCATTTAGTGTTTACTGTGTAGAGTTGTCAATACACTGTGGGGATGGCACATTGTTTTTGTCTTTATTTTTTATGTTTGCTGGTGAAGTAATCTAAAAGTAAGTAAAAGTAATCTGGTAAATTACTTTTTAATTGAAGTAATTAGAGTAAGTTACTGATTACATGTTTTGACAAGTAACTTGTAATTGTACCAGATTACAATTTAAAAGTAACCCTTCCAACCCTGGCAGTGATCTAGAATCACCAACTGTCCTCAAACATCTGTTTTGGTGTGAGTAAAGTGGAGTACCTGGAGATAAGCTGCATACAGATACAGAGAGAACAGGCAAACGTCACACAGAAAGGCCCCTATTTTCACTGTCATATGAAAGCGACCACCACTTCACCACTGTGTGCTCTTCTAAAAATAATAATTTCTGTATTTACTTTCACCGCAGTGCACTGACCATTTTTCTTAAAACAGCAAAAACCAAAAATTACAATGCAAATAACATGCTGTGACAGTGGAGCATCAGAGCCAGAAATCCACATCTTTTAGAGGTTTCACACGCTCCCCTGTCTTTATGTTGTCGAACCCGACTGCTTGCTGCTGTTGCAGTCAAGATCACCTATCTAGAGCCTGAGTCCAGACCGAGACCGAGATGTTGAGGGGCCGACAGCGAGCCAAGACCGAGACCTTGAAAATGTATTGTCAAATTCTCTTGAATATGACCACACCGGTGCTTTCATAACCAGAGGTGGGATTTCATGAAATACAGTTTATCGCTTTACTCTGTTGATTTATGGCACATTTTTTTCAACTTTTGCACTCTTATGTTGTAATTGACAAACTCTTTTGTAGATTCATCATCATCTCTGTGACTTCAACCTAAATGAATTTAATAGAGAAACAACGCTGCATTTGTGTGTCTGTTATCGGTCATCTTTAAATGAAGGTGGACTGCAGTGGTAAACAAAATGCTTCTGGATCATTGTGTTCCTGTGAAAATGTGTGGTTGATACTTTGAGATTTCCCACCTCTATGAAGATGAGTCACAACGCAACAGTAATACCTTTTAAACCCCGCTAAACGTCTTTGTTGTGAACTTTGGTCCTACATTTTCAACCCCCAGCAATTTGTCCAAACCTGTAAGTTCCACTACTTACAAAACAAGACGAGACAAAAACGGAGAAGAAGAAAACACTGTAAAAGATATAATTACATGCAATTTACAAGGGAGAGAATCTTGACAACAGAGAAAAATTGTCGATTGGGACAATGGTTTATGACTGTGAAAGCTGCTATCAACACGACTGAAAGGGAACCGGTGCAACAATAGCGACAAAGCCGATTAACATCAAAGGCGATCTTCATATTTGAGGCAAACATTTGAAGTACTGAGCTTGAGGGAGACAAATGAGCTGGCAGAAATGTCTTTCAGTGGGATTCTTTTCAGTTTTTCATACATATATGTGTGTGTGTGTTTGCTACATGTAGATTTGAGGTACTGTTATGCCCTAAATGTCGTCCATTACCTCTGCTAGAATTCCTGATGCGTCAAACAGTCATCAGCTACAGAGAAGATGCCATATATTTCATGAATAGCTTTTAAACTGTTCTTCATAATATATCCTCTGCAGTCAGGTTAAAGCAAGATGGCTGAAACTGTGCACAACCTAACAGGATGGTTCGCTTGCCTCCATTCTCGCATCCAAATATCTCTGAGCCATTTTAACTGTTCAGCTGTTTGATTGTTGGACCCATAAAGATAGATGTTTATTCATGCGCCGAGTGTGTTTCCACTGCACGGCGAGTCAGGTTTCTTTAGAAAAGCGGCCCGTGAGTTGTGTTTGCAGAAGACCAGCTAAATTAATGATCTGGCCACATTTTAAGCCATTCAACCTGAAATCGTTTGCCCCCGCTCCGTCTCATTATGTGGATAATAACAGTGGAAAGGCTGTCAGTTTTTACCAAATGAAAGCTCTTTACTCCCACCTTGGCTTGTTTGCGATTTACTACACCTGCGCTGGGAGAACAGAGCGGACAGAAAAAACACTAGGTTGCAATATGATCTGACAGTGTACCATTTCCCTGTTAAACCAGAGCACATTCTTCCCCACCTGCCTCGCATCTCCACCGAGGCTGCAGAATCAACATGCACTGCTCAGTTGCGCGCTCATAATTTATTGCATACAATGGATTGTTTTTCTGTCTGTGAATTGACACAATAATGGCTGTCTGTGATGTATTTAACCACTTTGCTTCTTACTTTCAAATCAACACACATAATAGGTGGTGATTACACCAGGCAAGCTGCAGTGCCGCGGCAAATATTTCCTCTAAAGAATGGGACTGTTTGCACCCCTTTCAGCCCAACACAAATGGAATCGATTAATAATTGCCTTTTTTCTTCCCCAACAATGATTAGTTATTTCATGTTGCTGTTTGTGTACCGTTTGATTTGTGCAACTCGCGGAGCAAAGTCTATGTGCATGTCTGCATGTGTGTGTCTGCGCTCACCCGGGGACTCAGGCCCGTGATTTGTAGCGTGGGTACCTGGGAAATGTATTCTTAATTGCGCCGAAACCTTGTTACACTCGCAGACTGGCAGGTCACAAATAACTAGCCAGCTGCTCTGTAGCTGTGGGCACACGGGGAGGGAGAGGTAGAAATTTAAGATGGATGGATGAGAGAATGTGAGAGTACAAAGAGGAGGAGTATTTCATCCCCTCATCAGTGAGGCTGCAGGTGTCCTGCTGTCAGGTCTGGATAGGCAGGTCTGTGATTTGAATGTCTGATCTACAGCCCCTTTCTGTGGAGGGGAGGCCACCCTCGTATTTTTTACAGTTTTTTTTTCTCGATTCTGATTTATTGGCTGTAGAACATGACAGGATGTTGTGAAATCCAGATAGCACAGCTGGTGTGGACCTTTCAGAGGTAGTTAAACAACATGGAAATCACAGTCAAACCTGAGAGGGATTGATACACAAGACACAGATCAGGAGTCATGCAACATCACCTTTTTGACAGTAATATATCTGATTATGAAAATAGTTTCACGCGATCAGTTAGTGGATTTTCAGGAACTGTTTACAAGTGAAAACACAAAACTGTTGTTGTGTTTTGGGTGCCTGTTTACACTACAACAGTGCTCAGAGACACTGAGTAGTCGGCAGCCAAAGTTTTTGTCATAAAGGTTACAGTTTCACAAAACTCCTGTTTACTTGAGTAGAATTACCTCATTAACCCAAAATGGACTCCATAATCTGGATAGCAATGCCAATGAACATTAACCTCTGTCCACAGTACTTCACATGAACTGTAGCTTATTTTTATTAGAGCCATCTGCCCACTTGTATTTTATCTTTAGCTGTTTTACTTCTGCCATTACCTCCTAGAAACTGGCAACATGTCGACTTAAGAGCGTCTTTATCCAGTGAACGAGTTTGACTTCAGCTGAACTCAAGTTAATGAGACATTCGACACAGTTCTCACAGCTCACATGTATGATTCCAGACTGACAGGAAAAACTGTTACTCTCTTTTAAATTTTGACAACTTTTAAAGAATCTGCCAAACTTTCTCCAGAACTATCTTGTACCTGTGAGGAAGAACAAATTTCCAGTAATTTGCACAAAATTAAAAATATTATCCATAAAATTCTTTTATGCATCTTGCAGAATTAAAGGAGTCATATTATGCAAAATTCACTTTAAAAAGGTGTCTTTACAGTCATATTGCCTCCTAGAGCCTCTGTATGATCCCCCAGAAGTGAAAAATTCAGTCACCTCCCTCAATTGTGCGCTCCACTTTTAAGAAAATATACAATCAAACATGCGGTTCTGAAATGTCTCTCTTTCTGACGTCAGGAAGAGGAACGCCACTCCCCCCCGGAAGAGAATCCCGCCTTTGGCCGGCCCCCGGATAGGTCGCTCATTTCGGCTGTATTTTCTCATCCTTCGCCAGTGTTTTCTTAAAGTCCGAGTTAAGCAGAAATAAATTTGTGTTATGAGTTTGTCACACTGCATAAACATGTGTCATTAACCACTGAGCCAAATTTGAATGATTAAAAAAATTGCAAAGTATATAAAATAAGGTCTCAAAATCATGTAAAAACCAGCACTTCTCTCTGCTGTGAAACGCTGGGGGCGTGTCAGCTGGCAGCGCTGGAGTGACGCCCACACGCGGGAGGGGAGCCGCCTCCAGCTGGGTCCGTCTCGTGAGGCTAGCGCTAACAGCCTGAGACGGACCCAGCCCTACCAATTTGAGCCATCAGAGCCAAAACTGACTCTGACTCAGATGCTGAGAGTGCTCAGCCTTGTTCCTCACAGTGTCCATCAGAGTGGTCATTTATTTGTTTTAATTAAACAATTCCCCCGGTCCGCACCAGTTCTAAGCCAGCTGCTAGGCGCCAGTCCGGAGCTGCGGGTCCGCTGCTGGGGAGATCTGCGGGAAGGGCCCAGCGCGCGTCCAGAGTCGCCGCCGCCGACCCAACCCCCTCTGAAACCGACCCGCCTTCCGCGGCGGCATCGGACACCGCCCCGCTGAGTAACCCCCGCGACCCCCGGGGAGAAGGCCTCCCGGACCCGGCCGCGCCTCACGGCGCAGTGGCGGGCCCGGGGTGAGCCGACGCCCCCCGGGGACGAGGGCAACCCGCGAGTTTATGTAGCTCACGGCATCGTTACCCTGCACACTGTGGCACGCAGGGAAGATGCACGGGTGACGCGGAGGTGACATGCCTGGTTAGCTGACTGGTTGACTGGTTAGCTGGCTGCAAACTGTCGTACGAGATGCTATCCGAGACTCGAAAGCTAGCGGGAAAACCACCGAAGCTAATACGCTAGATGTTTTGATATCGCTCAGTATCCGGGCGGCGGGTTTATGCCAATGAACGCGGCCGTCATTTCTGACCCGCCCATTAAATCCTGAACACAGAAGCGGTGAAAAAAGTCTGTGAAGTCTACCTCCAAAATTAAATCATAAATGGAGGAATGGCGTTTATATGTTGTAAAGAAACACATTTATGACTTATTTAAGGTGTTTAGAAGAAAATGGATGATTTTGGTTAACTCGGACTTTAAAGCCAGCTCATCCACCGTCTTCAGGTGGGTCAGCTGACGAGCTGACAGTTTTTGCTAGCTTAGCCACAATTAGCTCGGATGGGAACGTAGCGGAGCTCCTCTCCCCAGCAGAGAGGCACTTTGAGTCGGCTGCGGCTGTGACGGCGCCCGGGCGTCTGACTTCCAGGAGCCGGGTTGCGGCCGATTGGGTAAACGGCCCGGAGCTGCTCCACGGAGGCTGGTCCCGAAGCCGGCGGAGACGCACGGCTCGCGCGCGGCCGCTGGGCCGCTCCTCTCCTCGTCGGGAGGCTGTTGAGCTCCGGTGCCCAGCGGAGGCGCACTGCGCACGGGGCGCAAAGTCAACACACAAGGATGGGTACATGGTTATGTTTTGATCTCAAATGAGTGCTTTTCTTTATCCAACAGTACCTTTTGTATGGTTCATTCTATATAAAAACGGTAATTTTCGCGTTCGCTACTGTCTGGGACCCTGTTCAGCTGATTCTCGTGCCTCCCGAGGCGGCGGAATAACAACATATAGGAAAAAGTTTACGTCCGTGAAGTCGTGCATTGTGTTTTATTTTGAAACTTCCGGTGTAACTTCCTGTAAGGTGCTTTCTTAACGGCAGTAAATTTACGAGGTGGGCGTGGCCAGATGCGTTCAATTTCATCACGGGAAATAGGCCGTCAAAAACAGGCTGTTCTGAAGAAGGCTCCTCAGAGCCACTTTTTAGACCGCTCAAACTCCGAACATAGGACGAATTTGGGGCAAACAAACTTATATACTATGTTTTTGGGTGTCCGTGACCTATATGACGTGATTAAAAAATAACATAATATGACTCTTTTAAGGGCTTATTGATAATCTTCAGATGATGCTGTGATATTTGATGCCTAAAGTCTCAGATCAGGTGGGATGGAGCTCTGTCGAGGGGATATCCCTGTTGAAATGTGCCATTGATTCCCAGGCCCATTCATGTCTCGGTGATCATGAACAAGATTGGAGTGTTAGCTTAAATGGAAATGACTGATGTTTATTGGCTGCTAATAAGCTATTACCTCAACCTTGCTGCAAGCTAGAAGTCAATCCATGCTCGTTTGACTTGTGAGGAGGCGGTAGGGGTGGCTTGAAGAGAAGGATGGGGAGGTGGCAGCAGCGGTGGCGGCGGGGTTTGGAAGCATTAAGGAGACAGAGGGCAGAGTGAGATAAAAAAGGGGAGAACATCCGTGTTTGTATTTCAATGTGCTGAGAGTAAGCCGCAGCTTAAAGCAATTTATATACCTGTGAAAAATGTGCCAGCCATTTAATGGCTGTGGAATTAGCCGGGAATGGAACAGCACCTATTTCAAGGGCAGGGCTGCTTGCAGATAAGCATCACCATTTACTGTAATATTGGAGCCAGAGGATAGAGTCCTGTTACAGAAGAGATTAATGAGGCCGCTGTGCGTGCGTGTGTGTGTGTCTGTGGGTGCCTGTGTGTGTGTATGTGTCTGTGTGAGGATATTTTATTTATATCTTTCCTGGAAATGTTAAGGTTTCCAGGAGCAAAGAAATTAATATTTCCTCGTTTTGACACACTACACCACCCATGAATTGATTGTTGTCTCCGCTCTGGAAAAACTCTGAACAGTGCCCCCCAGTGGACGGAGCCCTGCTGTGCAGGGTGCGTGCCAGCACTCATCACTGACCCTGCACTTTTTCAAGCTCCACATACTTTGACTGTATTTGTGCTTGAACATAGACTTACTGAAACATGTGTACACTCACACACACATTTAAATTTTCCTATTTGACCCCCCCCCCCCCCACACCACCACCCCACCCCCTACAAAAAATGATAGATGAGTGCAGTTTCTGGTGTATTGATTGTATGCTTTTATGGAATTACATCTTTGGAGCAGGTTGGACTTTAGAGAGAAGACAAATAGGCCAGACTAAATGAGAGTAAGCACAATTCTCTGTGAGCTGGCTCCAGAGATTGGGCCAGGGGGGCACCGCCGGGCCAGGGACCGGATCCAGCACTGCAGACAGACATCCATCGTCCCTCGCCTCCTGCGAGCCATCGCTCAGGAAAAGAAACGATAGCAGTCCCCAAGTGGAAGCTTTTGAAATGGAATCCAGTCCACTTACCTTCGACATGTTACACACTTAGCGATATGAGGACACACAAACACACACACACACACTCACACAGAGAGCCACTGAAGGCAACAGTTCAGCTTGATTCGTTTCTCCCATTGCTACGGCATTTAAATGGACCCGCTCTATTTCCTTTATTGATTATTATGAGAGCATTTCATTATGCAGGAAGTCATACGGCCAACAAGCAATTATGAATTCAATACTGCAAATGTAAACTGAAATGTGTCTTCAAGGCACGTGCGAGAGGTGAAACAGTTATTACACACACACACACACACACACACACACACACACACACACAAACAATATTAGTTGTAAAGTGAGTGGTAAAGAGCACATTTTTTGATTCATTAGTTAATTCACTCACTTCACTGCTTGTTGGGTGTAATGTGGTGATAGCATGCAGTCCATTGTTAAAATCTGGAACACAGAACTGTTATTTATCCAACATAAATTATATGGAGTAACTGCTTTTTCAATAAAGTCTAAATAGTGCTGTTTATTGAGACATATTGGCTTTTTGTTAGCTGTGGCTGAAAAATTATGAGTTTTGCTGAAGACTTTCTAAAAACAGTATGCCAGAGACTTCTTTTTTTTTTTATTTCGAATGTGTGTTTTAGACACAATCAGTCCAATTATCTACCCAAAGGTCTATGGAAGTGATTTTTGCTACACCAACAAATTAACATTTAGAGTAAGACATCTATTTAGAGAAATAAATCATCGATTACTCCATCTTTACCCACTTTGTCCAGCAGAGATGTGCAACTCGCCTCATATTTGTTGCCAGAAAGTCAATTCCTACTCCCAACATTTCGAAAACATCTTGCTTTCACTGATGTGAGGATGGGGAAGGTAAATTAAACCATGTTTAAACCTTAAAAAATGTATTCTTGAATGATTTTTACTGTGGAAAATATCCAATTTATGCTTTTGGATTTGATAAGCTTTAATTTGAGACATTAATTTGGTTGTTTTTGTTAAATTATGAGCTTTAATTCTCATATGTCCTATCAGTGGGACTCACGACGAGATGATCTCAGATGAACTTTTTTTTGGCCCCAAATAAAGATCAAAATTAGCGACGACACTCCTAATTCAGCTTTGAGCCACAAATGCATCAGTTTGTCCAAGTTGTTTCCCACATAGTCCTGAAAAATCCACTCTGCCGTTTGGATAAACAACATCGCAGTCAAATCTGCTTTTAACTTTGCAGCGCAGAATGGATTCATCATGCAGTTTCACTTTCTTTGAGGTCTGCAGACTTGTTTGGGTGTAGGTTGTAAGGTGCTGCAACCTCAAAGAGCGATCTGGCATCAAATACAGAAATCCTACCCACATTTATATCAACAGCTTTGAGACATTTAATGGATTCAGTATACACGAAAACTCACAACTAATGACAAATAAACAGAGGAGCAAAGTTTGTTGCGGCGCGGTTTTGTTGTTCCCATGTGACACTGCAATTAGACACAGCCGTTACTGATGTTATGAAGCAACAGGCATTGAAAATCCAGCTTACTTTTGGTCTCGACAAGACACACACAACATCGCTTGTGGCTGCAATAGAATCTTCTGAGGCCACTGTCACTGGAGGAATCAGTATCTTATCTCCCACTTTTATGTGGCCAATTATCCACATGAAAAAGGAAAATACATTGTTAGATAAATGTGACCCATGAAAGCAAAATAAATTCCCCAGTGTGCTTTCAGGCCAACCCCATTAAATGCTTTGGGCTTATTCTTATCATACTTCAAGGTGAATTTCAGCGAAGGCTCCACCCACACACACTGACTTCTTGTGGTAATGAACTTAGAAAATAAATTAGAGCATTTCTGACTCCGCTCACAATGCCTGTTCACGGCAAGGCAACACAAGATGTGACGTAACTTTTCCAGGCATGAGAGCAGAAAAACAAAAAAAAAAAAAAATAAAGAAAAATGAGGGGAGAATCAGAGGCAGAAGTGAGGCAAAGAAGGAAGTGAAGATTTGTGCCGTGTTCTTAGCGGTTCAATCCCCTCGAGTGGTCCTGGTGAGCAGGAGCAGAGAGAAAAGGGAGAGATGTTCCTGCTGCAATTTCTCTGCCTGATTTGTAACAGGACGATAAGCTTGGCAGCCATCCCTGCAGGACAACTGGCCAATGGTGGCACACCTTTCAAGCTGAGAAGGGCAGTTGGGGATAAGAAAAAAAAAACAAAAAAAAAAACACAGACACACACACACACACACAGGAGCTGTATCACACAAGCAGCCTTCGCTATCTCCAAAAGTCTCCGATTGTCATACATGAACCGCCTCCGAGGACATAAATTTTTCACGTCCGCTGTGCCAGCGTTATTTGTTTTCAGTGATTTGGTACTCTCCATATGAAAGCCTGTTGGGTGGCGTGTCTGCGAGCGATGTGGGGTTATCACATGCATTATATAAACATAAACAAGAGGAAATAAAGCAAAACAAAACCAACAGAAAATTGCAGCTCGTGGATGCTTTTCCCTCCAATGTAAACAATGTAGTCGGTGGTAGTTAATGCAATGGCTAAATAATGACGCTTGTGAAAATGGAAGCGGGCTCAAATGGAAACTATTGAACTGCGAAACAGAAAGCAGGACCGCTGTGATCAAAATTGTGCAGTGGCTGAAGCCCCGTTGCTCTGGATATAATTGTATTTACCAGTAATCATTGCAAAACCCCCACGGGCCACTGCTGCTAAGAATATCTATCGGACAATAATATTGATATTCGATTTGCCTAACTGAAGTCGGCCTTCTTAAATAACATCCGTTATGCGGCGCCCTGCATTATATGTGGGGGGAAGAAAGAGCGCCTGTATGGGAGTAAAGCTACAAGAATGATTTGAGAGCCCGGTCCTTTATCAGATATATCACCGGGAGCAAATTAAACCACGTGGAGTCAAATAGCCTCAATAAGAGGTTTGAAATGACTCAACACAATATTCTCCTTCTACCAGGAATCTATAAATGGCCCATTTAGCATCTGTGACCCCGACGCCTGCTACTGAAGGAGAGTTATGGCCTTTCAAAAGGAAACTATCATGGATTTTAGTGAAGTAAGAAAATGTCCCCAGGTACCGTTAGAGCAAATGAAATTATGCATGACCTCTTCATTACTTGGCTTAATAAGTGATCTATGGACTGGTAACAATAAAGATCCAGCTGTCACCCAGACGTATGAACCGCAAATGGATGAAAAAGATGAAAATAAATCCACAAAGCTACTTATTCAGTACTGTAGGAATGCATCAAGGTGGAAGCTCCACTTCTTTCTCAATCTTACACACACACACACGCAGACACACACCCTCACACACGACTGTGATATCTGTCTCTCATTGGTATTCATTGACCCTGGGATGGAGGAATGGCATCACACTTTTCATTTAATCAGACTCTTATGGGGATCAGCTGTAGCTGTGTGTTTGTGTGTGTGTGCGTGTGTGTGCGTGTGTGTGCGTGTGTGTGTGTGCGCGTGTGCGTGACCGGTGGACATAGGCTGTCAGCAGATATTAACGGAGCCTCGTCAAGGTGGAGGAGCGTCGGGGCTGTGGAACCCGAAGATGGGTTAAGTAATTGGATTCTTGTTCAATAAAAGTTGGGCTGAGAGGATATTTGTGTGTGTGCACGGAGCTCAGGTGAGCCTCGATGCGTATGCTGATGAAGCGCTATAATTTTGTGAGTGTGATGTATCTTAAGTGATATTGAGAGTGGGATGCATGGCGCTGGCAGACACATGCATACTCATTTCCTGAAAGAGCAGAAAGTTCGTCGTGGCGGTCTGGCCCGCCGGTTTGACCGACTTGTCGACACGGCCCGCCAGTTGGAGCAGCATCTGCGAGGCGCAGTCACTGGAGGCAGTTTTAAGCTGCAGTTTTTGTCCAAACTCACACTTATTCTGAGTCACAACTTAAATGTGAACACAAAGACATGATGCCTAAATTCCTGACTTGATGTGACTTACAATGTACAAGAATCTCGCTCTAACTTGAGAGTTTGCGTGAGCGTTGTCACATTTTTGGGGTGCCTTCGGTATCCGAAGCCATCCTGTCTTTGTTGTCCCGACAGCCTCTGCAAACAAAAAGGGAAAAACACCAGCTGTAAATGGCTCCCCGCTCTTAACATCGACATGATTTTCAGTTTAGTAGCAGCAGTGAAATCCTCCACTGATCCGTCGACTTTCCCCTCCTCATTTGTGTCAAGATGACAACAAAGCACGGCGTTCTCTCGGCCGCTCTCTGGGAAGCCGTGCGCACTCCCGCAGCAGATGGAGCACGCGGACCTTCAAGCATGTCCTGGCTCCACTCGGGGGGTCACTTCCCAGCAGTTTCCCGTGGCCCTGCTCACCCCCCAAAAGCAACGGTCCCCGGAGGGTGCCTCTGCCAGGTCCCCGATTCGGCTCACCTGCTCCTACTGGTGCATGGGACCGGCGCCCTGACCCTCGGGGCCCTCCGAGATTCGCATGCTGTCGGGGAGGGCGAGGCCATCCACCCCGTGGATAAAACTCATTTCGGTTACGCGTGTCCAAGATCTCATTCTCGCGGTTAGCGCCCGAAGCCTGTGACCACAGGTGAGGGTCAGAACAAAGAACGGAGGGGGAGAAATTGAAGTTGGGCTCGGCGGCTGCGGTTCCCTCCTCAATGTGGTCCGACTCAACTTCTGCACTCCTGCAGCCCTTGCACTGAAATGACAGTCGATTTCATCATCTATTTCAAGGAGACAATCACGGTGTCAGATATCAAAGTACAAGGCCTCATCCCCGCACGGGAGGAGACGTCCAGTTACGACGGTACAAAGGGCGAGTCTTGGTTTGACTGGCGTTCGGTGGACTCGGGCTTACTGGCCTTTCTCTTACTTTAGTCATAGGATTCAGTCAAGTCGCCCTCCTTGAAGTTAAAGATACAGTGAAGGGAGAACAGAGCCGCTCAAACACGGGGAAAGGACCGTGAGTGTGAAGGAGGCGGAAGGAAAATCATGGCACTCCATTGCAACACTCAGAAATTTCATCGCATTTCATCTCAACATTTCCTTAATTAAACAATCACACACGTTTTTCAGCACGTTGTTACATGTTTTAGTGGTTTTGTGGAAATCTTTCAGTTCAGTTTGGTACCCGAAGCTTCCTGTGTGTGGTTTGCATGTTTTCTCTGTGTCCGAGAGGCTTTGCTCCTTGAATTCTGTCCTTTTTTTCCCCCACTTGCCTTTAATGGGGACGCTAAGTTGCTCGTAGATGTGTGGTATTGCCACTCTGTCTTAGTTGTCCAAGGTCACCTCTTCCTTTTGCCCACCGTCAGCTGGTACTGCTTCCATCTCTCACAACCATAACTTTAATATAGTGGGTATAGAGGATGGATAAATGGATGGGCTGCATCAGAAGCTCTGAGTGCTCCAGTGTTTTAGCGCCAGACGGGGACAAGTGCTTGACCTTGTTTTCACTCACAACTGTGTTTGGAAAGTGGAGACAATTATGTACAAAAAAAAAAAAACATATGAATGTGTTTTTAAATTAAAACAATCTGATTAATATAGGAAATGATATGAAATACTTGACTGCAAAGTAAAGACATTTTCATCCCAGAACAAAAGCAATCACAGTGAAAGCTTGCATGTAAACATCAGTAAATTAATTTAATTATAGCTGTATTGCATTAAAAAGGTCACATTTTAATTTTTATTCCTCACTGCATAATGTCTCTTGCGCGAAGCATTTTCCCTCTGTGACCTGTCCAGATGCTCAGATTATTGTGAGAAAAAGTCAAAATGCAATTTATAAAAGAAAATAAGGGATGCAGAGGGCAGAAGTGACACGTTGGTCGAGAAATATAACGGCTTTAATGTCAAAATTGCTAGATTTTGGTTTAGCAAATCAAAAACTGACCTTTATATTTCTACCATGACTGGTTTTTAAGGTGATGGAGTGGTTAGTGCTGTTGAATCACGGTGAACGTATCCCTGGTTCAGGGTCTGGGAGAATCCGCAGTCTAAAAACATTACATTTAGGAGTTTTTCAGTGTTGAGAGGCTGTCTCTCTGTGTTTGTGCCGGGATCGACTGGTGACCTGCCCCCATAGTGAGATGAAATTAGCTCCAGACCTCCTGCTATCTCAATTTGGATATAGCATTACTTAATTTCCTTAATGTTGCACTAATGTGTCGAGTCTGCTGTTAAGACAGCCAATCCCTCAGAAAAACAGAATATAAACAGATTGTGTTTTTTATTTATTTCATGCAGTGTGCGTACAATGTAAAACTCTTTCGTAAATAATAGTAACGCTCACAGTGTTTCCTGTGCCTCAGTGTTCAAAAACAATGGCACCACTGTATTCAAAGTTTTATTCAAGGCGGCGCATTGCGGGTTTTCTGGCCTCTTGCAGCGCAGCGTTCAGTCTTTATTACTGGGGAAGCAGGAGCGTGTGACTCGGCCCCGGGAAGCTCAAGGTAGCATCATAGATTTGACCAGTCAGTCGTGTAGAGCACCAAGTCCTTCATTTACTCCCCGCATTCCCCTGTCTGCCTGCCTGCCTCACGCCGGTGACCTCCGGTGCACGCCACGCATCCAAACACACAGCGACATACACTAAACACACGGCGGCAGCAGCAGCAGCAGCACACCGGCATGTTTTATGTATGGGGGAGTTCGTCTACTCCGTTTCTTTCTTATTCTTTCCATGACGAACCTGCGCACAGAGACGCACGCACAGTCGGCGCTTCCCGACTAACTCACTCCACCTCTTCACACACACTATTTTAGCAGCCTTGAAAAGCTAAATGGTGTGAAGTTGAGTGTTGGCCCATCTGTCTCCTGTGTGTTAGAGAGAGAGAGAAAGAGACAGAGACGGAGAGAGAGAGAGAGGGCGAGGAACGGGGGGAAAGAAAGATTGGAAGAAGAAAAAAGAAAGGAGGGACCGGGGTCAGGCCCATTAATATGAATCACCAGCAGAACCCCACAGCGGGTCCATCTGTGGTTGTACACTGCCCAGAAACAATTCACAGCCCAGACAACAGGACATTAATAGGTGAATGGGGGTAAAAAAAAAAATACTCATGCATGAATTCTTGACAGCTTCTGCACACGGTTCAAGGTTTCTTCTGAATTACTGTCCTTTCCACATCGCTGTGCTGAATATAGTAATCAGTGAAAAGTGAGACTATGTAATGTAACTGTGTAAGTGAGAGTAAGATCCCAAATTACAGAATGCTGATTCTGGAAGCGAAGGGAGTTTTTGTGGTGGAGTTATACTTCCTGTGTTTGCTCTGTATAGTTCCTTGCAGCGGGAAGTCTTCTATCCGAGGAAGACACATGAAAAAGCTCTTTATGGTGTAAATTTATTCAACACAATGTACAGGAGGAGTGCCAGACTGTTGGTGCTGAAATCAATATTCTCTTTTCATGGATACTTTAAACAGTAACTGCCCCTCTTTGAGGCAGATTTACAGAGCCAGGAGGCCAGCGTGTATCTGAGGCACATGCGCTGAATAATATAGATCTATTATGGATCTTATACATAGCAAAGCAGCAGATTTTTATGAGGTGTGTTTTGTGGTCTTTGTTAAAGTCTTAGTATGTCTAAAAAGCTTAAAAAAGGACCGACTGATGCCAATAATTTGAAAGAAATCCAAGTCCTTTGACTTGCTATTGTGGGAAAATAAAGGTAGGCGTGGGATCAAAAGAGGTCCTTCAAACTTTATTCTAAATGCGTTGTATAAAGCATATTTCTCTCAATATTTTTCTTATTCTGAACAAGCCTGTGGAAGAAAAAAAAAAGATAAAATAAAGCATGAAGTAACAACCACACAGCAGTGGTTTATTCAGGAGAATGGGCAGAGTTAAATCTCTGCCACCATTGAGGATTTGCACTTCAGTTTCCTCTAAAGTTTAGTTAAGAAAAAGAAAAACGTGTCAAAATGTAGATCTTGGTCTTGAATGATTTGGTGACACCTAATTTACCTGCGAAGAATAACTGCATTCAAGTCAATGTAAATCGTAATGCAGTCACAGAATCTGTGCAGCGTGAGTGTGTTCATCAAACCCAAACACTCCATATGATGACAGGATTCACCGCTAATAAGGCGATTATTCTTCCACATCACATCACATGCATTGTTCCCTGCGGGTCCCCCGCGGTTGAGCACAATGCGAATGCTGCATGGCAACAGCAGAATCAAGAAACGGTGAGAACTACCATACAGAGCAAACTGCCACTTATAGAAAAAACAGTCAAGAAATGCCTGCTCGGAAAAAAATATTGCATATTTGGACTTTGGATAGAATTGTGAGGAAGCAGCACAAAACACTAATCAAAGTAATTCTATAGGAACTCCTAACTGAAGCAGGTTTTCAATGTGTTGCACCTGGTTGATGTCAAGGACCATGTAAGTAGTCTTCAGACTGTAAGTTAAAAGCAGTGGTCAGAACAAACACGTTTTAAAACTTGTGTGACTCACAAAGGTTGGTAACAAGTAGCCCTCCGAACCACCGCTCAAGTACTCTTGACTCATATTTCTATGTGAAGCACTGTGAATTGCCTTGTGCTGAATGGTCTACTAAATACATTTACCTTGAAGTTGCTCTCAGTTTCGATGAGGTCGATGACCTCCGTCCTCAAACGCCACAGCTTGGCTGTCAACAGTAGCAAAACCTTGATAACCTGATGCAACTGTCACGTGAACTGTGTGTTTTATGTTGACTCAAGGACTTCGCCAACTGGGATCAATAAAATACGGTACCGTATTTTCCAGAGTATAAGTCTCACTTCTTTTAGATGATTGGCTGGTCATGTGAGCTGATTGTTTTATTGAAACATCCTGCTAAACTGTTTGACAACACAATGGTGATTCAGTAACTCAAATTTTTATTTTGATTTTTAAATCTATCACTACTGTAATTGACTGACAGATCAGTCACAATCTCACCAAAAACAAACGGCTATAAAAATGATGAAATTTACTGTAGAAATTGGAAATAAAGTAGCGGAAAGTGAGTCTAAAGTGTATAAAATGTGTGAGGGACTGGAGAAAATCAGAGAAGCTGTTTTTGAGATAAAGAATGGGTTAAAAGCACAAAGGGCAGAGCTGGAGGAACAAAGATATATCTTCAAGATGCGTTTTTTTTCCAGTGCATTCAGTGCATACAGTGCATCTATATAGAACGTGACAAATCGTGAGTTATTTCATTCAGTATCATTGAAATCCATCTCTTGTGCTTCAGTGGTATCTACTGGAAAAAAAAAAAGCTGATCCTAAAACTCCTGGAATATTTTATCTCAAATAAATGGTCTAGTGTGTCTTTTCTCAGTTTAACAAACCAGAAAGAAGCAACAAGTTGGGACCCCCGGGTGTTATTATTGTCCCCGATCAGATGGAACTTGTAAAAATGATGTGGAACCAAGCGACCATTATCACTTTCACAAAGCAAGAAGTAACTTCGACATTGTTTTCAAGACCCGTCAGAAAGTGAGAGTGCAGGACTTCGTTTCTTCTCGGCTGGTGAGAGCACTGCTGCTAATGCTACCAGGCTCGCCGTATCACATAACTGACAGGGCTAATTGGCTGAACTTTGAATATTACTGGACCTCTCAATGCTCTCGTATTGCTCGGCTAAAAACAGACCAAACAAGCGTGAATGAATCAGGCTGTCGCCTCACATGTGAGGATGAAAACGCACCAGTGTGATCTTGAATAGAGCGTGAAACTTCCAGAGGTTAACGTTACCCGTTCTCATGGCACACAGCGGACCGATGCTGATTTCCTGTCTATAATTACTGTAGCTCTGACAGCAGAACTAATGCCACTGGGCTGCGGGGAATCAACACCATCAACATTTCATTTAAATTGAACTGCATCAGTGACATTTTTTTGGTTTCAAATTGCTTTATGTCGTCACATAACAGACACGTGTTCTGTCTTTATATTCTAAAGACCTCGAAGCTTTGTCATCCAAATCATCTGTCTTTATTTCCTCCTCCATTCCTTGATTTATTTGATCAAACTTTCCCATTTAAATACTTCATCATCAGTCTTACTCAGCCGTCTTGTCAGTGAGGATCCCATGGAGCTTCTCTTCTTTTTCCAGACGTTCTTGATCAGCCATGATTCTTCTTTGTCTCCTTAGTTGTCGTGCAAACGGATTGCATTTCCATCTTTGGCTTCATCAATTTTAGATCCTCGGTTTTTCCGTGGATGAATGTGTTGAATGACACTTCATGTGTTTAAAGGTCGATAAAGACTATGGTGCTGTTTTGTGCATTTATACAATTCTGTGAATCAACATTTTCACCATCAGTGAAAAAAATCTGAATATGTAGCCCACCCATGTTAAAAAGCTCACTGATGCCTTCTCTCAGTGGTAAAAGTCTCCAGGGGTGGGGAAGTTGGATTTATGCACTTTTAAAGCTGCAATCCAGGCACAATTGAATGATTGAACACTGTTGTGCGAAATTACCTGTTAAAATCCTCTGATTGAATGCTGTTTTTGTGCTCTCAGACAGTAGGGAGTGTGTCCAATAAATATGCAGAAATTGAAATGGAAAGTAAAAAATGGAGCATCTTAAATGTCAACAACTGCCAGCTGCAAGTTCGTAACAGTGATGCAGCAACTTTAATTGTAATTTGCAACTAGGGAGCAATGACTGCTGATCACGGTGCAGAAAGTTGCAACACTGATAAGTCACTGGATAAAATGTAATTACAGATAATCGCAATATTCTTGTCTTGGTGAACACATCTGACTATTGGAAACTGATGAATACAGTGACGCATGTGATATTATTACAGGTAGCATTGCGTTACTTATCTTGGTTGCTCTCATCCAGATAGTCACTTTCTCATCACTTTGAAATAATTCTGTCAGGTGATTAATGAGGCAACTCAAACCACGACTTTATTAGTCTTATAAGCTATGCAGCAACAAAACAATTTCAAAAACTGTTTAGCAGTCAGACTTCAGAAATAATTATCACTGCCAAGACTTGACAATGTTGAAGAATTGCACTCTGTGACATGTTTGAAAACAAATATTCGTGTTTCCTAGAACTGGTGACTCCACTCACTTTGTAGTATTTGTAGGAAGGTTGGACTCGGTTCTGTTTTGAGTCTTGGACATGAGAAAGTAGGACAGGGTGAGGCGGAACTGGGTGTTCACGTTTGCAACATGTAATCTTGCAACATGAGATTAATCTTCCTGCTTGCTGACGCTTTCATCACCAAAAATAAGCTTTATACTTGCATACCATGCGAGAGCATGGGAGAAGACTGCAGAACTTTCAGATATGTTTGCAATTTGCAAGTGATAATCATTTGTGAAATGGGATGCGGGCACCATTTGCAATCTGCATAAGTAGTTTTTGCAAATCGCTTTTTGTGAATCAGGCCCCTGGCTGCGATCGCAGCAGACCTTGCAGGAGGTAAGACAACTGGCAGAATGAAGAGGCCTGTATGTTCCAACATACGAAGAAAGCCCGTTCAGCCTTTTCCAACTGGTTTCTCTTGTGAGATTTATGGCTCAGTGCTGCAGTGCCAGCATCAGTGTGACGCTTTTGGTCTTGAGCTGACGATCACTGAGAGGGACGTGGCTCCAAGCTCTTCATCAGAGGCAACCGAGGGTCTGAAAAGTCATTAGTTTTCACGTGAATGATGGTGTTTTTGATGCCCAGATGGTTCGGTGTCATTTAGTGTGCTGAGTCACACACTCTGATGCTTGGCACATCCTGAAGTTTACTCTGAACTTCCTCTAATTAGCGAGTCTCTAACAACAAGTATCAATATTGACATTGGTCCTGCCAGCGTTAGACTTGTCATGCCTGGCATTAATGTCAGCAAAGTCTCGCTGAGAGGTAAAGCCACCAGCTTGTGTGAGCTTTCATCCGAAGCTTCAACTGAGGGGAAGTGTGAGGGTTACGAGGTGCAGGTTTTGTTTCAACACTTTAAATAACCTGAAGAGACTGGCTCTCTTTGTACTGCTCTGTGGAAACTGTAATTTACTCTTTTTTTGATGGCCACAATTTTACCTTCACCTCTATCAAAGTTTGAGTAAGTAAAATTAATTAGAACTTAACCCACTGAAACAAGGATTTACACCTCACCTAAACCGTGCCGTCATAATTTAACAGCCACCCTACCGTCGCCAATAAAAACCCAACCTTGCATTACTCAACAACAAGGGAGTCCAATTTGTAATTCAGTAATTAAATTCCAGATACTAATCCCGTTAATGCTCCATTGCTTCCACAATTTGGGGCTTGACTTGTTTTCTGTCTTATCTGGTGCTTGATGGATGGTTGACATCAATTTTAAAAATCATTTTGTGCTTTAAAAGCATCGCCCGCTGCTGGCGGCACAGGATGGTTGGGAGCCTGTGAGCAGGCAGTCATCTGTAACTGGAAGCAAGAGAAACTCCGAATAAGGGTGGAAGTAACTAAGTTATCCAGTTTCTAGTTTAATTTGCCTACATTATGCTCGTGTGTGTTCAGCTGGAATATGTGATGCCAGTGGATCTGTGCATGTGGTTAATTTTCCAGAGTTATTTTCCTCTGCTTTTGATTTATTTTTCTATTTCATTGAACTACAGTGTTTTGTATTCATATGTACATAGCAGGCATGGAGCTGTTTAGGCTCTGTAAAACTATTAGCTTGTATACATATTAAAATCAACACAACAAACACACTCCATTAAAAGATAAAAATTTTTCAACATTTGATAGAGCCAGAAAAAAAGCTGCAGTGAACTCCACTCCATTGATATATAGAAATTACCCAAGCTCCTGAATTTCCCAAGATGTGCGTCTGAGAGACACTGTGCGTCTTGTTGAAGATATATTCTCAAGACCCCCGTGACTTATTTTGGCTTTGTACCCAATGGCCAGCGTGCAATTCCAAAATCCAGGGAATACAAGGACAGAGGGTGAATTACAAGCCTCGAAGTTTATTCACAGATGAGAACGAATGCACGAGCCCAAGGGTGTTGGTGAGACTGATGCATCATATCTTAGGGGGTCCTTTTGGTGTACTAGGAATTTGTGCTGACGAAACTAGGTGGAAAAGCAAAGACTCGTGCTCAAACTGCTCGTAAAACATCAAGCGCCCAGTCTTTCTCAGACTGTAAATCTGCATTATCTGTGCACATGTTCCTCAGAAGTTTGTTCAGTCCTGGACAGCTTGAGAAAAACGACCGCCTTGGCATTCTCGGGGTTGGATAATCATAAAGACTGTGTGAGCGCTTTTGGGCCTGTAATGTGCATCCAGGCTAAGATTAGATCCCTCTCAGTCCAATGTGTTGAAAACCTTACTGGGCGTATTTAGGGAAGCTGTCAAAGCTGTCCCTTCCAGACTATGTTCAATTCCACCTCAAGCGCCCTAAGGGGTGGTGTCTCGGAATTAGAGCTGTCTCATTCTCTCTCCCCCACCCACCTGCACATAAATTCACACACTCAAACACCCCTGTTGGCCATGACCCATCTGGTTTCTTTCTACTTCTGTGGTTTCCCATGTCTGATACAGAAGCCAGAGCTGGTTAGCTGACAAAAATACATTTAATTACCCTCCAGCAGCCCACCTACCCACATACCCAGAGAGACAGACAGATGGACACATGCACACGCCCGTGTTACACTTCAGACACACTATCTTCTAGTCTTTCACCTTGCTTCCTGGCCTCTCCACCATCTCATCACTCGTCTTGCTCTGACAGTCTTATGTAAGTGTCCTAAGGCAGGGGAAATATCACTGTGTTTGCACATAACATTATGTGTGCAGGCATGAAGACACTCTCGCACATGCAAGCACCCCCAGCCAGGGCATGTCCAGAACTAGTTTCTCTTTTGGAAGAAGGGAGGCGGGTTAGTTTGTGAAATGGCCTGCCCGTCTTCCTCAGGTTGTTAAAGTCTTGGGGGAATAGATTGACTGTGACACCTCTGGTCCACCTGTCTATGTGGAGATGGTTACATAACGAGTCCGTTTTAAGGTCTGGAGATTGGCTGATGGGTCAGCTCATGCAAAGGCCTGAAAATGTATGAGGAGAGAGCCAGACGATCCAGACTGGAGAACAAGATAAGGTTCACACAACAGAAGAAAAACTGAACTGTTGGGGTTATGCACTGTGCATCAAGTTCAACTACAAAAAAGTTGACTTTCTTTTACTTTGACATTAGGGAAGTTGAAGCAAAGGCTGATGAGTATTGCTAATAGATCTTAGTGTTTCACCGTCACTCGGGGTGTTTTGGGGGTTCTAACATAAGGAGCTATTACTTATACTGTATATTATATTTAATTACATGTGTTAACAAACTCACAAAGGTACTGTGTTTTTACTGTTCCCTAAAGACAGTAGTTTGGTAGACAATTAGACCATCTGTTCATTTAGATGCTGAACTTCAGTAACTGACTTGAAAAAAGCAGTTATTATGACAGCACTTTGTTGGCTTTGCAGTGGTGTTGACACAGTGCCTACACAAATTAACATGTGACCATTTAACCCGACTTAAAACGGCCGCTTTACCATGAACATCTGCTAATGTTCACTTTGTTTATCTTGCTTCTAGTACATGGGCTGTTCTTCTACCACCTACACCAAAGGCATTAGTGCATAAAAAAAAAAAAAAAAAACCCTTGGCTCAAAAAGGAAAGTAGTTCAGCCGTGTCATTTATGCATGTGTTTCTGCTTTTTTCCTTTACCTGGACTCCAGTTAGCTGTTCGCACCTTCATCAAACCCAACCCAGTAACCTCTCTGCTAGAGGCGGGCCTACTTTAGCTAATGGGAACAGGCATAAATCTAACAATGAGCAACTATATATTTTGAAGAAATGTCTGCAGAAAATCTTTCACTAAATACGGGCAGAGACTTGTTTTTTTTTTTTTTTTTTTCTTTTCGCAAAATGAGAGAGCCTTGCCTTCACAAATCAGTGAACAAATTCTGTATTCCAGGCTTCTAGCATTTGCAGCACATTCCGCGTGCATATGGCTTATGCACATTAAAACTGTAATAAGAAAGTGTTTACTAAGACTGCAAAGCAATTTAGTACTGTGACAGCGCAATGATTCTTTGGAGCAGTAAATCAAAGGTGTCATATGAAAGCCTGGAGCCTAGCGATGCTAACAGTCTGGCAACGCCCCTGCCTGTGGCCACAGGTTTCATTTGGAGCCTGATGACCTGGATAAATCAGTTTAGTCCAGCTTGAGGCAGCTGTGAAATGTGTTGGCGTGTGTAGATGGGTGTTAAAATGGTGTGGTAACGCCCTTGGTTACATTCAGTGCTGATGTGAAACACCCCTGCTCAGACATCTAAATAGCATCATTTTCAGGTGGCTAAATGTTGGTGCTGAGTATCTGTTTTTGCCATTGACCACCTGCTGAAAAGTAAATAACTCCCGAAATCATATCGCATCACTGAGTAATTGCAACCAATCACAAACATAACTTTCAAAATACACCTTGCTGCATATTCAGACTGCGAAACGGTTTCTCACAACATCCCCCTCAATATGTTCCAGGCTGGCATACATATAATATCAAGTATTTCCTGTATTTTGGGCTTCAAATCCATCTGAACAATGCTGATTTTTATATTTTATCAATTCAAATCAGATACAGCATCTTTACAACTGTCATTAAAAACTGTACTGCACAGTTCTGATATGACTACCGCAGCTCTCAGGCTTAGGCTTCCCCAGTCTAACGACGTGTATGTTGGCTTGATTAGCGACTGTAAAATTGGCATGTAGGTGTGTGCGATTGTCTGAATCTGTGATTTACTTTGACCCGCCTTTAGCCACAGGCAGCCAGGATCAGATTCAGTGCAACACAACCCTGAGTTTGATAAAGGGTTGTAGAAAATGAATGGATGGACAGAGGGAGGGTTAAAAGAAGGCAGGAGTTAAAGCAGGGTGACGAAACAAGGGCAAAGTGATTGTCGATCAGATAAGTGAGTGCTGATATACTATGGGCACAAAAGCAGTGGATGGTGGAAGAGTGTGTCAAGTAGACAGGAAGACCTATAAGTCAGTCTGTTCTCTGAAGACGTAGGACAGGACTGCATCCTGCATCAGAAACCCATATTTTAGCCAGTGTGGCGGGGCAGAGATGAGGTCAACACACCCATCCGTCACAAACACGTAAAAACACATCCGGGGAAATGCGAGTGGTCATCTGTAAAAGTGTCACATGTGACAGTGATCTGTTTTTGATAGGATAATATATGTGTTTGGTTCCATTTTAACATTAGCGTTCTCATTTCCACCGGGACCTGTGTCCACCCTCACACAAATCCAGCAATGGATCATTAAACCCATCAGCACTTATAGTAACCAGCCACAGCTGTGATTTTTCATATAATCAGTGGTGCATGGAAATGCTTCCAGCTTCGAGGACAGGCGAGCTGTACGCTCGCTCGCACACACAAACCGTAAAGGACAACTTAGCTCAGGTAGCGCAAAGCAATCTTGGCAGGCAGTCTTGGCATATTCGCAGCCTTTTACTATCAACGCAGCGAAACAGAGGGGTGACTCTCGCGGCGCGGTCGCGAGGTAAGGTGTCCTTGGGTAAACCAGTGTACAAACAGCGAACAGAGAGAGATGTTACTCTGTTCCCAGATTACACGGCCTCACCAGCTGCTTTATGGCTTCGTTAATTTGAAGTTGGCAAAGTGACAACTTCAAGCATCACTCAGGAGAAAGACTGATGACGAGCGGCAAAAAGAAAAAGTTTGCACGAGCAAAAATCAACAAAAGCTTGATGGGAAACACACCGGTATAGAGCAACAGATGCTGAATATTGCTCTCATTTATTCAGGGCCTGCTGTGTTAATGGCTGTGTAAATCTGCTGGTCTCACAGAGTGGTAGAAAACCAGCATTGGCAGGCTTCAACAATGCAGCCTAATTGGAGATAAGCCTGAACAACAAGCCTATAGCTTAGTCTCATAAATTACAGCTCCTGCACAACTCCAGACACGCTTGTTTTTTCTTTTCTTTCTGCATTTCCACTAAATCCCAATTTTAAATACATTGTAGTCTCTTGTTTTTCCTCTTTATAGCTCTTATCATGTTTTTGTCTTATCCATGCGTAGTGTTAGGACCATCCTCCTCCATTCATTCATACACCCCCTCTTTTCCTCCCTCTCTCTCTCCCTCTCTCTCTCTCTCTCTCTCTGTACTACTTGCCCTGGCCTTCCCAGGGTTGTAAAGAGGACTGTGCAGATTGAACAGTAAATTAAATTAATGTAGGCCATTTCTCAATCATTTTTCATCCCCCTAAAATGATTAAGGCTGACGTAAGAAGTTCATTAAAACAGAAAACATTAGGCTCATTAAAAAGCCATTAAAACTATCGCAGAGAGGTGATTTATGCCGGAGTGCGACTGGGGGAGGAAATGATTGGATGGAGGGGAGGGCTGCTGGGTAAGTCCGAATGGAAGGAAATGGGAGATGGTGGTGGTTGATGGTCAGGAGTCAGCTCTTTGTGTGTATGTGTGTGTGTGAGTATATGTGTATACATATAGTGGTACAAATGGTGAAGAGGTAAGAGAGAGAGACGGAGACAAAACATGGAAACCAGTGGGTGGTAAACATTAGGGCTTGTAAGTGTCAGGATCCTTCCTTCCCGTTGCACCTGAGCTGGCAGTCCTACCGTACATCTTTCCATCTCTGTAATGTCTTCACACTAAGTCAGCAGAGCTTCACTCTAGACATCATTAACCGTCCGTAACCGTGGCATTTACCAAGCTAAATGTCATTGTTCCTAATTGTCGTCTGTAAAACAAGGCACGACATGTATCCAAGAGACTGCATGCATGTGCACCCACGCATACTAATTCCTCAAATTTCAACCCCGTCTTAGCAACGAAACTTCTCTTGTTCTATATATTCCACCTTCTTTTTGTACGGATTGTGATTCATTTCGGCGAGATTGCATCTCAAAGCCGGCTCTCGTCATTTGACAAGGCGGAGGGAGAGCTTTCAGCCGACTGTTGCAGGTACAAAGTGGCAGAGAGATCGGTGGAGATGGAGAGGCGGAGGGGAGCATTTTGAAGAAGGCCTTTGAAGCGGCAGGCAGCGGCTCTGTGTCGGATAGATTCGGCGGCGTGTGCTAACGCAGCAGCTGGTGACTCAGACAACAGCGAGCCCGGTTTGTTGGAGCTCGACTCACCTGGAGAGGCTCAGCAGATCGGATGGTTAGATTCTGCTCGCTCTCCGTCTCGCTGGAGGCAAGGTTTCACTGATATGTCTGCCGCTATCAAGCAGACAAGCTGTCTATGATACTAATGTATCACCGCATATTTTACTTGACATGCATAGGGGGAAGCGCAGCTATACGTCCTCTCATATGCAAGCTTTCTTGGACATTTTGATATTTTTTTTTTTCGTCAAACACTTTTCTGTCAGACTTTATCTCAGAGATATAGTCACTGTCTACTTAGCTTATGTATTTTTCCCCTCAGTTTTCACTCATTAAATCATGTGTCATTTGATATTTTTCATCCAGTTGTGTTTTACTTGCGTCTCTTTTTCGCCGTTTTACAGAAAACACCATACAACTAGCTGAACTTATCAAGGAAGAAATCCCTGGCACATTATTCATTCTGATTCTCTAAAGCGTGCTCTGTCAGTTAGCAATTTATTCAAATATTCAGTGGTCTCTCTGAATGTGGGAATGCATACATATTGTTGCTGTCGGACACATAAAGCATGCAGAGCAGGCTTGAAGGGCTGCTACACTGCAGCTCTCCTGCTCCCTCTAGGTATGCCCAACCCGGCCGCATTTATTCCTTTGAAGACAGAAGAAACCTTTACATGCAAATGCGCCGGCATGCACCCGCAAAAAAAAAACAACAAAAAAACAAAACAAACACATCCTACTTTCATGCAGATGTTTTTGTGTTTAAAGAGAATTCTAAATGGCGCCAGAAGCGGGCCAGTTGATGCTTTTAACCTGAAGGGATCCTGTCGCCGGCTCCCTAATTGTGTGTGAAGATGCCAACTGTTTTTTTTTGTCATGGGCGTGTGTTTAGTGTCTACCCATCCAGCTGACAAAGACACACTTTGATTTATAGGCAAACAGCGGAGCTAGTTAGCAGTCTGCCGACACGGACAGGGTGTTTGTATGTGTGTGATTGGGGAATTGAAGACTGCGTGTTTGTGTGTGTGTTTGTGTGTGTGTGTGTGTTGTGTCAGTCTAGACTGGCTTAAACCCGCTCAGACAGTGACAATCTAATCGTCTGCTGTAATTGGTCACAGATCTTATTTTTAAGCTGGCTTACAGTTCAACATCAGCTGCGCTCTGGAAATGATTCTTTTTGCGTGTCATTAGTGTGCAGGACGACATGTGTTGCTTTGTCCATCTGAACATCGCACAATAACCTCACACGCTCAGTCAATTTAGAAATATTAATTTGATTATAATATAATAATGTGCTAAATTATGGACTGCATAAATAAATGTGTGTAATCAAGTAATCAGGTAACTATAGAAACACATGTAATACCTGACGATAATGTAACATTTCTATTAATTTTAATGTAATGAATCCCTTAATGTAAGAACTGAGCAATAGTATAATAAGATATGTGATCGATTGTTATAGCAACATTTTACCAGTAATTTAATAACTTTATATATGACTGAAGCATTAAAAGGATCTTTTAAAAATGTAATAACATAGTAACAACACTGCATTTCTTGGATCTTAAACCTATTTTGCAGGTTTGTGCAGTGTGGAATCAATGGATAGGACACTACACACACACACATTCTGTCTGAAATTAGCCTCACAGGTATGTTATTGTACTGCAGAAACCTTGAGAAACCTCACCTACACACGGAAGACCGTGCAAACTCGACACAGAATTTCTTCCTCAGTTCTATTTCACTCCACATAGCCAGAGTTACAGAATCTCCAGGTTCTCAGGTTTCCTCCCACAGTCAAAAAAACATACTTGAGTTGAAGTGGTCACCCTAAACTGCCTGCAGGTGTGAATGCAAGTGTGTCTTTGTTTGCCCCCCCCCCCCTTCCGTGGTGACCTGGAAGCTTGGAGTGGCTCCAATGCCCTGCAGCTCGATGTTCGATGAAGCAGGACTGAAGATGGTCGGATTGATGGTCACTGACGGCGAATGCGCTTTGATAGTATTAGCAGTCATAATTCTTATCTCATCATCAAAAGTGTGGCTTTTTGTTAAATATACATATAAAAACCAACAATTAGCAACTTACTGCCAGCAGTGGGAGGAAATCTGTGGCTGTGTGATTTGATGGCAGCTAAAGCTAACTGAGCGGTTGTGGAAAAACCTCTTCCAGAAGTTACATGGTCGAACTGCAGCTATCATTTATGTGTCACAGGAAAGTGTCAGCTGTCAGGATCTGTGATAAGGTGTATACATGCAGCACAATCCTCCTCTCTGCATGCTCCATCTCACTAAATCTGATTTCTCTAACCCAAGATCACACCCTATCCCAGTTTTTGAATTCTGGATGTGACACACACTCTGGATAGTTTGGACATTTTCTGTTCTCTTGTGGGCTTATGGTGTTTCTCTTTGGTCATTTGATTCATTTGTGCTCTTTTTCTGTCCCTTCGCCATCACTTATGTGAGATTTTTATATGTTTTTGTCCTCGTGA
This sequence comes from Salarias fasciatus, assembly GCF_902148845.1. Classification (NCBI taxonomy): domain Eukaryota; kingdom Metazoa; phylum Chordata; class Actinopteri; order Blenniiformes; family Blenniidae; genus Salarias; species Salarias fasciatus. The sequence goes on along the minus strand of NC_043746.1, from coordinate 7,798,239 downwards.
ATAACTGATTTAGTCACGCAGGACGTATTCCCTCTTGCTTTGTATTGGATATTATCAGTCTTTCCAGTGACGATGAAATACTTTAAAACACCAAACTAAACCTACTAATTGGGGATTTGACCTCACTTTTTTTTTATTTGACAACAACAGTGGCATATTTGTTTCTACAAAGCAACACTCCTGAAACTTCCAAATTACCTTGATACTTTTATCTATTAAATTTCTGTATGGCTCGAGCTCTGCTTTCCCCTCTCTACTATTTAATGTACCGAATGTCTGAATGGCTCTGATATGCCTTTTTGTACTCTGCACCTGCTCCCAGACTAATTGCGGCGATATCTCAAGGTAAAAACACTAATATCTATGAATGAATTCAAGGGTTTCATTAGGAATACGCTGAAAGAAGAATGCTGTTCATGTGTCTGAATATCTGTTACTGTTTTACCTTGTGGTTTTCTACGGGCTCTACTTTGTTAAGGTCTCCCTTGAAAAAGACCTTGATCTCAATGAGACTTCCTGGTAAAATAGCACAAAAAATAAAATAGAAATAAAAGTTCTATAAATGTCCATGCGTAATGAAACAGTCCAAACCTTGAAATGAGAGAGGGTGAATTTAACCGGGTGGTTGGTGAAAACAGGAATGTTGTCCAACGGGGCAGTGATGGCCGCTCCTTGAATGCCACTTGGCTATTTTGGAACCAGTGTAAGATTTGGAGCCAAAAGCAAGTTGAATGGCATTTGGTAGCTCATTTCTGTGTATTTTAAAAAGGGTACGTGAAGAGCAGCAGTGGAGACACTGGGACCATTAACCTGGCACTAAACCGGAGCCCTGGACCTTGACGGACTCATCGATGGCCTGTAAGTCAACCAAAACACCGAACGCACTCCTTCTTTTTTCCCCTCAGATGATCTAATGGTGAATGTCAGTCTGGGGAGTAATAACACCACATTCGTCAGTAAAGCATTATTAACTGATCACTTTTGTGATTTAAGGCAGCAGACAGTGTACTTACAGGCCCCCTTGTTTCAGGCCATAGATGGTACAACAGCTGGAAAGTTGCTGAATTTTAAACTCAGTTTTTTGAATGTGATTATTGCAATAAAATCCTGTTCACCAGCAGAGGAGCACTGGATTAATACTCTGGTAATCCAGCCCATCTGAAAGCTATGTGAATATTGGTCAACTGCAACTGTGAGTAATTTAATAGTGCATGATATTAGATTAAAATATGTTTTCTGCTTTTTCTGTTTCAAACAGCAGTGAAGCAAAAATGACGAGTGAGAGTTTATCATCAGAAATGCATTATGGTGCAGAGATTTCTGACTACGTGTGATGGTCATAATCGAAATCTGTGTTATGAGTTTATCTAATCTGTCACTGAAATCTGCACATGCTTGTCCTTTGTCTCCTCAATTTCTACAGATTTCTAGCCTTTCACGAGAAAGCATTTGTGCCATCTTATTGAGCTTGTTGGACATGTTTTGCTCATGCTCCTGTGCTGGAGTTGAGGATTTGCAGTACAACAATGGCCATCTCCTGTTTTAAGGTATCACCATTGGAAAGTGATGCAACTTCACTGCACTGTAGCGGAGGTGAGAATTCAGCTGGGTGCAGAAGTATAACCTTTTAAAACAGAGAAGAAATACCCCCCAGCAGTTGCATTGCTTTCAAACCTAAGGCGGCCTAGTAAATAAGTTCTGTATAATCAGAATTTCAAGGAGTCAGGTTTGCATTTATAATGGAGAATTGTTCATTTGATGTCTTCCTGTCATGTCGGCTTTCAGTTTATTTTGACAGTTTCTCCCTTCTTGTTTTATTGCGATTTCTTTTAAAGGATGTCTCCCCCTTCTCCCCCGTTGCTCTCTGTCGTTGCTTTTAGTGCATAATTTGTTCTCAAAATCCTCTGATCTGTTCAGCTCCAAAGGAGCCTGTTGACACATGAATTATGGAATTGGACATTATTCAACATTGTCTGATGCTCCTCTTTACATTCTGTTGCCGTGCATTTATTGGCAGGAGGAGATCGCAGTGAAACACCATAAGCGACTCCGTTTTATAGTTGTAAAGTCTGATGTAATATTTGTTTATGGCAGAGCTGCAGTTCCACTGGTGCAAACTGTTCTCCTATAGAGATGCGTGGAATAATGCATATGCAAATGCTGTCATGCTCAAATACGTCTCTGTTGCTCTTTGCAGAGCGGCGCTGGATCTCTACGGGGTGAACAGCATTTGCACTGCTTGTGTGTTGTCTTGTGGTTTCTGTGCAAACAGCGTTTAGAGCTTTGCTGAGCCCCACAGAGTAAAACCACACTTGGCAGCACATTCATTGCAACTGTGGATGTATACTTTTGTGACTTTTTAGGAATTTTTTTTTTTTCTCCCTTTTTTCTGTTTTTTTGCATAATTACCACGGAGAAGTTTGTGGCTTTGTGTGCATGTGTGTGGAGCGGCGCTCTCTGTCAGCGGCGATAGCATGGTGGTCAGTGTGAAACAGAGGTTTACTCAGACTGTGTAGTCAAGTGAATCCTGGTTTACACACACACACACACACACACACACACACACACACACACACACACACACGCCCAGTCTTGTATTTCTATCCTTGTGGGGACCGTCCATTGACTCCCATTCATGTCTAGCCCCTAACCCTGACCCTTACCCTAACCCTAACCCACACCACAATAAAGCCTAACCCTAAACAAATGTTTTTGCACTTTTACTTTTTTCAGTAACAACAACATGGTCAAGAAAACACTGTTTCTCCTACTTAGGACCGGAAAAAGGTCCCCACAAGGCACGTCGTTCCACGTTTTGCTATCCTTGTGGGGACATTTGGCCCCGACAAGGATAGAAATACAAGAACACACACACACACACACACACACACACACACACACACACACCAAATATGGCCTTTGGACTCCATCAGCCCAAATGAGTGACATGCAAGGCCAGCTTTTGCTTTTTAATGAATTAGTCATAACTGTCATCATCAATCAATCAATCTATCAATCTTTCACTCACTCCTGCAGCGCTGCCGTGGGGCCATGCATAATGCATCGTCTGTTGGTCTGAATAGGAAGACAAACTGCTCATTTCGTATGCATACGTTTGTGTAGCGCTCTAAACCGCCTTTGCTTCGAGACGCCGGGCGCCGAGCCGAAGGCGCAGCAGAAGTGGATCCAGTTTTTCTGATGAAATGACCAACGCCTATCTCTGACTTCCTGTCAGCGGATCGTTCTCCTCCGTTTCCCCCTCCCTCCCTGTCCGGACTGATGCCTGTCACCGTCAGTTCAGTAAACAAACACCTTCTGCCCGCTGTGCGTCTCTCTGCTCTTGAACGCTGCTTAAGTTGGTCACAAATCAGAAGAGCGTAAATGACATTTCAGCAGCACTGCAGTAGAAAAACAGAGAATAGTTTGATTCAACCCTCTGAATGACGTTCAGTCTGTCAGAATGCAGTGTTGTACACACACATTCATGACTGTATGCTCAAAGAACAAAGTGTGTGTCACAGTCATGCCTTTTCCAGCATTTGAACATCTCTGAATGCTGATTGGATCTTCTGGAAGCTTGAAGTGACGCTAAACGTTTCTTAATTATTGTTGATTTCAGTCGCTACCATTGACCTTTAGTGCCATTAATGAAAGATGAGCGGCAAATGCATCATGTTTAACCTTTTTACCAATTTAAAATTGGATTACTGTACAATGAAATGTTAAAAAAGGGATTGAATATTGGTAATGGGGAAAAAGGAGCAGAATGACATGTTGACAAGTAACTATTATTGATTAATTAGGAAATTAATAGCTACTCATTGTATTAATTCTGTATTTGTTTTGAGTCCTATTTTCTGTAAAGGTTAAAAATATCAATTAGCAGTCTCATCGAGGCGATTTTTTTCTTTGCAATTTTAGCTCAGCGTAGTGTTTTCAATTATAAAAAAAAGGTTTTGATTTTAGGGTACAGAAAGCTGCAGATATTGAAGACTTCCTGGTGTAGTTTAATTCCCACAGAGAACGGTTGACAGCAGCGAAGTTACACATTAATACAACCTTTAAACTCTGAAGGACCTCCTTATATAAAGCTGGGGTTCAACGTCGATATCTGATGTGTCAGAAATTGATGTCCGGTCCATGTTTCAGGTGAGGTACAACAGGATAACTCATTTTTCAAAATGCAGTTCAATTTTGGGCAACTTGCAGGCAGAAAGTTTCCAGAAATTGTCCAAAGATGAAGGTAAATTCAAAACATATGAACTCAACTTCTTAAATTTAAATTTAACCAAATGTATTTTAAAGTAAACCAATCAAATGCATGCTTTTTGATTCAGCTAGCCGAACTTACACCCTATTGGTCAGCTTTTTAAGTTAAATGAGTTCTGATACATCACTCTAATGCAATGAAAGTTTTGCTAATGCATTGGTAATAAACCTTGCCCATCTCTGATATAGCTTGCATAATATTGTGATGTTTTTCAAAAATTCTAACCCTCTCATTTTTTTTTTCTTTTTTTTTTTTTTACAGGAAAAACCTATTAATACACAAACAGGAATAAATCAAAGCATCTTCAATGACCCCTCCCAAAAAAAGGGAACATAATTGTCTTTTCAAGTGCAGAATATATGGCAGGACTGTTGTACATTCTCACATTTCGTTGCACAACGGTTCCTTCGGAGGAATAAGTCGATGCGTTCATGTGAAGGTCGGCGAGTGGCAGAAGAAATGCATGACACATCAGAACAAATGATATTGCTCAACAATACAACACTTTTATTTATAAAAGAGGTGGCCGAGTGTCGTTCACCTTTCAGAAGTGAATGTGTTTCATATTTAAGAACTAGCTGTGGTTTTGTTTTTATCATATTCTTTGTTCTGGGTGTCATAAGTCTTTGAAATCACCAGGAGCTTGTTACAAACTCTGAGGTCAAACAGCCAGATGAAATATGTAATGTGTATCCTCAGCAAAAACCGCTTTGACTCGCACACTTCACACCTCAGCCTCCCGTCCTGCTTTTGGTGGATTCATAATTAATGATCTATAGATGAATAATGCATTTTCATTTCACCCACTCCAGTGAAACAAGAGTTTGTGGTGTGTGACCATGTCCACTCGACTTAAAACAACTGTTAGCCTCCCAACAATGGATTTTCATCTTCTCCCCTCTGCTTGCCCCCACCCCCTTCTGAATCTCCCTGATCCTTGGCAATGCATTTTCCATACACCTGCTTACCTCCATTGACTGGAATCACTTTTTTTTAATCCCCACACTGATCATCCGCCTGCTCGTAGCATCTCCTGCCCAAAAGAGAGACGATCCATTAATCAGCAAATAGTGCATTACCTTTGTAATTAACATTCAACTGAGTTTCACCCAGTAATATTTCATTAGTTTATATGCAAATAATTTTGAGCGATTGCCTCATTTGGTCTGTGAGTGCAGTGATATATTGGTCTGGTGAAGGAAAGCGCTTCAGTGTGTATTTGTCAGTGTGTGTGTGTGTGTGTGTGTGTGTGTGTGTGTGTGTGTACACAAGCATTGCCTTACTGTAGGTTAACGCGTTTTCATGAACTCTCTCTATTCCTCTGTCTCTCTAACGCACATGCACTTACACACACATGATAGATGGCCAGGCCATATATCCTTGTGCTGGATTTTTTTTTCTTTTTTTTTTTTTTTTTAAAGGCATTAAGCTCTTTACTCACATTGAACTAATTTCAAATTCGCTGCACTCCATCAAACGTGAGTTGACTAGTAAAACAGCACAGCTCGGTCAATTCCTCTTTCGTTTACCTGAGCTCTGCCTTCGGATACTTCAGGGCTATTCTCAACGTCTGTCAGTTTTGCACGTTTATTCAATCAACCCATGAGAACATTTAAAAGGCAGTTGTGCTGTTTCTGCTGTAAGCTCTCCATCGATAGTCCTCCTGTGTTTCCCTTCAGATGGGACTCTGTCGAAGCCGTCTCTGCTCTACCTTGAGAACCTTTGTTTGCACTTTGTGGCTTCGGGATACACATGCAGGGTTTCCGCTGGTGTATTGCGAGTTGATCTCCCACCAGGCCTGAGCATCGGGGATTGTTCCGGAACCACAGTTACAGTGGGGAGGCTCACTTAGCAGCTAAGTGCAGCTGGTAAATCCATCATCCTCAGTACAGCTGGGCACCCGATCCTCCGTAACACCGCCAGCTCAAATACTTAGTTGTTCTTGTTGGAAGTATTTTATAATGTCGCTGAAAGCAGACAATATACTCCCAAGTCACCGAGTACAAAAGGCCAATAGAACAGTACAGATCTTCATAGAACAGTGCAAAGACGCTAACTCCAGCTTTTTCTTAGTTTATTTCCACTATGATGGGACCTCACCACTTCTCCTCAATGTCAACCTGATGAAAGATGGCACCTCTCAGCCTGCGCATGCGTTAGAGAAGTAAAGCACGTCATTTATCAAGTCACCTGTTCAGGTTCAGGCTAAGGGGGCACGACCTTTCCAGCTGACACCCACAGCGGGACAGACCAGCAGGTTTTTGGACTGAACACGTAACTGGGGAACATGGCGGACATTTAAACTCCTCGTGCTTAGTTTAAAGCCTTGTGGTTGTGAGCTCATGTTTTTCAACACTGCGTGTTAAAGAACAGTCAGAAAATGTATTTTTTAGCTGTCAGAATAGAAATGGTGGTTAATTTCATGCATGTTCAATCCGGTGATGCTAACTAAATGGATTAAAAATTCATAATCTAAGGTAGACTACAGTACCTGATTCAGAACAACACTTTATAGTGTTCTCATTCATTGAAATGGAAAATTTACTTTGTATTTTTTCATGTCCGTTTAAATGGCAAGCAAAACTTTTCTGGAACATAAAATGTAAAAATGATAGATTTTCGGTTGAAATGTCATGTAGTAAGAGCCTGAAATTACTGCATTAATTGAGATCGCATGACTATTGAAGTGAGGGTTATTTTTTATTAGGTGTACATTCATTATGGAGGGTTTGGATGGATTGCTGAGGTCCCACTAGCACAGGAAAAAAAATCTGTCATAACAAATTCCACAGTTTAAAGTCACGGAGAACCAGCCTCTCACTGCAATAACGGTCACATCTCTGTTGAGACCTGGGCCTCCTTTTCACACACTTTGAAAACAATGTGAATTTTCAGACTTCAGCAATCGAATGAGTTGCCCTGACCGTGCAGGCTGGTTCACAGCTCGAGAGCGTTCTACCACATTCTCTCAAAAATACCTCAGAACTTAAACAGTTTAGCCAAATGAACCTCTCATTCATTCCTCGTTATTCCTCACAGATCGGAGGTCAACCCTCTCGAGTCGCGTCGATCCTTGACTCGTGTCTATTGAAACCATCGGCCACGTTTCTGACGCCATCGGTTTTGATGAGGGAAGTTTAGGAAAGTTACCTTCATCTGAAAGATCTTCGCATTCGTACGACACACCTCAGCTGCCAGATCAATTATAATAACTCGGAGTGTGATATGGGATCATATTCCACATATGTTGCCAACAGGGTTGATGGATGAATTACTACAACCTGGCGTTTCCATCACCACCTCCTTCACCAGAAGCTTCATTTGTAATGCTCTTATTAAACTCGCGGATCTATCCTTGGCTCTACCTCAAGGATAACTCAGACGTTCGTTCGCTCGCTGCCATTCTCTGCAAATATGTGTTTTGGATTTATATACGGTTTCTTTTCTCTCCATCTATCCGCCCACTTTCCATCCATTAAAAGCTGATACGGCTAATGATGCTAAACACAAAGAAGGCGAGGGAGAAAGTACGCGGGTTCACGCTCATGACAGTCTCTTTGTATTCATAATATATAATATTGATGATACTGGATGTGATGTCCATCAAAAATTGGTCATCAGGAAAAGCTAAACACAAGAGGAAAGATCACCTCTGTGTGTGTGTGTGTGTGTGTGTGTGTGTGTGTGTGTGTGTGTGTGTGTGGGAACCGCTTGTGTGTCGTGCCTGAGCACTCGAGATGTGTGCTCATAACATTTTCCAAAAGAGCTCGTGGCTAACCATCTTATCTCTCCCTTGTCAGACTCAACAACTTTGTGGAAGATACTCTGACGGTTTGTAATTATGTGAGACCGGGGAAGGTAAGGACAGGAAATAGATGGAACCAGGACCACCTTTAACTGTCAGGATGTTGGAGAGTTCTGTAAAATTGCATTCATTTTTCTGTCTAGCCGGATGCAAATTGGTTGCTTCAATAAATTTGAAATGGTGATAGGTGTTTTAGGAAGAATATCATAGTTCCTTCATTTTACATTTTTACATTCCTCTGCAGTGTAATGGTATTTGCTCAGAGTCTGGGATCTGGGCTATATTTTAACCAAGTGAGCAAAACACTGAAATGTTAAAATTCAGTGCAGTATCGAGTATTTACATGCTGTATTATCCTGGATCTTCTTGGAGATAAATACTGCTCCAGGAGTGCATACTAATAGTGAACCAGGTTTAAAAAGAAGGCTTTTAAAATGAGGTTCGACCACAAATTACACTGGATAATACGTTATTTATAGTTCTAATCAAAGATACCAATCCTACTTGATTCCCAGGAATATAAAAAGTAGTTAATTGAGAAACATGTTTTATGAAAACAAAATAGTGGTTCCCAGTATTTAGTTAACAGAGAAGCCAGCTAAAAAAAAAATCCAATTTCTGATTGATTTCATTCTGCAGGAGTGGGATCAGATATCTCTCTATGTTTAATGAATTGATGCCATAGTATTGAAGTATTAACTGCATATTAAAGGAGCCTTTATGGTTCCTACAAACAGCACTTGTGGAGGAGTGGTTCGCATTTCTGTTTCAGGGTGAGAACATCTCCGGCTTGCTGCATGTTCATCCTGTGCTTGAGTAGGTTTTTCCAGGATGCTACAGATTCCTTCTACAGTCTTAACGACACTTGTTTGAGGTACAATTGTAAATATTTAGGATGGCCTCTCCGGCAGTCAGCTCCAGCCCCCCTCGCACCTGAGAAGGATTCAACCCATAAAGGAAATGGAGGGAAATAATGTGAGGTCCCAGAGTTCAAATGTTGAAATGTTTTAATTAATAATGGTGGTGATGAGATGATTGATTTACCGTGGCGGGGGTGGGGGGCAGGATCCATTAACTAAACTAAAGCGATATCCAATTAAATTAAACTTCCTGAAGAAGCAGCTCCCCAATGTTTTGCTGTCAAAGCTGAAATGTCCAGAATGCTGTGAAACCTGCCAGAACCCAGCTCAATATTTTAACACAGTGTTCATTGTAATTATGTGATTTTTAGGCAAAAGCCGTCTTTTATTTCCTAAATTATCAACAACATTGCATCATAGCATCTTTTTCACATGAGGGAAGGGAGAAAAAGGAGTTTGATCTTTGATCTTATTTACAGAGGGAACGTTTCTCTGAAGTGGAAGGTCTTAGAAGTACGACTAAAGTAGAAGAATGTTCAGAAGAAAGTAGTGTGTCTGCATGTGTGTCTGGAATTTAAAGGAAACGTAAGCGCATGAATTAGTGAAAGCAGCCATACATATTCATACATGCATAAATACTTACACACATATTGTACATACACATGCACACACTCAGTAAATACACACATATTGAAGAAATCGTGTATTACATACATCATCTGGACGCACACACACAAACACACACGCACTTCAGAAGTCTGAAAAAGTAGTTTTAATCTCTTCGAGAAACAACTTTGAACATTGCAGACCAGAGAAATGACAAATGAATGAATACGCCATGACACATTATTTTGACATGAACATCAATCAAAATGTCCTATTGTGCATGCTCAGGAACACACACAAACACACACACACACACACGTACAGTAAATTCACACTTATTGTACTGCACATACACACACAAACTTAAGCATGCATGCATAGAGAAAGACGCATCCATAGAGTTGGCTGTAGTAATTCTTTATTTGTGAACAGACCTCCGTCACAGACGCACAAGCAATGGTAGATCACTCTCACACACACACACTTGGCAGAATATTCTCGCTCGAGCAAACAAAATAGTTGCATCTGTATGTGTTTTAATCCGAATACGGGTAGAAGTAAAACAAATGCAGCGTTTCCCTCAGGAGTTTGTGAGACGATGGCAGGTGGGGGGATTGCTGTTCGGTGCCATGTCAAACATGGCTTCCGTGGCGTGCCGGTGCAAAACTCAGCAACGTTTTACTCTTATATTTATACTCTTTATATTTTACACCATTCAACACCGACGGTTTATAAAGAGAGATTTTACTTGTCTTCTTTCTTTCTCAGGACATGTATGATCAGGAACAGTAATGTAAGACTGACACATGTATATTCAAACTCACTGCCTGTATGCATCTATGTGTTTGTTGATGTGAGCATTCAGCCCACCAGAGGGCGCCACTCTGACACGTGGCAGTGTTTCCGAGTGAAAATGGAAAAAAAACTTTTATTGATGATTATATTCATGTGCGTTTACACAACGGTAGTGTTCTGAGCCACTAAAAATATGACTGTGTTGAATTTCCGTACATCATTATTTAAAGTGAGACACGCTCGTCATTAGAGTTGCAAGCGGTGGTTTTTCTTGAGGCCGTTAAAGTCTGTGGCGCAATACAATCGCTTGTTGCGAACCGAGGATGTTTATTAGCTTACAGTCACAACGCTGCACCACAGAACTGTTTTTAAAAGCTTTCAGGAGACGGACAGAAACACGGATGAAATCGAACTGGAGGGAATCTCATGTTAAGCAGAAATGAGCTTTTACAGTAAAAAGTAATGTTAATAAATGCTTTCATAGTGTGTGTATGTGCGTGTGCGTGTGCGTGTGTGTGTGTCTCTTCCTACCACAGCTAACACTCAGGCAATATCATTACATGACAACTGCCAATGTGTCCACTTGGGCTGATTCATTGGCCCTGAGTCCGGGGGCTTGCCCGGGAAAGAAGGCTTTCCATCAAGCTGGAAGTGAGCAGACGTTGGCCTGAAGCTGACAGCTTTCCAATATGCAAACTTTTTGTGTTTATTTATTTGCTTCTTAATGACCTCGGGTTCAAGCCAAAGGGGCATTTTTTTTTTTTCCTTTGATGAAAAAAAAACACCCAACAACACAGTCATTTTTCCTGTTGATCATTTGTCACTGGCACATCAAAGTCAAAGACTGGAGTAACTTTGAATGGAAACTTTGCTCTACACTTGAGATGGATGCCTTTGAAAGTTTACCCTTTAATACCAATAAGTGCCTCTGTCATCCTCTCCCCGTCTGACAGCACATGCACAGGGATTCTGTTAACCCTGCCCACACCTCCTCCTCCTCCTCCTCCTCCTCTTCTCCACTCCCCCCCTCCCTACCTGCTTTAATCAGAGTAATGCCAGCACATCACAGCACTATGGGCTAGGTGAGACAAAAAGACAGGTAATGAGATTACACACGTTCTACAGCGCTGCGTGTAGTTAAGTTAGCAGAGGTGGGAGGTAGCAGGGCGGCCTCCCTTTCTCTGCCTTTGTAAGCTTTTTGGAAGGGCATTCAAATGAGTTGGCTGAGCACAAAACATAGCTTGGGTACTGCTGTCACTTCACAACTCTCTCTAAACGGCGCTGCTATACCTGTGGCACTTTCCTGACGGATCTCAATTGAAGAGAGGATCGGGCCGACTGTTACTTTGATGTGTTGTTATAACGTCCCGCAGCCCCCCCAGTCTTCAAGTGACTCTTGAAGTTTCAGTGTCTCAGCCTCTCCGTGCATCACACTCTTTGGCTCCTTCCTGCATGTTAATGAACTCTGCAATAATCCGCCGTGGTTTTTTGGCAGTGTGGGCTCAGGACATAAGGCTCACTGCTCCCCAGTCTTATTCTCGTCAGTCTTTCAGTATGGGCGTGCATGTGTGGGGATTTTTATGATGGCACACGTGTGTGTCAGTGCGTTTGAGTGTGTGTGTGTGTGTGTGTCTGAGAAGAAGAGAGAATAACGGATTCAGATGACAGGCAGAGACAAGGAAAAAGAAGACATGGCATCCTTGTTTTTAGTCCCTGAACAATGAGAGTCATTGAAGCGTTGTGTTTGTTTTTGCCAAAGATCACTGTCACCCCGCCTTATTGGTCCAGAAGGTTGCCACCATCGGACCAGTACTGTGATCATACCACAGCTGCCAACAGGGATCTGCTTTATTGTCAGTCATCGCCATCTAAACTGGTTTGGATGGAACTACCTGTGGGTGCACGGACACTTTTCTGCCGTCGGGACGGAAAATTTCCGGTCAACAGTTTCAGGGGAAACGTGATCTAATGTGATGTGGTGTTTATGCGCGCTGACAGATTTAATTGGAGAAAAGCTGCGTGACGCACACAAAAATGTCAGCGTTGCTGCTGCATACACACTGCGTGGTACGCATTGTGGCTTCACAAAGTACCAAAGGAAGCATCGAAATAATCCAGTTATCATATCAATCAAATGACTAAAGTATTATGAATGAAGAGAAATTTACTGATAAAAGGTTAGAAGGTATACAGAAAATTTTAATTCTGGTTTCATTAGCTGCTTTGTATTGAATGAAAGACTGAAGGATGCCGGTGATACAAGCAATACCTATGGAAAGAATCCTCCCCCCAAGGAAAGGACACATGTTCAAAGCAGATAAAACATACAAGCAAATTGCATTTGTATAATGCTAATAGGTTGGTTTAAAAACATTTTTTCGCGTTGTGTTCATATATGCTTGCAGCACAACAAGAGTCGGTGGAGTTAATTAGATCTTCCTGCCGTCGCTCCAGTTCCCAGTCAAATAACCGTACGGGTAATTAGGGTGAAATTCGGGGTAATTCACACAGGGCACAGTTTTGTTCCGTCACACACATGACTACTGCCGCCACCAGCTGCATTTCAGAAAGTCGAGCGGCTGATGAGATGTTAACCATCTTGACTTTGTCGTTTTTGTTTTTTTTGCTGCTTCCCGTACGACTCGGCGCCGCTTCCATCAAAAGCCGCTCCGCACACCCGCCGGGTGTAAACACGGACATTGTGGAGACGAACGAAAAGCGACTTGAAATTCCAGGTAATTATGGGCTAGCCATGCATTTGACACAATCTCAGATAGCATCAATAAGGGGAAGAAACAATCACTCATCCTTCCAATTGCCAATACACAGTCCGATTACCTCAATCAATTGAATTAAGCAGTTTAATTTAAAAGAGGAAAAAGTAACTTGTGAAAGTGATCTTGGTTGTCTTAATAGGAATAAAAAGATGCATTCCATTACAATGAATGTGTTTAAAACCAAGCAAACAATTTTTCTTTCAGTTAAGTTATTTTGATGAAATTTACATTTGGATGAAAAAAGCATGCTTTTCATCGTCACTGCTTCCCAACTGTAGGCAGTAATGCACCAGTTTCTTGTTTCACAACACAAATGAATAAAAATGGGGAAAAATATGCATTTTTTTTTTTTTTTTTTTTTAACCTCACAAATGATTCCTGTCACTCTTATGAGCTTTGTACGGAACATAATGTATTTTCTTCTTTTGATCACATGAGACCCGCCAACAGTCTGCAAATGACTGAAGTCCTGTTGATTTAGCTGCTTTGTGCATGTGCTGTCCGTGTTTGTATACATACTCAATCAAGGCATGCAGGGAAGTAAAAAAAAAAAAAAAACTCTTTCACAACTATAGTAAACATATTAGAAATGCAGGGAGGAGTGATGTGTGTTGAATATATTGCACCAAACCGGGGATCTAATCTATTTTTTGTGGGGTGGGGCAGACCATAGTGGGATTAGAGGAGGGGGGGGGGGGGCAGTGAGGTACAGGTGCCGGTGCTCCCACCCTGCATGCTGAGCAGAAACATCAGATTAGTGCAGTGTGTATGTGTGTGTGTGTGTGTGTGTGTGTGTGTGTGTGTGTGTGTGTGTGTGGTGCGTCTCAGTAAGCCTCCCCCCCCTGTTCCCAGAGGACAGAATAAAACTTCAAAGACCTGCAGATTATCTTTCATTAATGCAAATCAGTGTGTTTGAAATGAATTGAACTATAGGAAGGCAGCGACGGAGACTGCTTGGTCTTTCAGCAAATGGGTCCCTTTCACTGCTCTGCCTCACCCCCACCTCGCTCTCTGGTATTTGGAAGTTTTGCAAAGTAGCTCCCGTACCGTTCATTACGCTTTAATACCGACGCCATCAACATCTCCAATGAGCTCGCCTCTCCTCGGGCTCCAGCAATCTGCATCCGTGTGTCACAGATGACCACCGCAGAACCCCACAGGTGATCCATCACTATAGTAAGCGGACAGCGGGGACCAACTAGTAATGCAACAATTGATCGATGTGCAAACTGTAATTAAAAGAGCTACGCTAATAAGCACCTTGGGAGCAATAGCTATTCCACACGCACGCGTGATCGAAAGGCCGAAGAAGCCTGCCGAGGAGGAAAAAAAAAATAAATAAAAAAGAGGAGAAAAAGACTGAGGAGGAGAGGAACGGGACGAGGGCTGGAGATGGATACGGGAGGTATTAAAGATGAGTGGAGTTGGAAGGGTGGGAGTGAGGGATGCTGCAGGGCTGCAGCGAGGCGGCCTGGGCAAGAAGATCAAAGCTCAAGTGTTACGATGGACAGATTGAAAAGCATGGGGTCGGGGGAAGGCAGAGCGGGGCGCTGCTGGCTGAATATTTAACGAGAGAGAGAGAGAGAGAGAGAGAGAGAGAGAGAGAGAGAGAGAGAGAGAGAGAGAGAGAGAAAAGGCAGGGAGGAGGGCAGACCGGGGAAGGAAGGCTGACGTGGAAAGGAAACAAATATCTGAGAATTAAGGAACCTTTATTGGAGGCTCACGTTTGTTTTCCTGCCCAGCCACATGTTGGTGCGTGTGTGTGTGTGTGTGTGTGTGTGTGTGTGTGTGTGTAAGTGTGCACAGCCTTTGCAAATTTCCCACTTGTTTGCATTACAGCGGTATTGGATGGGGTGAAGGAGAATTAAAATGCAGCCCTTTGTCTCCTAATCTCTAGCCATATCTTATTAAACTGCACAACCTTACACATTCTAATTAATACCCATCCTAAGTCTCAACAATGACTCACAAACACACCCCTGACATGCATGTGTTTTGTTTTTGTTTTTTTCTTCTTTCATGTGTGTGCGCATGGAATCAAAAGCACACGATCACACGGACCAAAGTCATAAACCTTGGGTGGGATATTCTTCTAAATCCCTTCGTAAACAATTAGGCAAGTTATAGACTGTTTAATGAGATAAAAGAAGATAAAACCTTGTCTTTTGTTTGTCTGTCCACTGGGACCAGGAGCTGGGAGTTAGTTTGTGTTATCGGGATGACTCCCCCGAGGCTGCTGCACGGCTGGAAAGCTACGGGCATTAACACACACCGCTCCGTCTCAGGGTGTGTGTGTGTGTGTGGGCCGACGCGTGTGGGCGTGTGTTTCTACTTTAGTGCGGCGCTCCAGGTGTAAACCGAACATCAAGTTTATTCAATTTGTCTTTTTTATTTGGCACAGCCTCTTAGTTTTTTTTTTTTTTCCCTCTCCCTTCCTCCCGGCCCCCTTCTCCTCAGCCCTGAATATCCGTGAGGCATCCTCACCGAGCCCCGCACACCTTCAGACAACAGCACAGCGGAGGCACGTTTCAATTGCCCAGGAGGCGGCAAATTAAACAAGGCTGCGAAGGAGAAATTCCTCCCTCTCCCTTTTCATTTGAATTCGTGATTGCTTGCCGCGGCGTTGCTGTCTTGCCGCTACACGTTGGGAAGCATGAAATGAGAGGAGCTTTAGTGTTTATTGAGACT
The DNA here is from genome assembly GCF_902148845.1 of Salarias fasciatus. Lineage (NCBI taxonomy): Eukaryota > Metazoa > Chordata > Actinopteri > Blenniiformes > Blenniidae > Salarias > Salarias fasciatus. Next base: position 7,782,438 of record NC_043746.1, on the reverse strand, counting down.
CACGCGGCGTTGAGCGGACAGGATACAGTGAAATCTCATTTTCATTCATACCAGCCAGAGCTCATTCAAAACAATGTGCCAGGAGCTCTCTCGCCGCAACTGTCGGAGAATAAACCCACTTCAAAACAACAGTTTAGAGAATTACTGCTACCACTTTCTGTCTTTATCCATGCCTTCACCTTGTTTGCTACTAATCCACTCATCGCCAGAAAGGCTCCCGTTCTGTCAACAACCCCTGCGAATCTGAAAGATCTCGCCCGCCCTCAACACTCCTGCAAATATTTCAGCCCCATTTATAACCTCTCCATCACATTGTTGGATCCGCAGCCCTGTTTACTTTTTAAAGTGAAGCGGATTTTTATTTAAGACTGCAATTTACCAGAATAGCCAGGGAGGAAATAGCAGAAATGTCACCCACACTCCAATGAGCTAAACCGGCTAAACGATGACAGGCGCTCTCGCTGTCAGATAAACACACCAGCATGCGGCACGCTTTAACATACACTCCACCATGCTCATTAGAAGAGGCTAATGCTAACGTTTGGCTCGGCAAATTGGCAAGACATCAGTCTCTCATGATATAGTAAGTGGGTAAAGTGTAGGAGAGCATCGCATCAGAAACCCTCATGACCATGTAATGCCGGAGATGCTGGGTTTCTTCACTTCAAAGGATTTATGCTATATATGGGGGTCTTTTTTTTTCTTTCTTTTTTTTTTTTTTTCTGTCACAACAAGAGATGAAAGACTCTCCGGCATGGAGAGTTGCTCTCACAGCCTCTTTTGGGGTTACATGTCACCGCAGTTAGCGTGAAGAATGACTTCAGCAAGAAAGTCGTCCTTGGGCTTTAATTTTCTGCACACCAGCAGCATTCTTTTGTCACTTTCACATCTACATTGTTCCTCCTTGTTCCGTCCCAGAGCTCCGGTCGCCTGAGTTCCCCCCCTCCTCGTACCCCTCCTCCGTCTCCTTTACCCTCTCCACTCCCCCTTTTACTAATTTGTGTCTGGACTAATGACACATTTATCTTCGGTCACCTTCAACACGCTGCCTCTCAAAGCGGTTCTTGACAAATGCTCTCACTTTCCAGAGGCCGCCAGTGTCAAAACATCAGAGGGTAGAGTGGCAGTGTAAATACCAACAAGTGATGCTTCCTTCAGGATAATCACCGCAGCGACTGGCCTGCTCCTGGCACTCGGCAAACCCGCTCTGCGTCTCCCTTTGATTTGCAGCCGTGGGGGTTTCTGGGGTGGCGGTGGTGGGGGCCAGTCGTGTTATCTGTGTGCGTGCAAGCTTGCATCTATGTGTGATTAATCTACAGCGAGCTGAAGGTAGGGCTGCAATCAGTGCTCCATTTGTGAATAGCAAAGGACTCCGTGACCATGAAGGGGAAATGGGAAATGGGAGCTGGCGTGTCCAGTGTTTTGGCAGGGTAATGGAGCCTAAGAAGTTATTTAGGACCAGCTCTGCCCTGTCACATGCCTGTCACACTGCTGGCGCCGCCGTGTCACATCCAATGTGCGTCTGGTTGAGCATGGCGCGGCACGCCGGCGTCTCCCATAGTCCCGCGTCACTCAAGAGACAACACACATCACAATCAAAATAAATAGATAAATAAATAGAATGCGCACGCGTTGCATCGCGGCAATGAGGGAGGCGAGCTGCGGCCGCCCCGTCAAACCGTCAGCTCTGTGCCCCGCAGATAAACATCCTCCCGACACGGTGACATTTTCCTCAATGCAGCCGCGGTGCGAAGGCTGCAGCTGTGCATGGCCGTGCATGCACGTGTTCTCACGCATATGTTTACGGGCGAGTGTCTGTCTGAGTGGTTTATTTATGCATGCAAGGAATAACAGGCCTTTTATATAAAGAGCAAAATTAATGTGTGACCCTGCTGTACTGAGTAATAAATCACTCCCTGTGAAGGATGAGAATTTTTTTTTTTCTTCTCCACCTCCCCTCCCCAAAATGTTACCATTAGCATTTTGTTGTGTTGTGTCTAGATAAATGATTGCAAGATTTATGCAGAGCGAATTAGATGATGCCAAGTGTTTCTGGCACGGTCATGAGAGTCATGTCAAACCCTCCTGTTTTTGATCAATGGGAAAAGAGCAGCGAGTTGACTTCATCTGACTTGACACGTACTTTTAACTCACTGTCAAGTTGAGTTTAATTATTTGTTATTTGTCTTCTTTATCTTATATGAACAGTGATATCTGTGGTTCTGTGCTGTGGACAGACCGGCATGCAGTCAGTTGTTACTGCCTCAAATTCTGTTCAAAATAATTCACAATCTTAATATGCAGGTTTAAATATTAAATTAATGATGTGTTTTTGTCCAAAATTCCAGTTTGTATTATTAATTCAAGTTTATTAATTCAAATATTGATTAACTTTCAATAAGAATTGAAAAAGTAGACCAAATTAGCTCCTTTGTTTGCCCAGTAGTGTTTTTTCGTAGGCCTGTTTGGAAAATTCGAATTGTTTTGGATTCCAGAATTTCAACATGATGTACAATTAATGTGCCTGTTGTCTCAGCATCGTTAAGAGAAAAGAGAAACCCTGCAAAAGACGGCTGAGCCAGACTTGCCTTTACCTTGAGTTTGCATGTGGGGGATATTCCTGTTGAGTAATTTCTTGATGTCAAGTTAATGAAACTTTAAGTGTGTTCAATACGTCCCTGAAGATATTGTTTGTTTTAAGAGGCTTTATTTTAAAACCTTTATTTTAAATGCTGCAGTCGACTGGCAGTTCTCTGGAGGTCAGCATTTTAAGTCCTGACGCAGTAAATCCCTTCTAAATGTGCTCCAGGAACGGCTCTGTCTGCTAAGATGACTGCTAGGGATATGGTGGAAGTAATGGAAGCTACGTTGGCTTCGCTCTCATACTGTTCCAAAGTGGAGAAACTGCTGTGTGTTGGTGCTTTCGCTTCAACGAGTGGAGGGTTCATCATTTGACGGGGTATTCTATCACATCCTCATTGGATCTTTACAGTAGTCTGTTTTTCACAGCTGGCTGAATCTTTACTGGATGGATGGAACTGAACAGAACCTGGACACCAATATGTAGAATAGTGACAAGACACAAAAACCGGGAGTTTTGTTTCATGCAGTGGTTAATTTATGTAAAGCAGGAATATTTTCATCTAGTTTTAGTCAAGAAAAATCTTTGGTAATTTAGTCTCTATTTTAGTAAATGGAAATTTTATTTTACTCTCTTTTTAGTGATTTCACCCAACCACTTTCGTATAATTTTATAGTGTAGTATGGACCAAACCCATTGTCAAACCCATTTCACAAGTCAGTCATGGTTATCTTACTATTATATTATTGATACCTTCTAAACTCAAGAATACACCTATTCCAGACGAGGAAGATGCTCTGGTCAACATTTATTTTACCAACCAAACCTGTTGGTACACACACATGGATTTAAATGAATAAATGAAATGAAATAGTTTCACATAACTGACACAAAGAAAATGTTCACGTTTAACATACAGAGAAACAAAACAAAAACACAATAAAATGTGTGTCTGTGTCCTGCTTATAAACTGAAACTGAAAAGAACCACAACACAACAGACGGCACTGTGGGACAGGAAGCGACCGCGGTCCTACGGCGCACTATGAGACCGGATCAAGGACGGCGATTTCGTCTTTTCCGATCAAAGAGAAACTGAGATAAAATTTCTGACAGTCTGAGATTTTTGGTGATCGTCTCAGACATGTAAGGACCCACCAGATGAAGCAGATGATTAAACTATTCCATATCCATAAAGCGCGTGACTCACTCCGCACTCACGTTGACCCACGTGCGTCATCGACTGCGATTCAGCATGCGTCTTCATCGTGAAGTCAGTCTTTTTTTTTTTTTATATATAAGCTTGTTTTTCTGTCAAAACTGTCGCTGCACCTTCCACTCGCTGTCTTGTCTGCTTTTCCGTCTGATGCACATGCGCAGTAGAGGTCGGCTGTGATCGCTCCGGGAAAGTTCTGCCCAAACAGCTTCAGAACTTTCCTTCCACGGCAGCACGACGGCGATGCACGAGCATTTATATTATCAGCATTTTCCACCCCATCGGAGCGGATCTTCTCCGCAGCAGGAACATCTGCTCTCTAAAGAGAGCAAGACTTTCTCCAGAACACGAAGAAATTATAACTTTCCTGGATTTGACGAGAGTCTTGAGTAACATAGTCGGAGTGTAGACTCAGATATTATAGACTCAATCACAGCATGAACATTTACAATGAGTTCAAGGACATCTGAATGGACAGACGACCAAGCTGCATTACTGACAGGTGACTGTCAACTATCAAACCACCAAGTCCCAGGAGACTTTGACTGGGAGTCCTTCCATCCTTGCCACCATTGATGTTATTGTCCATCTTGCACCTATACAGAAGAATTATTTATTATAGCAGTGATGCACATGCGCAGTAGCAGTGTTTCTGTTGACCCGTTTCCACGGAGACATCGCATTTTCAAAGGTTCCCCCTTGAGAACCATTTTCAAAAGTGTCTCCGAACATTGTTGTTGTATAAACTGACACCCTAAACACAGTGAAACTTTTCCGTTTTCACTTAAACTGATAAACTCAGCCTTTAAGACTCATGTTGATAAAGATCAAGCAAAGCTTTGGTATCAACTGAGGATTAAAAGCTAAACATCTTGTGTAACAAGATAATGCTTTTCAATATTCCCATGCTGAAGTTGCAGTGATTTAGCCAAATTATAGTGATTTATCAGCCACATTCATTCCTGACGGGAAGAACTTTGAATCTCTTGGTCGGACCACCTCGGAAGGTTTCAGTTTCACTCTCTACTTTCCCATACTCCATTTGTCCTCCTCCTCCCTTTCCACACCCTGTGAGAGGTTGAATTAATGTTTGACTGTGGGAGACTTGTAGATGGCAAATGTTCACATTCATTATGCATGACTTCCATGTTGCTGTTAATTTCTCGGAGCCAGCCAAGTCGAGGAAATGATTTTGTACATTATGTTTGTTTAATGAAATTGTCACACTAATGGAAGTGAGGCTGAATAAGATGGAGATGACTGTTTCTGTTTGTCGTTTTTATGACCTTTTTTTTTTCCCTTCCCCTCCTCTCTCTTTCTTTATCGCGACCGGTTTTCACATCATCACCCTCGCTCCGTATTTATGGACCAGTGCAGAACTCGGGGAGTCCAGAGATGGGCAATGAGGGAAGAATTTTGTCAGATCCTTCAAAACCGCTCATTTGCTCGCAGGTGGTGATATTTTCAGCATGTTCTCATTCATTTCTATCAATATTGAATGTATGAATGTGCGCGGGTCCAGCCACATCTATTTGTAAAGCGTACAACGGTTTGTGTACAGCTCGCCCATTTACTCAGGGGCTGCATGTGTTTTGAGTGCTGAGGAGTTCCTCTGTGCCCGTTGGTGAATAATTTAGCTGTCTGTAAGCCTTCTCTGGCCACAGATCTCTCTGAGCAAACATGCTTTATCTCACCCGTCACTGCACCTGAAACCAGGCAGCGTAAATCTATGATTCTAATCACAGCTCCGTGTTTTTTTTTCACCCCCGAATCACTCCTTACACACTCCCGCATTAACTCAGGAATAGTAACTATCCAATTACATTGAATTTATGCAGCTAATAATACATTTCGATCATCACGTGGATTGTGAGGCTGGCTGAAGATGGATGATTTATGTACAAACCCTCAACAGCTGCATTAGGTTATATCTGATGACGGATCTAATGCAACACTTTAAAATGTGTTGTTTTTTTAGCAATCAAAACAGCCTTCGTGCAAGCAAATATCAAATGTTTGAGCTGATGCAAGCTTGATATCACAACATGATCTGAATGCCTCATAATTTCTTTTTTCTGCAGTTGCAGGGCACTTTCTGACATTTCCTTCATACATTGCAAGGGTCGTCTTAGGTGTGTCTTTGTCTTGTTCTGCCATCCATCCATCTTCTGTATCCACTTTATCCAGACTGTCCAGTGGTGGGTGGCTGGAGACGATCCCGGCTAACACTCGTCCATCACAGGACAGACCTAAAGACGCGATATTACCGTCGCACACACGCTCACCTGTGGGAAATCTGAAACCAGCTAAGGGTTAAGCTAAAAACCCATGATTTAAATCACTGAAACCTCACACAGACTAAATCCCATTGAAGGTCTGAACCAGGAAACCCGGATGGTCGTTTTCCTCTTCAGTCTGCGGGACCGCCTTCTCATCTCTGATCCGTTTCATCTTTGCTTCAGTCCATCTTGAAGGTATTTTTGGATTGTGTCAACAATATGTCTTGTTGTTTACACGGCTTCACTTGCTCTTGTGGATTGCACATTGAACTGTGTTCAGACACAATGATTTTCTGGTGTTGTTGAGCTCATAAAGTGGTTTCCAGGACAGAATCATGTTTGTTACCGAGGCATTGCTGCCTGAGGATCAAAACCATATAAAACCAATATTGACCTTCTGCTAGTCCCTCGCGTACAGAGATTTTTCCAGACTCTGAATCATTGCACTGTACTATATTGTACTGAAAATCGGTGGTTCCCAACCTGGGGTCAAGGACCCCCCTTTGGGGGGGGGTTGCCAGAAATCACAGGGGGCCCTCAGGCTTTGCCTGCTCTGGGGTTGTCAAAATTAGATTCACAGGTGTCAAAAAAAAAAAAAGACATTTTTTATTATCTCGTGCAAACCTGAGAAGTTGCCTATCACTTCTGTTTTTATGTTAGGCTCCTACTTCTGTATGTTAGTTAAAATGGGTGTGTCCCAAATGTATTTATGTATTTTTCCCTGTCTGTGGCACATCAGAGAGGCTGTCCTCTTACTGACTGGGAAATATAGAGGATCATTAAAGAATTTTCTCTTCAATAAACATAATAAATCAAGTAATTTAAAGTTATATAATATATATGATATAATATAGAATAATAAAGAAACATGTGCTGTGTTGTGACAATTATAAATCATTGCAGACTGTTTTATTTCACACAATCCTCCCAGCCTCTTGTGATTGAGGTTGTAAGAACGACCGTAGCAACAGTAACATGAAGAGAGACAGAGGAACAGATTGAGGGATAGTAACCTAACTAGTGAATAGCAACCCCTAATCTTCTGTTCATTACTTCAAAAATGATGACATTATTATAACCTGTTACTTTATTGTTGCATCACTGAGCTGATAAAAAAACAGATTTGCTCAAAAGAGCCTTGCAGGATTTTTTTTGGTAATGCCCCCGCAGCAGAGTTAAGCTCTGAAAAGACTTCCTGGATGTGCTTAAATGATCAGTGGTTTAATCTTACCTTGATGGTTAGCACCATGGAGAGAGGGGAGTTGTGAGCGATGAGCGGTGCAAATGGCCGCAGTTTGGACTGTTCTTCAAGGACGAATTTTTCAAGGAAATCACATGATTATAAATAATGCATTAGTCATCTTGTAAATATGGAGAAACGAAAGCAAACACTGCAAAAAAAATACTTTCTAAGTGTTTTGATCATCAGATCACTGTTTATTTAAAAGAATATTCCAGTGGGATTCCTTAGTTTGGCGTACAATGACCGCCACACGCTACTTTTCTTCTTCTTTATTTTTTTTCGTTTAACTTTCAAATCTGTACACACCCTTTTTGTGCACCCACCTAAGTGTATGCACATGTGAGCTTGTGTGTTTATTGCGGCGATGCTGATGCTGCCTCTAACCCAAAATCCATCACTGAGTCCAGCCATGCGATTACAGCCTGCCATGGGAAACGCTGACTACTGCTGCTACTCTATTAGGCAAAGTGCTTGTGTGTGTTTGCGAGTGTGTGTGTGTTTGTGTGTGTGTGAGAGCTCGAAAGAGAAAGGGAGAGAGAGAATGGGTATTATGCCGGACCAGGTGCTAAGTGCTTCTCACTACCCTCTTTTTCGGTCCAGGACCATTTTCTCACACGCCACACCTTTCCCTCGCCACTCCAGGGCTGTGAATCACTCCTTCCTGCAGAAGAGTGAGATTACCGTACGCCGCAATGCAATGGATTGATTTCTACTCCGTCGCTTTCCATCCCGTCTTCTTTCGTCTCCCATCCTTCTGGTGTCTCCTGCTCTAACTCTGTAAATAAATTTGTCCAGAGAGTCTTCTCCCATTCCTTTTTTTTATTTTTTATTTATTTTTTGGAGCTCTGAACATCTGCTCGGCCCGATATGTGGGAATGCTTGTGCAGTTGGTGCACGTGTGAGCGTCTATAAGTCATACCGCGGCGGCCTGTGTGTGTCTTTGTGGGAGGTTAGGTGGCTTGTGAAATGGGGATTGATGTGTCCATTTGGAGACAGGTGTTTAGATGTGACTGAGGGCCGCGGCAGCGTCGCTCCACCTCGGTCTGCTGCCTCTGCCGCCGCCGCCGCTCCGCCACCGGCCTTGATTACTTGTTGTTATTGGAGTGTGAAATCTGAATATGCTTTTTCATCACTCAAAGTTGGGCTTGAGTTGGCTGGTGGGGGGCGGAGATGCGGCGGCAGCAGCAGTAGAATATTTGGTTTTACGACGGCTTGATGGGCTGAATTCGTCCGCTAAGTTTGCTTCCTTCCTCTCAGTTTGAACTGTTGGTCTATTAAAAAAACATGTTTAAGGCAAACTTTTTCAAATTTTAATAAGAAGCCTTGTCCAAAATATTTGAGCTTTATTTCACCTTTCAAAATGTTACTTCTTAATAAAACTTCCCGTGCTAATCTGTCACTCGACTGTTTGAGAATTATGCTGACTTTTAATGTGTGTTATTGTATAAAATCTACAACTCTGCAGTGCCCTTGTTGGTATTCTGTAAGCTTGGATAAAATCCTTTTTTTTTTTTCCCACTGAAATGTTTCCTGAGCTTCAGAGTAACCTGGAAATTAAATGTTCATAATTGGCCTCTGTGAATTTCAGAGTGTATTCATGGTGGCCAGAGGATATGTTAAACTTTATCCTCTCATTTAAATTTTTTAGGTTTCCAGTTGTGGCCAAATGTAATCAGCCGGCAGCACACTGAAAAATGATAAATCGGATTCATTTATTGATTTATTGGCAGAAGGGTACAATTTCTTAAAAAAAAAAAAACAAAAACCCCAAAAAACATTGAAATAATTTACTCTAATTTTTTGCAAAAAATGAGCTGCTGAAACATAAAATAACTCACAAGGATGCTTTGAGATGCACATTCAATTCTATCAATCGGCAAAACATCTGGATGCATGGTTCAATGCATTATTTCCTATGAGAACATCTGCATCGATCTACCTGCAGACGGAAGGTGAATCCATACCACACAGCAAGAGAGATGATGTTCTTCATCTTCTGGAGGTGGACACTGGCCAAGATATTTCATACTTTGCAAGAAAGTCAAGTTCAAACTCCTGGGAGGAGATGGTTAGGAAAAAAAAAAAAGGGGCATTTCAGTCCAGTGAACTGCTCATCATGTTTTAAAGAAGAGGCTTGAGATGACTTGGGCTTTCTGACTTTCTGTGTTATTCCGCTGAAGATGGCACACTGCGGTCGGCAGCAACACTCAGGTAATGTTCAATTAACACTAAGGGGCTCAAACAGTGGCAAGAAAATCTCCCCCACATCATTACAGCGCCGGCAGCAGCCTGAACTGTTGAAACAAGGCTGGATGGATGCATACTTTCCTGTTGTTTGAGCCAAATTCTGAGCCGACCATCTGAGTGCGGCAGCCGAAATGGAAGCTCATTAGACCAGGCAATGTTTTCCCAATCTTCTGTTGTCCAGTCTTGATGAGTCTGTGTGACGTTCTTGCCTGAGTTTCTTGTTTTTAGCCGACAGAAATGACATCCGGTGTGGTCTCCTGCTGCCGTGGCCCTTCAGCTTTAAGGTTCGAGTCAGAGACGGCCTTCTGTACGCCTGGCTTGCCACAAGTGGCAATTTGAGTTGCTGTTGACTTTCTGTCTTCTCAATCCAATCTGTCCATTCTATCCAGTCTCACCTCTGGCACCAACAAGTCATTTTGCCCCAGAGAAGTGCGGCTCACTTGATATTTTCTCTTTTTGGGACAATTCTCCCAGTAGATCAGCTTTTTTTCTGAAATACTCAGACCAACCTGTCTGACACCTACAACCATGTCTTGTTCGGAGTCACTTCACTTTCTTTCTCACTGTGAGTCTCGCGCTCAGTTTGGAACAGCTCATCTTCGCCATGCTCACATGCTGAAGTCCAGAGTTTCTGACTTGTGGTTGATTGATAAGATGTTTGTGTTCATGAATCCATAAACAGATATACTTAATGAAGTGGCCTGTATGTACTTCACGTTCATATTTTTGCGCACTTTGAAGTTACGAGCAGTCAGCAGTGAGATCAAACACACAGTTTATTTTAGTGGACAAGTTAAGGTGGTGTTATATTGGGGCCAATTTCAGTTCTAATAATTATATTTTGAATTACGATGCAAAAGATACTAGGATTTTACTTCAGAATGTTATTTCAGCGGAAACCGTTGGATTGTAATTGATTTGCTGTTCTTTAGCATGAACCCGTCTTCGTCCTGGCGTCAGACGGCGTTCTCCGTCCCACCCTGAAAGGATATCCAGGGGTTACAACTTCCTCCAAATGACCTCACGCTGCAAGCTGACAGCCAGACAGCTGAGCGTTTAAATAGCTGGAGTGTGTTATAAAAAGACAGAGAGCACCTGGTAAAAGTCTATTAATCTTCAGGTGCTTGGAAGAGACATTCGTTATCAGAGCTTGGGAATTAAACATGAGCATGAATTCTTCAGAGGCGCAATATAAAAGAGTTGGATAATTTTAGAAGGGATCACTCCACCTGTAATTTTAGCTCCCCTCAAAGGCCTCTCTGTCTCTGCCGTTTAGAACTAATCCCTTTTGGAATTTGAAAGCTGTGTTCTCCAATATGTATTCACAAAGTGGATTAAAGAGACTCAATAGTTCAGGTTTTGTTTTTCATGTGATTAAGTGAAACCTGTGAGAGTGATTAGATTTTCCAGCAAAGGGAGGAACGTGAAAGGCTAAAAAAGCGCGTAAACACTCGCATCAGTCTCAGACGGAGCCGTTTAAAACGGGGGAATAACAAACATTTGGCACTGTGGCAGATCCCGGAACGGGTTGTAAAATAAATACCTGTTAATTGCATTAAATGTGGATATCATTCAATCTTTGTGTCAGTGAGAGGAAGCTGCTGCTGCTGTTTGTTTTATTTTTGAATCCGCGTGAAAGCGGCAGGTGTATTTGTGGAAGCGCGGCTTCGCCGTGGTGTTTACGGCGCTCCGCGGCGTCTGTGATGCTGCGTCGCCGAGTGATTGATCATTCCGACCGTGGAACCGACGGCTTTACACCGATTAGCCTTTCGACCTCTGGGGCTAGGGGTCACGTCAGCCGCTGAGTGGACGCTTCGGTGGGAAACGGGAAGGTCCTAATTTACTGTCCCATTATCGCAGGCCTGTCAGGAGACGGGGATGGGACAACGGGGGGAGTGGGGCGGGGGGCTACAAAACAGAGGCGAACAGAGGGGGAGAGGGATTAATCAAGGATGCCGGATGAGGGACAGCGAAGCCGCCGCAGAGCAGCGGCGAGCAGGAGCCTAAATGGCGTCCTAATTCTGATGTTTATTTTATCTGAGGTGGCAGGTGTGTCAGGCCCACAACCCCGCACTGCTTCTTTGGCCCCTGCTCGCTGGCTGCGCCGCTCGCCTAGAGATAAGCCTGTAATGAAGCCGGATGGGAATAACACGGACCACCAAAGGAAGCCTCCGGCCAGACAGCCGGACCCGACTGCTGCCTCCATCCCTCCTCCCCCCGCTACCCTTTGTCTCACAACATAAATTTGGTCCTTCATCCCCGTCCCGCTGGCTCTGTTTGTTTAGGGGCTGTCGATGAAGGGAAAATAAGTTGCGCCGATTCCCGGCGGGTAGCCGAGCCACTGGAAGCGGCGTGTTTGTCTTATCACACAGGCTGCTTCAAGCTGGGGAGTTGAGGCAGCGAAGCTAAATGTGGACTTCCAGAGCGAACCAATCAGGCTCTGGCATCAGTTAACAGTACGTCTTCTCAGGCTAATAAGAAGCCGTGTAGGATCAGTGGATGTCATTCCTTCGTCTGAGGGAACATAAGGTTGAAGAGGAGACTGTAATGAGCAAAGAGACAATTAGCAGCAGTCTAATGAGCAGAGGATTTTACTTTCTTCGTGTCACCACAAAGCTTACGTTCACTGCTGTTTGTTTCTTTTGAGAAAGCAGTAACAGCACTCTGTCTCTGGATACAGTCCGCAGCAGCAGCTGTGCTGAATAAGTTCAATGGGTCAAGTTTGTTTTGTTGTTGTTGAGGAATTTATTTGCATTTTACCTTCATTCTTACAACTGGTTATGTATTTGAAAAAAAAAAAAAAAAAAAACATTTCAAACATTTTTAATGCTTTTAAAATATTAACAGCAAGTGAAGTCATTCAGTTTTCAGGTTTTCCACTCATCCGCGGCATGCTCTGTGGTTTATTTGAATCTGTTGTCACAGATCACAACACGCTACTTATGTTCCACCGTTACGAAAAATGCTACCAGTTCAACACTAGGAGACAGAGCTACACATCATGTCTTTTTTAACAGAACTCACTAAAGCATTGCTGCTGCTTGCAGAGCTGTAAAACCCACACAGGCAGCTTCCTTTGCAGCCTGTCATCCTCAACATGCATGTCAGCCTCTGACTTCCGGATCTTAGTTCACCTGTGTGGGTGCTCGAACATCCTCTCCCACCTATGACAGGTAGAAGTACTTCTTCCAGCCAGTGAGGAATCGATCTGGTAAAATAACTCTGCAATAGTTCTGCTATGATTATTCATCCGATAGTTGATGTCTATGTATGGATGTGTAGACTTTGCTCCTCTTTATTCCCTTCTGTTTACCTTCAATCATCATGAAGACTTTTTTTGAATTTTTTGGAACACGTCCAAGTCGTCAGTGATTGATTTCAAAAGCCAGAACATACAAGCTAATGTTACTGTTACCAAGTATTTTGATTACTTAAGAAAAACCTCAGTGGAACATCCTCAGCTTCACAAAATCCCACCTGGACCAAAGGATCCATCTGTCAGATTTCAGTCATCCCTCCAGGTAAAGACGTTAATCCCAGTTTACTGAACAGAATGTCTCTGAAACGGCTTCATCTTGACCTTGTCTTTCAACTCATCTGAGTATTTTGAAGGTCATTATGGCCCGATGATATTCAGTATATGTTGTAATTATTACGACGTAATTTTATGAAAACTTCAACAAGAGTCGAACTATTGTCAGTTTGAGTTTGTGCCTTTATGAAAAATCTTTCTGCATCTCCATGTATATATAAGCAAAAATAACTTTATCACCAGTGTTGTTTGCCTTTCACATTCTCTTCACACTCTTTCATAATTCCATAGATACGCACTTGTGTTGATTTCACTTTTCAGCTTGAGATGATTCGTCACATTCATCCACCATCCAAGCTTCATGTCCTCGATTCGGAGGTACATGGGGTTAAGTATCTTGGCCAACTCTGGTAAATGAGCAAGCAATCAGAAATGGGGATCAAACCTGCAATCTTAACTCTGGAAGACCATCTCTACTAACAAAGCCACATGGGCCAGAGGGTCAAAAGTTTCTCAACACAGAAAGTTAGACACTGCCTTCAATACTTTCGTAACCCGCCTTCGCCTCACTCTGAAGTTTGAAAACCATGTGGTTTTACTGTATGTTAAACTGTATACAAAATCAAAATACTACATTGAACCAATCAGTTGAAAAAAACCCCCTAAAATCTGACCCTACCCACTTCAGAAGGAGCAGAAAGCCATGTCCTGCTAGTCGAACCAGATGTGCACATGTGCCGTTATGTCCCCTGTAGGTGTCATTACACTTCACGGAGTGGCTTAGTGTCCCGGTAAGCCATGACACTGCGCACCCCGGCGCTCCCAAACACGGCGCGGCAATACTTAACCTGTTTAAACTCTCAAATGCATTCCGAGGCGTGCAGCCGCCGCTGCAGCAGCAGAGAGACGGTCGCAGCGAGACTGCTCAGTGTGGCAGGTGTAAGCACAGACGCGCTGACAGCACCGTGGGTTTGAAAGCTGGCTGCTGCAATGTGTGTGTGTGTGTCTGTGTGTGTGTTTTGAGAGAGAATGGATTTTGCATTAGTGCCCTTGTTTCCTCTTCCTTCTCCCTCCCCGCTCCTGTCCCTCTATCCCACACCCTCTCTCCTCCTATTATTCTCATTCTGCACTAGAGGGCCGTCACTGAACCCTGAATGCATTATGCTGTCTGCTCCATTGTTTGTGCTGTTTCTCTGTGCCTGTGCCCCACTCTCTCCCAATATTTGTTTTCATTAATCACAATGGGTGCCTGCTGCGGGTGTCTTGATGGCTTTTTTTGGTCGTCTTTTGTTCCGCGGCGCAGCTTTTGTCTTTAGGCATTGGCTTTCTGTGTTTTGTTCCATGCACCATCATGTTTGCGGCGGCGTGTGCGGGAAGGCGCTCCGGCACACGGGCACATACGTGGAACACGTCCAGAAAGATTGAGGTGGGAAGGAACAAGATGTCACACTCGTTTCTCTTTATGCACACATCGTAATGTATCCTTCCTCTTTTCATTCTTTGCCTTTTCATCTTGGCTCATTACTGCTGTTTTGGCGACTAACTGGTGGGCACAGGATGAACAATATCTCTGTTGTGACACTTCAAATACACACATTCTCCCACAGTTCACAGGCGTTATTATAGAAATGTCACATCAGTCGGTTAAAAGATAATTTTGGCGCGCGTCCCATCAATGTGGCCGCCGAGTAACTTCAAGCTGTATCAGAATGGGCAAGCTTCCAGCAGCTTTCCCCCAAAAAACCGGGTCTCGCACATAAATTATTCAAAATGTTTGTTTTCGTTGCAAAATTAGGAACCTGGAATGGGATAATATCCAGCTTTTATCTGCTTTCTGCACACTGTTTAGTGTGAATTTTTCTTAATCTCCACACCTGAGGTGGAAGGCTTGTAGCTATGCAGAAAATATGGAACAGTTCACACGGCTAACACTGGAGCCAATTACAGCCCCCGCTATTGTACAAGACATGACAATAAATGCATTTTTGTAGCAGCCCATCCAGGAAGTCAGACTAAACATCTCTCCTTCTCCCTTGCCTCTATTATTGAGGATCTTGTTGGTGTGTTTGGCCCAGACTGGTGGCGTTGCCATAAGGTGGATGAATAAATCATCTCAGAAGAAATATTAAAACATGTTTGTTGTTTTTCTCCCTCCAACCCTCCTGCTCTGTTCCCACGTTACCTGTGCTCTTTTTCTTTTCTCTCTCTCCCTCATTCACCTTTCATTTCTTTTTTTTTACCCATTTTCATGACCCTCAGCTGGTCTGTCTGCCTCCTGTGATACTCAGGGATTTTGTTCTCCTTGTTTTTGTGTTACAGGCTCCAGCAGGACACACAGGTCCACACCATCACACCATCACACCGGCAACGTATGGATTCGGCCACTGTTAAAAATTTCAGCTGCTTCATAGGATCAATTCCAATTAAATATCAAATAGCGGTTCTATTTTCTCCGCTCCTCCGGCTGCTCTGCAGTCTCACGCCAGCATGAGGTCCAGAATTTCTCCGCTTTTCGCTTTTCCCCCCCAAAACCTTGTCCGACTCTGATGGTCTTTCTGTCTCTCTCCATGTCCTTCAATCTCAGTGTTGATATCAGGATATTCTGAGATGTGGTACAGTTGATGACGACTCCGGCCTGTATGCAGGGCAGGAAGCTGTTCCTACATGCTTTTCTCTGTGGAATTGTGACAAAGGGAGGCAAGCAAAAAAAGCCTTAAACTTACTTCATGAAGAAAAAAATGAACCTGAACAACAAAAAGCAGATTTGATTTCACTGAACACATAATTTGTGCTTTTACATGGAAATAATAGTTTTTCTTAATGAGGCCTCTGAGAGATAAACTGAAAATAGCCAGAATTCGTCAGTCTAGCAGCTGTGATGTCTGATTGATAATATTGATCTCGCATCTTCTCATTCTGTCAGTGTGCTGGCTCGTCTGGGCGATGAAGATGATGATGATGAGTTTAACATTCCGGATTTACAAAGGAACAACGTGTTGGCTGTTTTTTTGTTTTTTTTTTTTTGTTTTTTCTGCAGTAATGTCAACGCCATTGCCTTTCAGAGTTTCCAATTGCATCACTGCATCATTAACTCAAAGTTTTTTTAAGTTACTTTTTAGTAATATTTCTTTTTTTTTTTTTTACCATGACATTCACTGACAAATACTCAGACACACACACACACACAAACACAGACAGACACACACACACACGCAAAGTTAGAAAAGGACATTTTGATTGATGTTCATGTCAAAATAATGGCGACCATATTCATTCATTTCTCATATTCCTCTGATCTGCAGTGTTCACAATTGCATCTCGAAAAGATTAAAACTAGTTTTTCAGACTTCTGTCTTCACACTGTAGAGCTGTATAGAGCTCTATAATGTATATACTGTGTGTCTGTGTGTGTGTGTGTGTGTGTGTGCGTGCATGCATAGTCAAGATTTGCTAACTGTGAAAAGTGTCTTCCCTTTCAATTTTGCAGAATTAGTTGATACAAGAAGGAACAAGCACACTGAGTTGTTGGGTGAATATTTGCAGGTTGTACCCTTCAAAAAAAAAAAAGGAAACTCTATCAGGCACATGACGTTTCCTGTTCTAGTCAAATCTAGCAAGGTCTGTGTGGATCAGTCGCTGGGAGTGTATTGGGAGTAGTAGGGGGGTGTCTTCATTAAGTTGTGGCTTTGGAAAGGCTAATTGAAAACAAAGCATGTGTCAGAAATTTTAGTGTTTCCCGATGATCACCACCACCACAGTCTCATAATGAGCCCATAGTATGTTCAAACTTATAAACAGTGTTGTGTTTTACTGACATGCCAGCAGAATCTCCCTACCTGCTGTAAAAGAGATTGCGGTTTTAAATCAGTTATTTCAGTTTGTCCTTGCTAGATTATAATATTGCTTTTAATCAAGCGTCAATATTCTGACCGACTTACCGAGTGTTTTTGAATTCATCATTAATTAAAACATTAGCTGACTTTCATTTTGACATTTAAATCTGCTGAACACCTACGCTGCACCGAAAGTACTACAACAATAACAACATTCATCCTCTTGACCTACACAGATAAATAATACTTCAGAATGATGCAGAGGTAAGTAGCTCACTCCTAAATTGTGCGATTCAGGAACCGACTCCGTGTTTTCTGCCTGTCCTGATGAATGCGTCAAGGCAGCGGGCAGTGTCTTATGTCCCGTAAACTACTTTGAGGCTTCAAAGATTGACTGCACCTCGTAAATGTGAATGAGTGTATTTTTTCCCTTCAAACCTGAAAACTTCTGAACTAAATACATTACAGACTTGTAGAAGGTAAATATTGAACATAATAGGATTTTTTTTTCTCATTCCTCATTGGCTGATAGTTTTTACAAGAAGTTAACATTCTTGAAACAGACAGTTTGCTGTGATCTTGATCATAAAAATAAAGTTTGTGTGCAGTCCACCCCCTTGAAGCTGGCAGGCCTGAGTGTGTGGGATTTAGCTGGTGACTCGACCCGACACCTGACTATCAAGCATGTTGCGGTCAGGACCGTTCTCTCTCTCTCGTCTTCCTTCTTTCTTTCTTTCTGCTCTGCTTTTCATTTTCTTCTGACAGCAACTTGGCAAAAACGTTGCCGACTGAAAGGCAGGTAAAGGAGCAGGATGAAAGTCCCTCTTGAGTTGCAAATTCTGGATCCCGTTTCCTTCTGTTGAGTGCACTTAGCGAAAGTCGTGCTATATGGCTGAACACCTCCTGCACACTCGCTGCCAAAACCCTGCTCACACTGCATTTTCAGTCAAAGCAACTTGGGAGGCCTGTCAACACGGCCCCGCTCATTATATTACTGTGAGTAAAGTCTGCTGTTCGGCAGTGCGACGGCGAGGGCCAAATTTGTCCGCTGCGTTCTCGATGCATTGTCGAGTTTGAAATGCGATTATCCATCTTTGATGGCTTCCTGGACCTGTGCTTCTTGATTTTCCGTCATTATCTGCGAACGTCAGTGGCTCCATCAAGCGAACAGCATTTAGAAGGTAGAAGAAATGCAGTTTTCACAGATAAAGGGATGCATTTATGTTTCTTAATACACAAGTAAACCTAAACTCAGCAGCTTAGATCCTGAACAGATGATCAATTCCAGCTTTGTCTGGTTTTGGTTGCTTTGACCCTTTTTCACAAACAGATCCGGCCTCTGGTCTCTCTCTTTCTCTCTGAGCCTGGAAGCTCTGTAAAGAAAACTTCCTCTGTATTCAGGAACGGCGAATTTAAAAGATATATAAAAAGATGAGATGTTTACTCTTCACTTACTGCCCTTTCACTTTTCCACCTGCATGTTGCATCATGGTGAATAGCGAGATGGAAATGTGTGTTTGTATTCCAGAGATTGTAGCTATCAGTAATCATGTGTGAGTGTGTGTCCAAATCCACTGTGTTTAAAATGTTGTGGTAAGAGTGGACGAGGCAGGGTAATGCCTGTTTTTAGACGGAGGGAAAAAAAAGAAAAATCTCACCTAAGACATTCCTCCTGGATAATAGTATGTGTATCTGTGTGTTTGCCCGCTCGTGTGTCAATGTCTGTCAGCTTGGAGTGGAGCTGATAAGAGCTCGGGGGATATCTCTATCCTCACACACTCTTTTCCGACAAGGACCATTCTTCCAAAAATGGATATTGAACATTGAGGCTCTGACCTGATTACATCACTGGGATTATAAGCACCTGTTCAGGGTTTGTGTGTGTGTGTGTGTGTGTGTGTGTGTGTGTGTGTGTGTGTGTGTGTGTGTGTGTGTGTGTGTGTGTGTGTGTGTGTGTGTGTGTGTGTGTGTGTGTGTGTGTGTGTGTGTGTGTGTGTGTGTGTGTGTGTGTGTGTGTGTGTGTGTGTGTGTGTGTGTGTTTGAGCTCTTTATGGCTAAAGCAACAAAAACTAAATCGGACTCTGATCATTGTTTGAAGTTTTTTGTTATCTGTGTCTTCAAATTCATGGAGATCCGTGTGTCAGATGAAGCACAATTCAAACTTTTAACAACAGTTCAAAGCCACAATAGGCTGAGATCAACCAAGAAAGGACGCAGTGACTTGCGATTGAATGGAACCGAGAAAACTTGTGGCATGTTGAAGGTGAATAATTCTTAAAAGCTCAATTCAAATTTGATTGAAGCCACTAATCTTAAAAGTTCATACAGGGCTGTGTCAAAATTGTTTGTTGCCGTTATAAGAAACCCTGTTGGTGTATCAGCAGTTTTCAAAAGAGTAGTTGCACCTTCTTGTCTGATGTAAGATTATATTTCAGAATATTTGTGGCTTTTGTGAAAGTTTTTAAAAATGTTGATTGCATGCAGGCCAGTGCTGGTGTGGATGATGCTAAATGTCGACCATTTTCACACTGGCAGCAGATGTGATCCATTTCTGCAGCTCCTTCCTGCGCAAGTCAAAAAAACATGCATGTGACGCTGAACAGGAGTGAATGTGAGTGTGTGTTCTTGTACATCTTTGTGCTTGAGCCATCCAGGGTGCTGTGATTTACTCCAGTGACCAGTGATCCTGAACAAAATGTCGTGCTATGGGAGATGTTTGAGTGTCAGTTTTTCCAACCAAGGGTTGCAGGTCTTTGGAACCTTTTTGAACTATGAGTAAACTAGAGCACGAGTAGGAAACATGCAGTCCAGCCAACGTGGATCCACTGGCTTTCAGGAATTTGAGGAGAATTATAGTGCCGGCTGGGAAAAAGTTCAATGTTATTGGTTAATTGGCCAACTTTTATCAAGTTACAGAGCAATTAGTAAGACTCAATTAGAACATGTATTTGGGGAAAAAAGTTTTCTCGCAATTGTGAAATGTGCGAGCAGCGGCTGACTTCTGCTTTGTCCCCATAAAGATGTGGTAAATGTAAAATCTGTAAACTCAGTGTACACACTGCCTCAAACACTATTAGCTGTAAAGTTCACTCCGAGGCATCTCCAGTCTGTTTGCTTTTGAAACTGTTTACAGTGATGAGGTCCTGCCTGCCTGAGTTTAGGCTCTTCACGTAACAATAAAAAAAATAATAATCATATTATGTGCTGACAGAATCCACAGTCGTGGTCATCTAATACGGCTGCCAATACCCGAAATTAATAATGTAATCTGTAACAGGCATTGTGTCGTTTAATTAGGTGAAGCTACTCTCATAACACCCACAAGTTAAAGCAAAGAAAAGACCACGTTTCTCTGCACACACACTGTACGCTGTTTAAAGTGGTGGACATTCATAAGTCCTCCTGATCCCCCTGATTAAAGAAATCCCTCTGAGCTTCTAAAAACTGGAGAAGGGAGAGTAGTAGAGAGGTAGTGAGCTTATTCATTTCTGCATGTTATATTATGCCTCAGTGGATTGACCTTTGACTTCCCGCGCTCTGTCCTCTCCCTCTCTTTCTTGCTTTCTCTCCTGGCACATCATCAATACTAAGCCTCCATCATCAGAGCGACAGAGAATTAATGAATTATAAATCCCCCTTGGATACATTAACTAGGCCCACTTCGTGTGCACCGACTCAAATTACATCACTATACGCTCTGTGCATTTGTGAATGCCTATCAATTATTGATGTGTCGTCATTACCTGAGGAATTTATCGTGAATGAGTAATATTTGACACACAGCTATGTTGGCTGATCTGAAGAGATGACGGAGGACGAGTCACTGAAACCCGTTTCCTGGCGCTGTGCCGCAGTGGTTAGCACTCTCCCCTCATCACAACACTGTCACATAGTTTGCTTGTTGGAGGATTTCCTCCTGTTGATCAGTGAGTTGGGATCCGTTCTAAGCCTCGTGACCCCAGAGGCTCATTTATCGAATGTTCAATCCACAGAGTGTGATGCTCCCAATCAACACACTGAGAAAAGAAATCAAGGCGTTGAGACACATGGTTTGATATCAGCATGTTTTAAACCAAAACATACCTGGACTCTGCTTAAAATCAGCCATTTTCATAGAGATTTTGTTAGTAATTTATTCCCATAATAAGAGGATACCTTAGAGCGAGATAGCAAAAGGTGAGCTTTTGCCGATATAAAAGGAGTAGTCGACGCACAGCTCAGAAAGGTGACTGATGTTTCAGTGCAGGGTCATGGATTCACAAATTCAGATACAAGATCAATGTGTCAAGCAAACTAAACTAGCATATGAAACAAAGCAGGCACTTGGGAGCAGAAGAGTGGGAGGCAGGCTATAAAAGCAGATTGATGTTCTGGTCATGCTGCTTTTAAAAACAGGACGACTGCCTCTTCTTTTCTGTCAAGTCATGTGCTGATCTCAATGTTTTGTGAAGCTGACTCTTGCCTGTGGAGTCCAGTGACAAATGTCTTTGGATTTCTCTCTGGGTGTCTTATCCAAGTGTTCTACATTATTGATCAAGTCGTTGTGCGCTCCATACCTGCTTTGGGACTGCGGCGATGCTGTGTTTACATCTGTCTGTGTGTCGGTGGAGGTTTTCTCTGGATACGCTGACCTGGTCCCACAGCTGATAGAGGTATATTGCATCTGTGAGGTTTATTTGTGACTGTAAATCGCCCGTATGTGTGAGTGAGTGTTATGTAATATTGAATGCTCTAGCCCTGTTCAGAGTTTGCCCTGATTAGCTGGTATATGGACCGCATTCCTTACTCTAGGAGTCCAGAAGATGCACGGATGGATTTATGGATCGTGGATTGGGAAGTGCTGTTTTCATTAGTAGTTTATTGCTGCTTTGCATGTTGTACAGTCAGACTCATCAAATTGAAAAATACATTTCTGCCCCGTCATTCCCAATATTTTTCTTCCATTGATGATAACAGGCATGTTCACGCTTTGTACATTTGGAATAGTATGATTTGTTTCAAGGTTACTGAGTGGAAAAAAACAAGTTGGTCTGAATGTAACACGTGGAATTTAGAGAAACATCAGTTTTACTTGTATGAGGTGGAAAAAACTCTAGGGGGAAAAAAAGCTCAATTTGATGAAATAACCTTTTATTTTGATTCTGGCTTCACACCCTCTTCTTTCATTGGTCTGCATCAGTTGATTTCGGATCGGGGCCGACATTAGCTGTTTCTGGTTGATTCGATTTCTGCAAATCCAGCCGATCACCACACTGATCTTCTTTTTACGTCTAGGTGAAACGTTTTTCAAAATAAATCTCAGTGCAGTTTTAGTGGCAATTTAAATGTAGATTTTCAAAATTCAACTTTCTTTGTCTTGCAAACCGCGAGCACCAGTTCATCTAATGCACTGAGGAAAGCATGCACAGGGAGATCATGCAAGCTCCACACCGGGAAAAACTCACCCGCCTGAGTTGGACCAGAGTTCTTCTCTCTGTGAGGCCACAGCGCTAACTATCACACTCTCTCAGAATCCTGCTGAGGTGATCTGAACGACCTTCTGAAAGTTTGGCTGTCTTGACCTGAGTTGTATTAGACAGATTTTGTAATCTCTTCTGTAGCATTATCATCTTTCTGAAGTACAATATCACAATCTTTTTTATGAGCCCATTGAGTCTTCATGTTTCCACTTTGAAGCCGTCCATATATCTGTTTATTTTTAAGACATTGACTGTACTTGTGCATTGATATCGCCTCTAAAAATTCCAATTTTCACTCACCCTCCATCTCACTCACTGTCTGCCTTCGTCTCTCACTCCTCCCCTCTGATGCAGAAATCCATAGTGTTGTAAATGAAGCTGTGAGGATCGATGCTGCAGGCAGGGTAATGCCGGAGCGCTGCCACCAGTGTATTGCTACAATGATCTAGTGGTTAAAAACACATTCGCAAACAGAGAGGGGAAGATAGATCTGAGCCAGCAGCACGCCCACATTGCTCTCGCCGGAGACATCATCAAATTAAACAACAACTATGATGTGTTTCTGCTCTGTGTCCCCCCTCCCCGCTACCGCACGGCCACATTTTCTCCAACACACATTCTTTTTTTTTTTTTTCTTTTTTTTTATTTCCCCACTCTCAGTCTCACTATTGACAAGAATCTCCACTGGGGTAGATTTATAATGCAATGCATGACATGATTTGTTTCGAGTTTAGGATGAAGGCCAATTAGTTAAACAAGTACGAGACAAATCTTGTTTGACAAAAGTTGATGTCAGGGCTTGTGAAACTTATCCAGTGGGAGATATTTTGTTAGCTGGAGGCAGACTCAGATGCCCAGACACCGACATGCACACACAACACAAGCATTGCTCATGCGGTCGGCTGCTATTTCATCCTCTGTCTTCAGTTCTAGACTCACATTCAGGAACACATATTTTTGTAACATTCAGGAGAGAGAGAGAGAAAAAAAAAACCCTTTGCTGTTTGGCTATTATGCTGCAATTCTCAGTGTCCTGTCTGAATTTTGCTAGCAGGCTTAAACGGGGAGCAGTAGCAGCATCGTTAGTTTTCCTCACTGACTCCTCAGATGTAATCCTTTTGGACGATTGGATGATTCTCTTTTAAATCTTTCACCCCGGCACTTCTTTGTTGGTGAGCCTTCGATTTCACCTTTTTTTTGTGTATCCCGCGGGATTAGCGCCACTCTACCTCTGTTTCCGTGTTGCCACAGCTATGGTGTGGATTATGGGAACCCCTCATCCCTACTGTCAACAGTACATAGAGGCACAGATGCTCACACACAAACACACATCCATCAATGTGGGCAACCTTCCGCGAGCAAACAGGGCAACTGCTGTCACATTTACACAGGAGCAATTTATTCACATACATTATTTTTTTCTTGCACTTCCTGCATATTCAGCATTTAATTCTTGTGGTAATAGCAGTGATGCATTGATTTGAGGAGCACTTTTGAAAGCAAAGTTCAAAGCGATGATTTTTGAACTGGTTTACATTGACAATCAGTTTTAAGATTCATTTGCAATAATTTGTTGTTGTCTATCCGTCGTACAAAGCTTAAAACAATTAGTTTCTTTACTTATATTCTGATAAATAGCAGCTGTTATTCTTTACGCCTGGACTTGGTGTTTTTATGGGCGATAAAGAGATGCTAATGAGCTTAATTGCTTGTTATAATGTTGCTGCTTTATGCACTGTGGACGAGATCAGTAAAAATGAGATTTCTCATGTTGGGAGTTAAAGATCTTTCCTTTGTGAGCTGGCTGTAGCTATCTGTGTGAGCCTGTGGTCTTGGTCATTTGGAGAAGTCGACGTTTTCTCAAGAGGGATTTGATGTAAAAAGTGACAACAGTCAGATTAGAAAAATATAGTAGTAAAACATGAACCTACAGTGGAAACAATTGAATGGATTAAATTGAAATAACATTAAATGTAAAGATAAGACAAGTCAGGAAAGGTTTGCTTGAGGGGGTGATTTTAAAGAGGCACTGATTCCTCAGCCTGATCTCTTCAGGTTGTTCCGAGGATAAAGGGCCCTCAGTAAGCCTCAAGTCTCAGTTTTGAAACAATCAGAAGTTCCCTCTTGAAGAACTGAGGCTACAAGCAATTTCACAACGGTTCAGCTTTTCTAAAATGCAGGTGGGGCCAAACCGCCGGCACTTTGTGGTCTTCTTCATCCCACAGGGAGCAGAAAATTTGGACTCATTCCAGGCAGATGAAAATAAAGCAGTTTAGTAGGTTCTGCAATGTTTGTGTCTTGTTGTTTCTGTCTGATTGACAAAATAAGTGAGAAGTTTGGGAGGACGGTGTGGGCCAAACAGGGTGAGAGAGGTCGAGAGGCTGGCCCTGCCCGTGTCTTGCCGGGAAGATTAGATCTTTCATCCCTGCTCGCATGAGCTTTGAGCAAAAGCAAACAAATCACACTCACTCAAACACATTCACAGCCGCAATCTCTCCCCCCAAGCTGGGCTGACAAGATGCGATCACAGACCCCAATCATGCAACCAACACGGAGAAACACAGCGTTTTTATGTTTTCTTTACCGTCGCCGTCGTCCCTGCAGTTGTTTATAAAGCTAAACAGCAGGATCACCAGCAGGGGCCGAGACCTTATCACGTAAAGCATCCCATAGTGTCCGCTGGCATACTGGGCATTATGAACACACGACTTTGACTTCAGCCACGGTCTGATCCTTGTCTCAAATCCACCGAGCAGCAGAGTCAACAGGCGATGGGAGCGAAGATAGCCAACTACGGGGAGAGTCAACAGGCGGCTGGGCTCTGGATAAAAGCTTTGTTTGGTGAGACTGATCCTCTCTCTATTCATCTGGTCTTGGCCTTTCTTCTACACAATTTTGGACCCTCGCCTGAACATGACAGATTACTTCTGATCTCAGGTATTTCAGGTCAACATCATCCCGCAGCTGGAGTGTAAAGCTAACACTCTCATCTCTGCACTCTGCCTTAATCACACTCGCTCCCAGTACCTCTCACCCTACCACTCTGCCTCATTCAGTGATTTTCATCCCCTCCTGGGCCTCTAACCAGCCCCGCTGATTAACATTTTTGACGCAAATGCACGTTGTTCCAACACGCGGAGTGGTGAGTGCTTGAGATGTAATTAGAATTAAGGATATTGATCACGCAGGGCCAGACGGTGGCGGTATAAATAATAGCTAGCATGAATAAGTGAAAGCGATAGGTGAGCTCTTGGTGATTTATGTACAGACTCCCATGGTCCGCAGCATAAATCACCAACAGTCATGTTCTTATTGAGTTATGAAGCCCCAGAGTTGCAGCAGAATAATGGCCAACTTTATGTCTTGTGTGTGTGTCTACTCAATCCATAAGATAACAGCCACGGACTAATAAATAAGGTGTGTGTTCTATTGTACTGAATTAGTTTGTGGTGCAGTGTCATACGCTCTTTGGTATGTGGGCTACATGTGGGATGATGTATTCCGTTTTCAATATCAACAGCGCCCAAACCTACAGGCGATGTTACGGCCGCTCCGTGAACATTGGAAACATGAAACATCCTTGACTTTCACAAGACACAAGTCTACATGAGACTGTAGCAAGTGAACATTTAGTTAGAATCAAACGGAACAAGACATGACAATGATGGAACATAAACCTGATGCAGGAGCGGGTGAGGCTGACCAGTAACTGGTGCAAAGATGATGAACCAGACAAAGCAAGCAAGACAGAAATGAAACGGTTAAAAACCGATGTGGTTTTGACAGCTGACAAAACAAGGCCCTGATGAGTGTTTGAGAGTACAACATTTTTTAAATATTCTTATGCGAATGAGCGAAATAGGACTTTACTGGAATATTTAGGTGTCACACTTGTGCATTACAGCTGCAATAAATAGGTTTTCTGCTCGTGGACAAGTCGATTGACAACAATAGAACTGGATGATTGAGGTGCTGCTCTCTCTTTGAGTTTAAAGTGGACTTATTTTTTTTAACTTTTGCCTGATATTGAGTGGATGAAAGACATCTACAAGGGCCTTGAATGTTTAGATTGCTGTTTCCAGCCAATCACTGGTCTGTAAACAGCCTAAGATGAGATGGAAAGGAACATGTACCATGTACATTTTCAAAAAGTTGCACTTTCATTGACCGTGGTTTTGTAAACACCCAAAACACAAACACGTTTTTGTTTTTCACTTGAAAATGATGTTGTGAAAACAGGACTTAGTTTTGCATCAGATCCTAAAAATCCAGCTCCTTGACTTCCCCCAAGAGACTTAATCCAGTGATAACTCAATATAAACCTACCACACCAACATGGCTCTGTCTTTCAGTTAACCTGGGAACAAAAACACACAAGACACTTTCAAGGCAACTCAATCTTTTATTTTGTATGAGTCATTCTGATTGAAAGCTACACGCTGTTAAAAATCTGGATCGAAGTTATTTTCTTTCTGGAGTCTCACTGGAACACATTATCAGCCGCCAACTGGAGCGCCATCAGGTTGGAATAGCTGCTCAAGTCAGCCAGACCTAAACAATAAATAAATGAGGAATTCAATTTGGAAAAATTTGTTGGGTTTTTCTTGTCAGAAAAGCAACGCTGGCTTTTAACTGGTCACACAGAGACTGACCAGAAACACAAGTTTGGAGCAACAGGTTCCAATCGATATCTCCATTACGCTGCCGAGGTTTACACCATAAGCCCCGATCTGAGCAGGTGCTTTCACTTAAACTGGCTGTAAAAATGAGAAGCGATGCAGCGGTTTTCAGCAGACCGCTGATTTCCATGGTTCACCTCCCTATGGTTTGTGTTGCATGTGATTTAGAGATTAAATGCAAAGTTTGGGGTGCAAACTGCGGTAAAAACGGTTGTATATAATAAACAGCTGTGTTAGCAGAGCTCAGAATAGCAGCTGACTGCATCGGCCACGGAACGTACTGAAGTCTGGAAATGAGGGAATTTACATCAGTATCTTTTCACACGCATGAAAAAACTCATAGAATGCTGCTGTTGAAAAATCTTTCAAATTCGCATGTTAAAATCAGTTAATATACGAACAAATATGTGTTGTAGATATAATCTGATCCCTGCCTTCATTTCAAAATTAACAATGTAATTGATTTTCTACTATTAATCAAGAAAGATGTATTTCCTTTTTAATATTTAGTTTTCAAGCATAACTCTTCTTCTATATTGCTTTGTACAATTTAATGACATTACTTGATCCCTGTTTTTTTAAGTCTATTTCTATACATTGTAATTGCTTGAATCTATTTCTATACATGATAACTGCATGTAATGTCTGTCCACTGTACTTAATTTGTGTCCCATTTGACGTATTTGTTGGACTCTGCTTTTCATTTATTATTTTGCTTTTTCATAATTTGTTGCTCATGAAACTTAAAGGGATACTTCAACATTTTGGCAAATTGGCCCATTTAGCGCAATTCCTTAGTCATTTCAAACAGCATACTTACTTTTTTTGTGAGGGCGAGCTGTTGTTTATTCAGAGGCGAGTCGGGGAAAGTTTTCGGGACGGACACAATGGAAGTGAATGGTATTTTTGCTTCCCCTTGTCGAACTCATCAAATACACAATCCAACAATCCCAAAACACTTTGGTGGACACGTTACAATCCGTACATTCGGATTGTCATTTAGGTCATTACCTTTCCTTATTAATGTTATATAAGTAAGAATTTGGGGGGTTTTGTGTTTGCGATGATTTCCAGTGTTAAAATATTGATTTTCTTCTTTGAGCAAACTTTATTTCCCCCCTCTGGATGTGAGTGAGCACCACAGGCCAGTAGAGGGGGTACTCTTTACCTGCTGGAGGTTTGAGTAGCCCCGTCTGAATCTTGTTTTCCCCCCCCCCCCTCCTCCTTGGACAGGGGCTTGTCTTAGCAGTTGGCAGGCATCTAGTTAGAGTCCCTGCAGTCTGTGCCGCATCCTTCACACCCTCCTCCTAAGTGACACTAAGCCTCAGCAACAGGGGAGGGTTTTTAACAGGGCCCACGAACAGCCATTACCCTGAGTCTCTTAAGTGCTGTCTGTATGGCGCGCTGACAGATCAGTATCCCCCCTCCGCTACCGTGTTGCTGCCTTCGGCGGGGAGAAGGAGATTTCATCCAACCTGATCAAGCATGGGGAGGAGAACAAACAGCTCTTCAGACAACACTACAAGCAAACATGCGTCACAACAGAGAAGTGGTCTCAGGCTGGTGTGCCTGCCTCGTGTGTGTGTGTGTGTGTGTGTGTGTGTGTGTGTGTGTGTGTGTGTGTGTGTGTGTGTGTGTGTGTGTGTGTGTGTGTGTGTGTGTGTGTGTGTGTGTGTGTGTGTGTGTGTGTGTGTGTGTGTGTGTGTGTGTGTGTGTGTGTGTGTGTGTGTGTGTGTGTGTGTGTGTGTGTCCTGGTGGCGATGTTATCTGTCTTTAGTATGAGAAGCACTCAGTCTCTGTACTAAACAAACACAGCAGTGCAGGGGCAGCTTAGGTCAGCGTTGACTGCTCTCGTCCATCTCACACACACACACACACACACGCAGACACACACACACGCGCGCGCAGCGTTCCTCCCCGTCATCACGCTGGCTCTCTGGGGCTGCGTGGAGAGCACAGAAACCCTTTCATCAGACACACTTGAAGAGAAAATATTTTACCCCAAGAGGAGAACAACAGGGGCTGAGGAAATTGATTTTGATTTGAAAGTGACAGAAAATAAAAAAGGGGGCTGGAGACTGTCAGTGAATCGAAATCTGTTTCTCATTCCAGCATGTAAATGGTCCACATGGCCACTTCTGAGGGGTAAACGGCTTGGGTGTGCGGCGCGGGGTGACCGGGGCACATTGCATCGAGTACAAACACCTGTGCACATGCACATGCACACATATCCACACATATCCGATCTGGAACGGCTGTGATTGAAGCGTTAATGTTATCTCTTTGACCAGCGAGCGGATCACACTGCACAGGTCACTGAACACCTCTTTTGTCTCTCGACATCTTTTTGGCGACGATGCAAAGTTCCCATTTCGAGCCGTAAAGGTTACAACACAAGGACAGTTAAAGATCATGCTGACGCCAGACAGCATTTCTGCAGCATATTATTACTCCCAGAAAGTTCTCGGCCGCTGCATGATGGGTAATTCTCTGTTGAAGCAATCCATTTAAATCTCGCTTTTTTATTCTCAGCATGGTTTGAGGCTATGCCGAGTCACAGTTTTGTCCAAGCGATAGGTCCAAAATACACACACATACACGCACACACATTCACACAGCTCTTTTGGGAACATTGAGTTATACTAGTTCTCAGCAGACTAAATTTAATAACAATTGCATCAACCCAACCCTTAATCTAATCATGACCTTATCTTATCTGTAGTTTCAACTTTGTGAATCACTGTGAATGATATTATGGGGATTTGTGTCTTTTCCCCATTTTCCATACGAGTTTCCATCATGTGAGTCTGTTAGCAGCTTAGGGCTCAACAATGAAACACACACACACATACACACATTGTGGTCGTTTTCTTTTGTTTTTAGGACAGAAGTTTCCTTTCTGCAGCCCATGAACCAGTTTTAATTGAGCCCCAGTGATTGTCAAATGTTATTTAGCTGCTTCAATCATAGCTTCATTACACATTTTGATGAAGTCTGATAGTCGACCTCTATATGACAGTAAAAATAAAAATTATTTGGACACTGAGCTTTACGGGGTCATGAGATTGACTGACATTCATTTCCTGCTCTAACTGATCCAAACTGCGATCCAACCAGGGCCGGGCTGTATGATCAAAACGTTATATCTGTGTTTTTCCTAAAAATGGCGACATTTGTTTTTTTTTTTTTCAGTCAATATTTTTTTTTTCCACAAATACAGTTCTGGGTCAAAGTCACAAACATGCACTATTACCACCAGCTGCATAAAATAAACATGTTATTTCTCCTGAAAATGGTGACAAAAATTGGCTTTCATTAAAAAAAAAAAAAAAAAAAAACTTTGATTTTAGGGAGAAACTGTCCTGGACAGACCCTGTTCCTGTCCTCTTGTGTCCAGGATGCGCAGCGTTTTGATCTTTTCTCTCCTGTACAGCGTCTCGCCTGGTGGCGTTGAGATGTGGACGAGGTCTTTGTTTTCTCAAGTTTTCTTTTATTTGTCATGAGCTGTAACTAGTTACCTAATCTTAACCCCACTACTTTACCGACCCAAACTCAAATGCTTTGTCTCACTGCAAGTAAAGAAAAAAGTCAGATGCTTGTTTAGAGCTTTTTCAAATATCTGGTAAATCTTTAAAGGCTGAACCCATTGTGAACATTACACTGGGTGGCTTTGTACTGTAGCTTTTTTCTTTTTTTTCTGTGTTAAATATTCTGCTATACTTGAGTATACTTATGATTGATTAAAAGGCATGTTTTAGTATATAGTAGTTTTACCTGCTGCTTAATGTTAGACCTTGAAAGGACTCGGTTTTCATTCTTATAAGGAAAACATATCAAATATATCACTGTTTTAACATATTAGTAATACCTGGACCGCCAAAATGGACAATCAATATCCGAAACATGCTTGTATTTGATAATTGAAATATAAAAAAAACAGATTTCGGCCTCCAAATTACAATTTACAAACCCCAAAGCAGCCTCTCTCTCTCTGAATCTAACCTCCAAAGTAATCTCCCCACTGCTGTCAAGTTGACAGCTATTTAAAAAAAAAAAGTGGAGTTGCCAAATTATACATCATTAAATTCAACAAATTAATCATGATTTTCCGTGACAATGGTGCGGTGTAATAAAGGAAGACTGACAAACAAAGCTGGGCGCATCACCACTTCCAAATTAATAGTGACTGACACCAACACCCCCACACTTAATTAATGGGAAACAAAACACAACAAGAACATCCATCTAGATACAAGAAAACAAAGAATGGGTCGGCTGGTGTCACTCCACGTTTGTTGCCGGTTGACAGTGAAATGCAACACGGAGAGTGATAGCGTTTGCGTGTGGGTGCGTGCACGGCCATGCTCAAATATTGTTTTTCTCGACTGTGGTCTCTTAAGTAGACACCTAACACGCCCCGAGCCCCTGACATTGAGTTTATAAGCAGGCATTATTTTTAGCGGTGCTGTCATGTTTGTCGGAGTGACAGTTCCTAAAAGCTTCCACGGGCGAAACCCATCTCCGTTTGCACTCTAAAGCCATGTCTGCTTAGCAGCGATGACTGGGCTATTATCTTACAAGATGAAAGCTGACGCGCTGCTATGCTTTTCATTTCTGCAAAGACCATCGCATTACGGCTGAGCTTTTTGATGTTTGATTTGTCCTCTCATTTCTGCCCGCCATGTGGCCACGGTCAATATCCTGCGATCATAATAATATCTTACTGCCGGATGTCAAGAGACAGTTTTTACCCCGTTTAAACCGTGCGTCGCCATGAAAGGGAATCGGGTGGGAAAGGACAGAGAAGGGGTGGGGGAAAGGTTGGAGAAGCGTTTTAGAAAACCACTCCGGAGAAACGGGACACTCCAAGGCACTTTGTCACATCAATTAGGAATTCTATCTGGGCAATGGGATCACGGCCTGCAGGGCAGCGGACGGGACAGCCGTCATACATCTTGCCGGTGTGTATGTGTGTATTTTTATCAGAGTGTGCGACAGATCCGAACCGAAAAGAAGCAATTCGTCATTTGAACTATCGACTTTTGCCTGACCGACCCCTGGGAAAGCTAAATTTAGTCCGCGTTTTACAGTAGTTTTAATTGCCTCACGTTGCTAATTTCCTCTTTGCTGCGAGTGAGCGGAGGCGGGAGGCGTCCTTTTTTTTTTTTTTTTTCCCCCGCACTCTCTCACCAACAGTCAGTCAGGCCTTGAGGCTGTCAAAGGGGGAACAAAGTGACTGGGTGATGAGCCAGACGCCCGTTGTCTGATCACATGGACTGATGCTGTGCCAGACGCCGCAGCCACTGGCTCGCTCAACAAGGTTCCTCTCACAACAGACGAACACACTCCCGACCTGGGTCTTTTATTCTTTCCCTGTCTTCTTTTTTTTTCCCCCTTCTCCATCTCTGTCTGTTTCCATCTTTCTCATCTGCTGGTTTCCTCCTTTTTTTTTTTTTTTTACCCCCCTTCCATCTGTCCTGCTCTGTTTACTCTCTCTCTGTGCATTTCCCTCCCCTCCTTATTTAAATGTTACAGCGGTGAGAGATGCGCGTCTGCAGCCGCCTCAGTCTTCCTCCCTCCCTCCCCGCTTTTTTTTTCTTAATTGTCCTCTGAGTACTAAGGTGGAATCCCGCTGTGTGCAGAATTACTGCGACACTCAGACAGGAGCATTATCTTTATGCGCGCCATCAGCATTTTTTAAAAAGGTGAAAATGTGAGCGCAGACAAATGGGCAGAGTGTACCCCTTCCTCTGGTAGGACGCTGAAGGCAGACACACACACACACACACACACACACGCTCGGAGGCTGTCACAAACTGGCATTGTTTCGCAAACTTACAGTACATTTGTGTCTCGTTGGCGCCCGCTGATACACACTGCTCTGACAGCCCTCATCTATACTGAATCAAATCCTCCGAGATGTGTGTACGAAACAGCTATATTTTTGTTCTATGAATAAGCTGACTTCCCCTCAGATTTGTAGCTCCCAGCTGCAGCAGGCTATGTATAAATCAATGCCTCGGTGGGCAAGAGAGGGAGCAGTTATATTTACTCTGTTTCCTAGCTAGCAGCGCTAGCTGTACTAGGGGGTAAAGGAATTCGATACACACGACTGGAAGGCGAAGGCTTTCTCGCTCACACGCAGGAGTGGCAGGCCTGGTGATGGGGATGGACTAATGAAGGAATACCAGTCCAGTCAGGCAAGAAAACTCTGCAACACATCAACTAAACAGAAAACTGATTTGGATTCTTTTTTTTTTTCTTTCGGTCATGCACTGCAGGAAGAAAAATGTGAAAACACACACACACACACACACGAGTCAGTGCCGGGCATGTTACGTCCTCACAGGTTCCCCCCAAATCTAGCTGATATATTTGAATTCTTCAGTAGTTTATTGATCCAGATGAAGCGCTTGTGTGTTTCTTCTCTGCGCTCCCGCTCTGTGTGCAGCTCCGAGCTCCGGCTTGAGGTTGATGGCAATGAATTATACATGCAGCCTGAAATGTAATTCTCTTCATTAGATGACAAATTCCTTGTTTGAATATTGCATACTGTGGTAATAATACTGCTTTTATCATTGGCTACTGGAGAAAAAAAAAAATAGTCTTGTCATCGCGGTAATGCACCGCTGCTAATTCATTAATTCAACTCCTAAATCAAGCAAAATCAAACGCAGTTGTTGCTACATTAATTCCGACATAAGAAAACACGCACTGTCTGCTTATCTGCCGTGAGGAATTGAGTGAAGTGCGTGAGTCTGGGTTACGCTGGCATGTGATTTGTTTCTGGACTTTTTTGTCTGTTTGTGCGCGTGTTTCCTCCGGCTTTGAGAAACGAGGAGCCCGGCCCGGTTAATAATAGCGGCCGAGAGGGTTTGTTAGCATAGCCCACTACATCACTCCTTCGCGGGGAAGACATCTCCGGGGCTCGGAGCGGCCGTGATGGAGTGGCGGAGGGGGAGCGGACTGATACAGAGAGCTGCTGATGGAAGGAGGACAACACATCAGATTCATGTGGCAGGACTGTCGGGGAGGAAGTGATCAGTGGGGGAGTTTTTCTTCTCCACTGCTTTATAGACTTTAGTAAACCCACAGCTTGTAATATTTGGGAACTTCTGGCTTGACATGGATGGAAACTGCCTACAGGACACTCATTTGAGTTTTGTCTCTGTGCAACAAATGGAGTTTAAAAGAGAAGGTTTTGAAATGACATGAATATAATTTACTTTTACCCACAAACTAAAAACATGGCGGTGGGACAACTATCGGAATAGTTCATTTGTATTTTTGGTTTAGTTTGGTTTAGTTTATTTGTTTCTTTCGTTTAAAACAACAACACAAAAACAAAAAAGATGAAAATACATCAATGTCATGAGTTAAGACACAAAACAAACAAATTCATTTTTCATGGTGTTATTCTGTCAACCCATTTACACTGCCAGTCCAAGGTTTGGACACACCGTCTCATTTATTTTTTTAGTTTTCTTGACAATTAAATTGTAGATTCTCACTAATTCTAACTCACAAGAAATGGACCAGTGGAAATCTATGTTTTGGTCCGATGAGTCCAAATTTGAGATCTTTGATTCCATCAGCCGTGTTTTTGCAGAAACGGTGAACGGATGGTTTCTACATGCAGCGTGGAGGAGCAGGAGGCGTGATGGTGACACGGAAGTTGATTCCAAACTGAAGACACCTTAAACCAGCATGGCAACCACAGCGTCCTGCAGACTCGTGCCATCCAATCCAGTTTGCGTTTAGTTGGACCGTCATTTATTTTCCAACGGGACAGTGACCCCAGACGCTCCTCCAGGCTGTGTGAGGGCTTGTTGGTCCAAGAAGGAGAGTGATGGAGCGCTGCGCCAGATGACCTGGCCTCCACAGCCACCTGACCTAAACCCAGTCCAGATGGTCTGGGATGAGATGGACCGCAGAGCGAAGGCAAAAGGGCCAGCAAGTGCTCAGCATCTCCGGGAACTCCTTCAACACCGTTTCAGAGGACGACCTCATGAAGATCACTGAGGGAATGCCAGGAGAGCAAAGCAGGAATCAACACTGAAACAGAAAACATGCTCCGAGTATTTCACACCTTTAGTTTACTCCATAATTCCATAAGTGTTCATTCAGTTTTGATTCCTTCGGTGAGAATCTGCAATGTCACAAACATTGAATGAGAAGGTGTGACCAAACTTTTGACTGATAGTGTGTGTTCTGGAGAGATGCACGATTTCATTAAAAAAAAGCAAATATGAATATTGCACGTTTCATGTAAAATCCACTGCAGTGTTGATAAGTCTGAAGGCACAAGGCTCTACTCTTTTCTAAAACATTTATTTTAAGAGGTAAAAACACGTGCCAGCACAATTTGCAGTAAATTTAAAATCTACCAATATATGCGATTTCAAAATGTTGATTATGCCAAATTTTTAATGACACAACGTGATTCTGTCATTAAGTTTCCTGATATTCACTTCAGCATGGAGCCTCTACTGATTTCCCCCTTTTTTTAATATTTGAAATTATTCTCTTTGATTATGAGTAACACCTGTGCTGATTATGCTTCAGAAATTCACTTTTTATTCAGTGTGGACTATTCAATCTTTGTTTTTGATATTCTCTTGACTAACAAAAGTTCACCCTTCCTGTTTTAAGATTCCTCATGAACAAAAGAATTTTTTAGACATTCTAAACCTGTACTGGTCTATAAAATACACAATGTTTTCAAGTCAAAACACAAAACTTTGGTCGTGTTTTGAGCGTCCGTTCACAGGACAGCAGTGCTCGAAACCACTGAAATGCAGCTGTTTGAAAACAGCGCCGAGGGTGGAAGTTTTTAGAAATGGTTCGGTCCAGCTTTTTCTCCATGTAAAGAAGGGAAAGGGCAACTTTTCTGGAACGCTGCGTATGCACACCACGGCCAGAGTAAATAATAGTTCTGCAATTCTTGGCAGTTGCATAGTTGAATGTCAAATGTGAGAATAATCCACATTTGTCATCTGAATATCTGTGAACTCGCCATTGTCAATGTTTATAGTGTATCGTTTGTGTGTGTGTGTGGTTTCAGTACTAAGTGAAATAACAAACAGCATACTCTCTTCAATAAAGAAAACAACGATGTGTTTTCATTTGAAAACAGGGCCTCAAATGTCCCGTGGCTAAAAAAAAAAAAAAACTAACTGGTTAATAGTTAATCAGACCTCACAAAATTCCTGCAAAATTTTCTTTTTCTGCTTCTTCAGACCAATTATTCCCATCTTTTTCAGAATGATTTCCATCCCTCTGTGACAAAGCAGAAATGTCAAACTCAACAAAAGCGTCCTGCTGTTTTCCTCAGAGGTCTGACAGGTGCTCTCTCAATTATGTCTTTTCATGGTGAACCTTTCTTCTGCGTTGGTTCGAGGGCCCTTGAGTGCTATGAAATCTGTTAATCAACTAAATATTTGAGTGATTGTGTGACTGCAGTGGATGGGCATGTGTTGACATCCTATATCAGATTGCAAAGCTCAAATCAGAGCTGACGCCAACACAAACTGATTATAATCCAATGGAAAACACTAAGCTAAAGAGGACTTCTTCAATTTAATTCAATTTTAAATTATAACCATTTGCAGCACACTGATTTATATGAATGGAATAAACTAAAATAATTGATCCGCTGATTGACGATTATTGTCAGACCAGCAAATAATCTAGTAAAGTGTTGGGATCATGGCGGCCTATCGAATGTGTTTAATATAGGAACTTGGCAGTGGATGTCTTTCATCGTCACGAAAACAGTTCCTCGGTGCAGCTGTGCTTTATTAAAGGGAAAATAACAGTTTTATTAGAAAATACCCAGATGGAGCCATCTTTTCATTAGCACACTGTGAACATATTTATAGACGCATCGGTATAAAAATACAGTTGTTCACAGAGGAATGCACAGATTGCACCGACATACACAGCAGCAGTCAGAGAGAAACACATAAAATAATTTGTGAATGCAAATGCATGGAGGGTTTCTCTGTTTTTTCTAAAATTGTTCTGCAATAGTTTTTCTATTTCAGTATTCATTTACATCAAGAGTTTCTATCTATTGCAGAAGATTTCTGGTAAATTCCAGTTTAATGGCATCCTAGCGATATGATTTCTGCACCTTTTTTTTTTTTTTTTTAAATCATGCTTTACTTGTTTGGAGTCAGTTTTGTTTTTTGTTTTGTTTTTTACCATTGCAAATGGAAAAATCAATCGAGGACAAAGTCTGGCAGACAGAACAGGATGGGTGTCCTGTAAGAGGTCGACTGCAACAAACCAGAGACAGAGAGTGAGGCCAGGCGCAGAGATTTAACAGAGAAAACATTGAATAGAATATTGTGCTCGAGAGAATGAACAGATTTGTATGGATGAGACTGAATGCCGGGAATTATGTGAGGTTCTGAATAGATTCCTCTAAACCAAGGCTGCAGTGGGTGAGGATCAAGGAGCTGCAATGATTTTTTTTTTTGACTCTGAACACTACAGTTGTCTGAGCCACGACTTGTATATAAACATATATGTGTGCGTATGAATGCAACTCATGTCATTTCTCCTTATCAGCACGGAGTCTGAAGGTGATGGATAATATCATCTGATGGATATACAGAGTGCTTAGTGCCGGGGTGCGGCGGGAGACGCGAATGTGACCCGCTCGCGTGTCTTTCTGAACCTGCTCCACCTCGACTCCCCCCCCCCCAACGCCCCTTCAGTGTGCTCTCATTTTAGATAATGAAAGAAGTCTGGAGGGGGAAGCCACTGCAGAGATCACTGATCCACTCTAAGTGAAAACCTATACTCAAGTTAATGTGAATACCCTCAGGGGACGAGGACTTCTAATTGATTAGCCACATTACCCGGATAAGAGTTTGAACTCTTCAGTATGAGAGCAGCTCAATATGGACATCCACAAGGGTCCAGAAGATATAGATAATGAATAAAAATAAATAAATAAATAAAAACAGAGGCCCTCCTCTGCAGCATCTGCTGTGGACAGGACTGCAGGTGTTTACAGTCGCTCTGCTCTGGGTTTACAGCCTCGCTCCACCAGAGGCAGTGTTGAATCAGAGATCTGCTCCTGCTCCTGCTCCTGCTCCTGCTCCGGCCCAGGTTGACACAGCGTTTGAAGCCTGACAAAAGCGCTGTGGGAATGACACTGCAGCACAGAACGGGCTCCACATCCAGCGCCGAGGCTGAAGACGGGCGCAGCAGCGTGACGATCGATACTTCCGTGTTCCAGTGAATCCTCTAAATTAGGAAACAATGAGCTGATGCTGAGCACAGTTGCACTGTGAGACAATGCTTTTAATTCTCTTTCAATCATAACCTTTTTTTTTTTCTTTTTTCTGGGGGGGTTTGCATCCTTTCTCCTGGAAATTGCATAATCAAAGCGCAGATGTCCGTGTTTCGCTCATCAGTGTTCAGCTTTGAATGTATTCCTCTCACTCCCTTAAAGTGTTGACATAGTCACTCTGCTGATTATTAAAACTCGTCCCCCTTTGAAGATGCTCTTGCAACAGTCCTCGCTTGGAAAAAAAAAAAAAAAAAATGGTGCCACAGTTGAAAATGCTCTTTGATCTTCCCGTGGACTGTGGCTTTGTGAGGAAGAAGACACACTGAGACCTGGTGGGAGATGCTGGCCCTTAACATCCAAAAGACACATTTTCCCTCTGTCGGAGCGGGAACAGAAGTGCGCGGCTCGCCGCATTCGGACTCGCACTTGTATGCAAATTGTCACGTCCTTGTGGAGGTTAAAGTATGTACTCAGAGTGTCATCACAAATGCTACCCGGAATTACAGAAAATTACCTCGGCTTTTGCAGCGTTTTGCACACAGGTCGGTGTCAAAAAGTCAGCAGGATTTCTTTGAAGATTGAAGTCTTTTGAGTCTGAAACACTCAGCCTTTGTAGTCTTGAAATGTGACTGTAATAAGTAGTTTGCTTTTTTTTTTTTTTTTTTCTGGACAGGCAGAGTTGCGGTCAGTTTTGATTTAGTGTGGTTACAATTGCTTTCTTTTTTTTTCTTGCTGCTTTTCTCCCCGGTGAGCCGAGGCACTGTGATCTGTGGGATCGAGAAAACACACAGATAGGAGCATAATGAACTGGTAAATGCAGAATGTCGCTGAGTTTGCCAAAATTTGGGTGAAATCAGGGTTATCTCCCCATTATAAGCACATTTTCACAGTGCCTAAACGGAATAAACAGAACAAAATCTCTGCGGTGGGGTAGAGTGAGAAACACTTTTAGCAGCACAGCAGCGGTGGTAGATCCGTGTTTCTGCACCTCAGGATAATTAAGATCTCTATGTCGTCCTCTCACTTCATCTGGCGCGAAAATGCTGGCTTCTTCTGCTGCGTGCGCCAGCGGTGCGACGGCTGGTCAAGGGGAGCCCCGTTCTTCTGTTTTCGGCTTTTCTTTGAACAGTTCATCCTGAAGCTCTGCGGGAATTTAATGACCGATTAATTTATGTTGGCAGAGAAAATATCTATCAGCGTCCTGCTTGAAAAATGACCATTCGCTCCCCTGATGGGATGAAATACAAGCCAATTTTTCTATAAAGTATCGTGTTATTGTGGCAAAACGGAGGGGTAGTGTGACCGTGTCACTATACTGTCAGTCGCTGTGCATTTATGTGACTAAATAAACAGAAATTGCTTCTGAAAGAACAGAAACGACACACTTTATGTTTTGGTGCGTCTTCTCTATGTCAATGGGAGGTAGCACAACTTTTTCAAAACAATGCGACTCCGTTTCCATGGGAACAAATGAAAACACAGCTTGAGTTGTGTAAACGGACATCATTTTCAAAACATTGCCGTGTGAGCGAAAAACTTTCGCTTTCGTTTGTGTAAACGGGGACTCTTACATTCCATAAAGAAAGCAGCTGAATATACAGTATATTTTATGAATCCCAAAATATTTTAACGTTTCCAACTGGCGGCCTAAGAGGGAGAGTACTTTTATTTTTCTTTAAAAAAGGATTCTAGTTGCTCAAATACACTGTTGGTGACGAGAGTAAAGCTGAAAATCATGAATAAATGTGTTGTGCGTTCTTAAATTTGAATGAAATCCTGGCAATAAGCCTCACTCAGTGTTTTTCCCCATTCCTGTCACCACTGATCCATTTTCCTGAGCTGAGCCATTAAAGAGAAATTCAACCAGCAACCCAGTCCAGGCCAGATGAATGATGCAGGACCAACCTGCCACAAGTGGCGGGGCAGAAAAACCCACAAACCGCTGCAGGATTTAGCACTTTGCACCCACAGCTGTGGACACGGCGTGCAGAAGATTTTTATTTCCTCTGACAACGTGTCTATAGAGGGCCGCTGTGAAAACAACAGAAAGCATCAAGGTGAAAGCAGGTCTGACACTTTCCAGTGGCATTGAGTCTAAGTTGCAAATGCGCATCTTTACATCCTCCGCAAATCAAATAAACAATTCAGCTCTTGCTTTTCTGTGCTGGAGGAGAAAATCGCCAGCTTACCTGTGAAGCTGCTGATGTTATTAGGTTATGTTGTCATGCTGCAGTGTTATGACAGTGCCAGATGAACTTTTGTACACCAATTCCCCAGTTGGTTTTTAAGCTTGCCCACAGACCGTGGCCTTTTTTATGGGCTTGTAGATTGCTGGGAAACACATCAATCTCCTGTGGGTGAGATACTGTATGTGTTCTTCCCTCCGTGCCGAGTGACCCCATTGCCCTTCTTCTCTTGTCCACTGGGCTGCTCATGTCTGCCTCCTGAACCTCCGCTGCCCTGGTTATTAAAGAGCACTGGGCGATATCCACCCTCGCCTTTCTTTCTCTCTCCACCTGCCCTCATTCATTTTGTTCCGGCCTCTTCCTCTCCCCCCCCCCCCCCCCCCCAACTTCTCTATTTCTCTGTTCATTCATCTAGAATAGCAGTGGAGTCCGGTGTTGTTCTGTTCCTGTTGTGGCTCCAATATCCCACGATGCCACACAAACGACCCCGTTACACACTTCCACCACCTGCGGACGTCCACTGTTACTTTTTGTGTGCACGTGTGTGTGACTTTCTTAATTAATTGAAGTGTATTTATAATTCTCATCGGTAATCATGGTCCCTTCCTTTTGCTCCTGTTCCATCAATCACAGTGCAGTGTGGCAGGCTGGCCCACAGGTAGAGAGGTTGGCTAATTAATGAGAGAGAGGTTGCTTGGTTATTGCACACAAAGATCTGCAAAATCATATAACTTTTGGTAACCGGCAGGAGATAAAAGCTGCATTAGCGCCTCCTGGTAGCTTGAGAGCAAAACGGGCGGACTCTGGCTATATTCTTAAGATGATAAAAACCAGTCTTAGATATATTTTTAATATGTGGAATAAAATTCAGCTCATTGTCACAAATCACGCCCAGGTTTTTAACAGATCGCGCTTCTTTAAAATCTTATAGTTTTAGTAAAAGTTTTTCTCTGGCCTTCAGAACCAAAAACTAAAACCTCAGTTTTGTCCTGGTTGAGCTGCAGAACATTCACTGCCATCCATGACTTGATGTCTGTTAAAAATGGCTTCTTTCGGCCCAATACTGTATTTTACAGACACTTTTTAGTGCAGTTCAGCTCTTTGTGCGACTTATATGAAAAAGCGAGTTACGCAGCAGCAGAAAGAGAAACTTGTGAAGGAATGGAGAAAAGCAAAGTAATTGTTACTGATGTGAAGAAAACTAATTGTGGGTTAAAAGCAGGATGGCCAGAGCTGAGAGGAGAAAAAGAAGAAAAAAAAAACATTTACAGATGGTTCTGGAACAGCAGCTGTGAGTAGTGACATCTGGACATGGAAAAATAAATGCAACTTAGCCACCAGTGTGATTGATGTTTTTTCTCCTTCATGACATATTTTTTGATGGTCCATAAAAATGTGGTAAATTTATGTCCACTGTTAATAATATCACCTAATTGTTGATTTTCCGAAAAAGTAAGTTTTGTCGTTATTTTTCAAATTTAAGACGAAACTCGACTGGAGAACTGCAGAGGGTTTGCAGTGAGATTTTCTCAACATTTATTTCACATTCCTGACCAATCGCACAATAGCTGTCGGAGACAGTGTGAGAACAAAACCGTTTTGTCCAGATGTGCTGAAAATCGTTTGAAACAACGACCCCGAAGAAAGTTTCTCTGTTCTTGCAAAACTTCAATCTTGAAGTGGAAAAAAAAACAAAAAAACAAAGCATGCTAGACCTTCACAAATGTGAGAGGTGCTCCGGTTGCAAAGACACACAATGTACTTTAACATCCGACGCTCTCTAACTTTGCACCCGGTGATAAATGGTATCTATTGCCTACGTATCAGCTGTTGACTTTTTATCGTGGAAATATAAGAAGAACAGCGTTTAAGTTGTTGGTGTGAGGCGAACATGCTGCAGTGTGATCGTGAATTTAGAGTTAATCACCTCAATTTCAATCTGGATGTGTGGGAGGTGACAACTCTGTTTCAGCTTGATTTTAAAATACATTTATTTGATGTGTTTTGTTTGGTCTGCTGGGGGAAGTAGCTTTAATCACTACAACGTAGGGAAAATTTTATCCTCGGGCAAAAAGAGGGGCCCGTACAGGGAAGGCAGTTTTTAATAAAGCTGATTGATCCATTTGAGAGCCACCTGCCGTATCATATCTCACTACCGTTTTCCAAATTGCTGGCGTTCATTAGTATTTGGTTGTGTGTGCAGCCCTGAAAGCTGTACATCAACATTTTTCAATTACTTTGTGCAAATCAACATCTGAGGATGAAGCGGCAGTGTTTTCATCTGCAGAGATGCTGTTACCGGTCCGCAGCTCTTCTAATTGAACTAGATACAGTTTGTAAGAAAGCACAACAATCGGTGATTGTGTAAATCATTAACTCTGTAAACTTACACTAATTTTTTCGGTTTTCACTTAATGGTACAGTTTTACCTCGCCGTCTAAACTTCTGCCCGTTGCCCATTTAGTCATTTAGTGCCTAATTTGCGTACAAACTGTTGATTGCTGTGTCATAATAGCCCCTATTACCGTGGCTGTTCTGCTGGATTTCATCCCGAGAGCTGCTGGCGTTAAGGAATGTTGAAAGTTTAGTGCCAGGCTTTTCCGTGATGCACTAATAATAAGCGGCACGGTAAGTGTGATGAGCTCGAATATTCGATCCATAGCAAGCAGTACTCAGCTGTGATTTACACCCTGGACTGTGATTTGCAGCAGTCGACTCTGCAGTCATTAAGATTCATCGTACGTGATGTGATAAAATGCATAGGAATAAAAAAAAAGCACAGGTGTAAACAGGTTTGGTGGGCGAAGGTGGCTTCATTGTAAATGTAGGGCGGAAGCACAGTGTGTGTATTTCATGTTTTATTTGGCCACTTCCTTCCCTGGAACTCCACCTTGCTTGCTTATAAAACCAGCCAAGTGTTGGGAACTTGTTTGAACGCTGTGTGAAATTCCTCCTGTTTACGTCCACAGGTACAGTTTTCCTTCTGCAGCCTGGTTCTTTGAAAAGTGTCGCTGCTCGAAAGCAAATGTGCCTGAGCCGCCGGCAGCGCTCACGAGGCGCGTTGCCTCCACACCAGCCCTTTGACTCCTGCTTGAATTGAGGAGATCTTGATTTTCTGAGGCCCTCCATGTCACCCTCATCAGATTAAGCAAAAATATTGCTTAAACTGGGCCGTTGGCAAAGTTGCAGCTCTTCAGAGCACTCTACCTCTCTCAGTCAGTGCCTTTTAATGAAGATCCTCCTGTCCTAATAGAGTCTTACTGTACTCCCATCAATTCAACTGCTCTTAACCCCTCCCCCTCGCCCGACTCCC
Organism: Salarias fasciatus; assembly: GCF_902148845.1. Lineage (NCBI taxonomy): Eukaryota > Metazoa > Chordata > Actinopteri > Blenniiformes > Blenniidae > Salarias > Salarias fasciatus. The sequence goes on along the minus strand of NC_043746.1, from coordinate 7,738,566 downwards.
CCCCCCCCCTCCTCGTTCGCTCTTACTCCTCTGCTGTTTTAATTGCTTGAAGGTCATTGACAATAATGTGACAACTTATTAGAAACCCCATCTGATGCCACTGATTTTTATACCTCACTTTGCCACAGCGCTTGGTTTCCAGGCAATTACTGAGCATGCTATTTATTAATTTCACAGTTCACAGAGCATCACACGCTATAAATAGTGAAGGATGATAGCTCAGTCATTCACAATGTCGGTGGCTGTTATCGATTTTGAGTGAGATGCTCTGATGGGATGGAGCCTTGGTATTTCGGGCTTTAACCCTCCTGTGTGGCGGATCACATCTGCCTGATCAGCTTTCAGTGTTTACTCAAAGTAAAAAGTGAAATGCTTGAGGTTTTTTTTTTTTTTTTTGAGTCCATGACTCACTGGCCTTGCCAGATTTTCTGTGAAGATCATGTTAAAAAAATAAACGTTTCGATTTCGCGCGCACTGCGCACCCCCACGTTCACATTTATAAGTCATACGTGTTGCTCGGATGCGCTGGACACAAGGGCAACAAGAGTGTGGAAAATGTTGCAGAGTGCAGACAAACGCGGCGAAAACAAATCGTAACAAACTGAGAAAAGATTTCAGGCTTGTCACTCACGCGTTTGTACTCCCTCCTCCCACTAACCCGCTTCAAACCCTCCGAGGAAGGAAGCCCAACAATAGCAGGTGTTTATGTTCGTTTCACCACCTTAAATGCCTTTTTGTCTAACTGTTTTATGTTTGCAGTGGCGCACTTCTGATCCGAGCTGAGACAAAAGGGGCCGGCGTAAACCTTTGGCACCATTTAAAATGACAGAAGTTAATTGACATTGAAGCGAGGTGGATAGTATAACGTAATGTTGGCGTTCCTCTCTGGCTGATGTCTTTTTATGTCGGTGTCAGAACCAACTGATAAGTTCCAGGATTAATGCCAGCACTCCATATAAATTGCCCTCTTGATGTCTGCCCAAGAAATATGACGGCGTTAATGTTTTTTCATGTTAACCTGGAGGAGATTCTGCTTTGCAACTGAGAGGAGAAGTGATGAACGCCAGGTGAAGAGGACCGACAACAAGACGGGACCTCCGTCCACCGTTAGGACATGACGTTAACTGAATTTGATTAGGTGAGCGTTGACTGTGGATCAGGTTATAGAGCGTGTTGTCCTCCAATCTCACAGATCGCGGGTTTGATCTTCAGCTCCGCCCGTCCTTATGTCGACGTGTCCTCTGGCTACAGACAGGAAACTGGCTTTCTCCCAGTGGCGTGCGAGCGCCTTGCATGGCAGCCGCGTCCATGTGTCTATGGACTTGATGAACAGTGTGAATTGCCTTGAGACTCTTAGAATGTGGGGATAATGTACTGCATAAGTGAATTTTTCTTTTTTCCTTTCAATTCAATTTTATTCGTAAGGCATCCAGTACAGCAGAGTCCTTTCTGGGAACTTTTACATAGAGAAACAGCAATTCCACACAAGCGAGCATGAGCGGCAGTGGAAAGAAAAAACTCATGAAATCTATGAAGTTAAATGTTCCACAGAACAAACACACTGTACTTTGATTGATTGATAAAGAAATGAATATTTCCCATGCAACATAAAGCAGGCCTCCCACTGTCATCTGCATAGAACTCATTTGTCAGTTTGTCTCAGAATTCCAGTTTGGAATTGTACAACATATTGGGAGAGTTCATAAATTCCCCAAACAAACAAAAACTGCTGTATTTGTCTACTGCAGGGTGCCATAATGTTTTAGAGCAGCATCATAAACATGGGGCAGCGGTCCTCAACAGGTTTTGGGGCCCACCCACAACATGATCTAATCTAATTAAAACAGGGTGCAGTTTGAGCCAACAATAGGATATCACATTACAGTATGCCAACACACACAAAAAAAACTCCATAAGTTTAATGATACATAGCAAAATTAGTAGCAAATGGGGATGTAGAGGGGTAATATGCCATTTTATGCTCAATTAGCTATGAAGAGAACTATTCACTTTAGTAAATGCACCTTTTTTTCCAACAGAAGCTGGACTTTTTCTGCACAAACATGAAATGAAATTGATCAGGTCCAAATCCCACTTTCAGCTTTGTGTGTGCCAGTTTGGTGTGTGCAAGTTCTTCCACCTCACTCACTTTGTACGTAAAGAAACGCATTGTATTTACAGTCTACCGTCTGTCACAGTGTTTTTTGGCTTGTTATCCACCGAAAAAGGGCCGGTGACCCATCATTTGAGGAGCAGTGGTCTGGAGGTTAGAGAAGCATTCTTGTCTCCAGGAGTTTTCTTCCTCGAAATGGCCCGGTCGCCGCCGCAGTTCCTGGAGAACAGCCTCTTAACCCCGAACCGCTCCGAGGGGAGCGGCTGAAACTCATTCTCTCTCGGTAGAATCAGGAAAGCATTACCTGCTGTATCTGAAAAGGAAGAACTCTTCACCGGTCACTTGTGACATTGCTCAACACCGGGGACATCCCATTGTGCGCGGCCTGGCACTGAGCACAGAAACTGGGCGGCGGGGGAGCTGCATCCCGGCTTTGTGCAGGGCTGAGAAAGACCTGGGTGAAATCTCCGACCCGGAGGAGAGAACACGTCCCGAGGGCCGCGGTGGGGAAGATGCAGGAGCGGCATGACGGTGCCCTTTTTTTTTTTTTTTTTGCTTTTTCACAGAGTCACCCTGCCTGTGTGGGAATGTATTGTATTGTGTGTGTGTGTGTGTGTGTGTGTGTGGCTCCTGCAGCCGTGGCTACGTGTGAGGGAGTGAGTTGTCGTTAAAACTCCCGAAGTGTTTTCATCATTCTGGGCTGCAGACAGTGCCGGGTTGAGAAGGTGCTGTGAAATGTGTGAAGCAAAAGAAGGACGGGAAGACAAACTATACAGGTAGACGTGACAAGAGCAACAGACAGCTGAAACACACCCACACACACACACACACACTAACAACTGTGTCCCTCACATGCTGGCGCAGAGGAGTAGATTTTTGGAGTTAATGAAGGCTTTGGGTCGGTCAGGAAGTATCATCTGTAAACATAAAAACAAGTCAAGGTTAAAGCCGACAGGCTGAATGTGGCTGGAGAGACTTGAACCTTTGTAGTGCTTTTCAATTCCAGACCTCTAAACACTAGAGCACAAACAAAAGCTGACAGGCATCAACAATTTAATTGTGGAGTCTGAGGAAGAAAGAAAGGAAAGGGAAAGCATTTGTTAAATACTTAGTGTCAGTGCACGAATGGATATTTCTTTCTTTATCGCGCCATGCATTTCAAGTCATGTATTTTCTAGCACTTTTTAAATTAAATATATAGTATTATCAACACAGACACAGGGAGCAAATAAATAATTAAATGAACGAAAAAAATCATTTTCTGCTCCCTGTTCTTGATACCTAAACCAGTTGTTATCAGCCTCTGGCCTTGGACCCCCTGTGGTGAAGCTGCCAGCAGTGACAGGGTGAACAGAACGAGAATCTCAAAAGAACAATAAAGCGTTTCTAAGAAAACCACAATAATTCACAATCTGGAATTAAATCTGAGAAACTGCCCGTTGCTGAGAGTTTGGCTTCACTGCAAAAAATTGGCAAATCACAGATGAAAGATGGGTCTGTAATCTCTAATAAATAAGCTCTGAAAACAAGGTTTTTTTCAACTAGTTCCTTAGTAAATAACAACTCCAAAGCTCTGTTTATACAACAGTTTTCAAGTGAAGATACAAACCTTTCATAGTGTTTTGGGTGGTCATTTACACGACAGCAGAGCCCAGAGCCACTGGAAATGCATGCTGAAGTAAATCGTTCTGTCTGTGAAGTAGAAGTGCGTCCTGTTCACTCCTGGATTTAACAATTCTTCTGCAATACAGCGAACACTCTCCTCCAAATCACATGTGGAGACAGATTTTATTTACAGCTGATACTGAATGGGCCTAAATGATGAATAAAGACACTTTAAAGGAGCTTCACTGCTCACAGTGTACTTTACTGTGTTTATACGAAGGTGGCTTTATTTAGTTAAAACAGAACCCACTGGTTGGCGTGCAGGAAAACCTGTAATGCTGCCGTGCAACTATGAAACTTCTCTGAAACATAAATCCACAAACAAATTAATTCAAGTTGAAGCCTTTTTGTACGAATGGGGCTTCAATGTGTATTTAAATTAATCCAGAAGACTCGTTTGGTTGAATGTCTGGCTAACAGTTAGCACAGCCCGCTAAAGACTCCGACTGCCTCGTTTTCTGTCTCGTCCTGCTGTTAAATCACCAAGTCGCTACTTTCCGAATGCTCAAACCTGATAATTGATGTTTCATCAGTCAGTGTTACAAAAACAATGTAGGTGCTACTGTCTGCAAACCCATCAGCCTGTTGTCCCAACTGGTTCTCACCAGAGCGCTGCATGATTATAACAGCAGACACGCTTCAAGCTGGAGTTTTACCCCGGCCTCCAACCCATGCACTGCAGCCAGCAGTTCTCCACCACTGCAAATAACTCCAGGAAGTAAGGCTTAGTTTGTTTTTGTTTGGTTTTGTGTTCTGGGTGTGTTTCTGGATCTTCTGAGTGATTTGTGAGTATTATGCATTGACGGTATGACTTTTCTGGACCCCAGGATGAATTGCTGTGGCAGCTCATTAGAATCCTAAATGAATTTGCAATCCACCGTATCCTTCAAACACAAACAACCCAAACATGGCAAACAAGAGCAACAATGCAGTTAAATGTTCACTCCATAAAATCTGCTAAACGTGTAGGAGGAACTTGTTAGTGGTGCTGATACTGATACACTCACTCACATTAGTCATTTGACATCATATATAAATGTGAAATGCTGATAAGGGAGTGAAAATGTTTCCAAACAAGCTGATTTCAAACATGTCAGGAGTGATATGCATTAAAAAAAACGTGTTGTGACTTCAGTACTGTTTTTGTTTCATTTCCATCGCACCATATGGAGACTGTTAATCACCGTATTTATTTAAAAATAATAATTCAAGTGTTTAGTTTTCTGTTAACGGATGCCAAACAAGGAGCTAAAATCAGGCTTCTCCGTAAGTGTTTTGACAGAGCTGCACTGCGGCGGCCCACTGCTCCTCCTGGATGGTTTCACTGCAGAAGACCAAATTTCACTGTACCTCTGTGACAAATAAAGGAAATGCTGTTTTCCTTCATCACAACTTTAAAAGGTGCTTAAATTGTCTCTTGTTCCTACATGCCTACTGAAATATCACCATAGTAATTTTACAGAAAAAGTAAAACGTATGTGGTGTATGCTTTTGATTCTCTCAGTAATCTATTTATAAGTAAAAAAAAAAGAAAATAGCTGCCGTCCATTTACAGGTTTTCTCCAGCTGAAGTGCCGAGACCTTTCATATGTTCATGCCTTGACAAAAGACTTGCAGGTTTCCAGTTTCCAAATACTCCCTCCATGCCAAGGCGATGCAGCGGCGTGTTGCGGGAACCATTTAACCTGTCAGGGAAAGAGTTTCGCTGCGTGTTTGGAAACAATCCAATAAATTAGGCAGAGGCAAAAGCTCATCCAAGAAATCCGACACAGTCATGTTCTGCTAAGCAAGAGAAAACGGCCAATTTAAGTCAATAAAAAAATAAATAAATAAAAATCCAACTGTCAAGTGTAGTATATATGCTAAACACTGTTCCGAATGAAAACTTTGAAACCTTTTCTGAAGTCTTTGAAATTAGCAAGGAGCGTAAACAGATGTGTTTGTTTTCCCCCGAAGAGTCTTGAAAATGCTTATTCCACACAGCCCCCAGCGTTCTCTTTTCAAGTCTCACTTCACATGAGTGGCTCTCTCACATCTGCAGCTCGCTGCCGCGCCTGAAGGTGTGAGAAAGACAAGGGAACACGAACAAGACTTTGACCTTTAAAGTCAACCGCATAAATGTTGACTCGGCCTGTCACGATCGTCTTGTTATCATTACTGAGCACCGACACAGGAAGAAGCAGCGGCGTCTCGTTCTGCACAGTGGCGTTCAGGTTTGATCACCGCAGGGCATGAAGCTTTTATCTTAAGATTGACGCTGGATGCTTCCAAATAGGCTCCTCCGTGTAATCTAAATGACCCTCTCATGAGTCCCTGCCATTTAATCGATGTCGTTTCAGTTTAAATTTGCCGCCTATTACTGTCCACAAATTAATATTTATTTAACTTCAGACTGAAAGTTTGTGACTTCTTAATTTCACGACGCTTCTGTGTTTTCATTATAAAAAATAAATATATAACCTTATGTTTGACTCGGGTGTCAAACATGTGGCCCGCAGGCTCACACTAGCGCATAACGATCATCCGGCCTGTTGGGCAACTTTGCAGAGTATACAAATGACAAAAAAAAGATCCAATAATTACAGTTTTTCAGTTAAACTAGCTTCTGATTCAGCACAAGAGGCGCTCGCTGTCATGATGCAGCACTGAGTCCCTCAACTGATCAATGTTCACTTTCAAATGAGCTTTTCTATAAAATGGGAATAGTTTGAGAAAAAATAAGGCTAAATAATGATTTTATTCTCCAGAGAGAAACAGCTTTCCATAACATTTCCTTTTAATCGTTATGTATTTCGTAACGATTGATATTATTTTGCGGCTGGATTGATGTTAAACTAGGTTGACATTGTTCACTGAGCGAAAATGAGCTGTGAGCAAATGGGACATTTTAAGTTTATGTCCACTTAGTAATTTAAAAACTAAAGAGTGTCGCGTCTGGTCTGTCCACGTTTAACTCTTGGTTCACCTGATGCCTTCTCTCTCCCCCCCCCCCCCCCCCCCCCCCCCCCACCTCCCATAATCCTCTGAACCCGGCCCTGCTTCCAGATAAAACAAGCCAATAAAAAAACTGAGATCAGTCCAGTAAAAAGTGCATCGCTGAAGGATTTTTGCATGAAGATGCGGCTCATTGTTTTACTGTCACAGTTTGTAGGAAGAGTGTGGATTACACTTGTGTAAATCAGGACCACAAGCACTTAGTGTGTTGACAGTGTATTGGGAGACACTTGTGCCTCAAAATCCCACTTTAATGGCTTCCTATATGAGGCCGTATATCCACGGTGTAAAAGTCCTTGTCGAGGGCGTGCGTGCGTGTGTGTGTGTGTGTTTGTGTGTGAGCTTTGCATGTGTGTGTTTTCATCACGAAGCCCGAGCTGTAAAGGCCTCCCTGCCAGAGGCTGCCCTGATTGAGAAGGCGGCTCCTTTTTACGGTCCGGAGCGCCCTGAACTTTACGAGAGCGACGGCAGGCCCTCCCTGTCCTGCAGCTCCCAGCTGAAATATCATGTTTGTTTATCTCTGGAGAGAATTTATTCTGCTGATTCATTGGCCAGCACTCCCGCAACGGCTGAAGGAATTCGATTTTCTCTTTATTTATTCGCTTCATTTTTCCTCCTGTGGAAGAGTAGTCTCTCGTGTGATACCACGGGAAAACTTCCTTCCTCCTCGCCGCCGTCCCCTGTGAAATGAGATTAGAGAGAGGAAAGGAAACGAGAGATAGAGGACAAGGGACATAATAGAGTTGTTATTCATTGTAATCTCGCTTCTCCTGTTGTTGCTTTTTGCTTTCACCTTCAGAATAGCCTATTATATTAAATAAATATGTCAATAAAGCAATTCGTCAGTGATCGGATTTGAATAACACAGCAGTTAAGTTTTCTTTTTTTTTTTTTTTTTGGCTTCAGACTTTTCAGACTGTAACTGGATGTATTTACTGCGCTCCACAAAAGGACAAAAATGCATTCAGCTTTTAGCGAGCAGCGGCTGAAGCATATAATTCAGATGTATTGTCCAATATATTACAATTACAGAGCTGGTAACGGGCGAACCCCCTACTGCCACCAGCATCCATTCCAACTTATTATGGAGGTTTATGATTTGAGACGGATATGACTTGATGTGGTCTGAAATTCATTAAAAATGACATTGAGGAATGATACACCACAGGGGAGAACGTATACGCGCGTGTGCGTGCTCACATTAAAAAAAAAAAAAAAAAAGAAATCTATTAAAGAGAAAACCCTGCACATGTCCGTAAGCCGGAGCGGGTCATTCATTACTGAACGGCTTCACAGGGAAAGTTGCTCTAGCTGTGAAGTGGCTCAAATAAAACCAGTAAAGGATACTAAAGCGGATGTCGTCTCGCTGTGTCTTGTCATGCAGACACATCTTCAACACAGACTTCTTTAAATCCCTCTGTGTGGGGCTCCGTCGACGCCGGGAAGCCGAAGCCGATCGATATCCCTCCCCCCCGTCCATTTGTCTGAAATGGTCTGGTTCAGCAGCAGGACAACCCCAAAGTGCTGGTGTCAGGGCTGCAGGGGGAGAGCATGACACACCTTTGCCATTTTCTCACTCTTCCTGCAGTTTTTCACGCATCCGATGTGCAATCAGCTTGACGTGTGACCGCTTGGCATCATGTGTCACATGGACAGCCCTCAAACCGCGGAGAGAGACCCCTCGCATGACACACCCGGCTGGAAGCAGCCGGCCGCGGACTTTAGATGTAGGTCACATGGTCCCCACATGTCGCTCGCTCCGGTTCAATTCCGTCAGGAGCCTTAAAGTTCAGCATCATCAAGAAAGAGCTGTGCTGACACAGAATACATCTCTCCTCCAATTTTCAAATCTGGCCTGTGATACAATGTACAACTATAATGCAGAAAACCCGCAGATGCGTTTATATCCGACAGAATTGTTCAAATCAATGCAAAAAAAAAGAAATGTCTGGGCACGGCTGCGTTATGGTGGAAATATGTGCAATATAACTTTACTGACTGATAAATTTGTGAGCTTTTCGAGGGATGGCACACAGCACTGCAGCTGTTTTCAAGGCTGAAAAATCTCCAAGCGTAATTACGTTTGCAATCTGCCACTGTCTGCACTGTCTGGACCCGGCCCTCAACACACCCACCTCATGTACTTCGCTGTGGAGCGCCAGTTCAGAGGGCAGCTTGGCGGCTGGAGTGTTTTTACTGGGCAGTGCTTATTTTATGGCTTGCAGAAGAAGAAGTTGTTCTCGCAAACGGTGAGGGAAAAATAACACTGTAGGATCTAAAATAGACTAAACCGCTCTCCATTTATCCATAGTTGTAGTGTTGATCGTGCGTCAGGAGTGTGATGAGCGTCATGACCAGGCCTCCAGACCTCACCCTTCGTTTGCGTTCACAACCGCGATCAGAAACCGCTGTAAACGTCGTGTGTGGGTCCGCATCTTCAGCTGGAGAGCAGGCTGAAGGTTTTTCAGTGGCTGTACTGAGAAACAGATGAATGCAGAGCTGCGGAGGCCCACTCAGTGTGCCGTTTGTAAGCGTCTTCGACTTTCTGCACCAAAAGTCCACTGTTTTCTTGTTTTGTTTTTTAAACTGGCATTTTTCCCCGAGGACGAGGTCCCGCTATGTAACAGATGAATGATTTAAAAGTTGGCTGTCTCGTAATTACAGCAGGAGCAATAAAGAAAAGACACTTAACCACACAACTGTTCCCCATATCCTTGTGTGAAGGTAACAAATAACCTAGTTAAAAGTTTCTATTTTCTTTCTAAAACCTGTTAAACCTGCTTATTGGTAAGAGTAGTATAAAGCACGTTGCATTCATATTTTTGCTTTAAAAACATGTTGAGGCCACATATTAATTTCTTCCAAAGAGCCACAAAATACCAACATTATTCAGAAGTTTGTTAGATGGGAGAGGTTTTTGGTTTTACTCTGCTGTCCTTTGGGTTTTTATCATGTGGAATATGCATGTTATCCCTGTGCCTGAGTGAGTTTTGTGTTTAACTTTCTTCCAATGATTCCAAAACACAGAATTTCCGACTTTAGCTTGAGTTGACTGGCCGTGTGACGGACTGCTGGTGTTTATATAACATGGACAGATGCCTCCTAAATAAAAAGTTAAATTTTGTTGTGTTGGCAACCCCAGACACACAGACTGTACTCGGCGTGTTTACTGCTAACGCCTAACATCTGTTTATCGGGTTAATATTTTTGGAGTAGAACAACACACACACACACACACACACACACACACGCACAAAATCCAATCTGAAGCATGGAAACGTCGGCTCGGCGTTCTTTTGACTTGATTGTTACACATAACGGGACAGACCAATGCCATTTCTCACAAGGATTCTTTCAAGCCAATTTCCACTGCACTTCAAAGGTAGAAAAATAAATTCCAAACAGTCAAACAGAATTACTATCAGGCGTCATTTCATGGAAATAAAACAAAATTGCCATCTTGTAAGCTCATTTGATCAGGCCTTTTGCTTCTCTAATGTAAGAAGCTACAGACGATCAAAAAAAAAAGAGAAGAATAAAAGAAACAATCAGAGTGCCAGATGCCACACACACACACACAGACACACACACACTCACACACGCAATTATTCAGTGACTCAGCCTTCCAAAATAAACCGTAGGATGGTACATGTAAATATGAATCATTATGAGAAACAAACATAACAAGGAGGGCTTTAATATCTATTCAAACATGAAATAAGACCCAGCGCCATCTCCTCTCCACGGGATATTTATAGTGATGAATCTTGATATAAGGAGACACACATCAATACCGTCCTCGTCCTGAAGGAGCCCAGAATCTCTTTCCTGGAAATTAAATGAATGTCGCTGTCTGTTCTCTGCCACTTCTGAAGCTTTCTACATCACCTATAACTAATAGTCTTTTCCTTTTTTTCTTCCCCCTCTTCATTTACCACTTTGCAGAACTTTGCTGGTGGTGCATCGCCTCCTCCGGTCAGGAATTAGCTGAAGTCCATCTGCTACGTCGAGTGGAACGGCTCTGGCGTCAGAATTTGCGCCGTCCCCCCGCCGTCTCCAGCGGGAGTGCGACACATTAATCAGTGTGTCCTCTGCAATTTTTGGAACAGTGGGGGTGATTGAGAATATTGGCTCTTTGTAAAGTGCCACTCACAAACTCGTCGAGCTCCCCTGGATTAGAAAACCAACGTGCCTTTCCTGTCTGCCCTGTCATCTTTAATATTTCCCTGAATTATGCACAACGATGAAATGCCAGCGGGAGGAAATAACGGCATTATAATTGTTGCAAACAAACAGCCTTTGTTTGAAACGGTCAGCCTTGTGGTTACACTCCGTTACCTCAGTGGAATCGGCTAAATGAAAGAGAATTTTTCATGCTACTTTTTTCTTTTTTCTTTTTTTTTTTGCAGCTGCGTGTCTCTCCTGCCTCTTTTGATCTTTTTCACAGTCAATGGAAATCCAGTGGCAGGAGATGCTGGTTATTTAATGTTCAATGAGTCAGCTACCTGTAGCTGGACTATAATTGTACCCCAGGGACAATTCCACTGTTTCAGCTAGGTAAACGCTTTGTTGCTGTAAGCCTATTGTGAATTATATCAAAGGAAATTAGATTAAAGCAATTGGATTTTCATGGTAAATTACTCTTTACCCCTCAAATGACCCACTGAATGAGAGAACAGAGCCACAGGCTTGTCTAAGTAACTGTAAACTACTGAGTCACACCGTGTGTGTGTGTGTGTGTGTTTTTCTCTTTTTTATCGATGGACATGGGCAGGAGAGATGAGATTATTTTAAAGCCGTGCTTCACTCCAGCAACCTCATTTACAAACAGATAAAAAAAAAAAAAGGAGCACGTCTGTGGGTTTTTTCGGGGAGTTGTCACCGTCTTCGCCGAGATTGCGTTGCACCCGGCGCGGCTGAAAGTTTGGCACAAAAGGGCTCTGTTTGTTTGTTTTACAGTGAAGTGGTGGTAATAGATGCACCACTTGATCAGCCGGCGACATGAGAAAATAATACGCCATGAAAGTGACTTTTCATTTGCTGGCGGCACACATAACCGCATTACACGCTAAACACAAGAAAAGCAGAAGGACAAAATTAAGAGTTGTTTTCTCTGATGGCTGCGTATCTAATTTGCATGACTTTGCATAATATAGTCCATAAAGGCAACAATATTCATAATGTGACAGCCAAATAATATTTTCCTTGATAGGGCATCAACATTAATTTCACTTTTGATGCATGTTTGAAAAAAAAAAAAAAGCCGCAGTTGGAGACAGAAGGAAAACAGAGAAGAAGAAAGCCTCACACCTTGGCTGAGTTGTGATCATATCTTTAGCACTTCTCTCTCAAGGTCTGCTGATTGAATAACTGAAGTTAATAATGTCTGTTGCCATCAAGTCAGTCAGTGCAGTCTTTAATTTAGTGTCATTAACCAAATTAGAAAGTGAGAATTTAACTGCAGAGGAAAGTGGGTGATGAGATTCTTTTATTCTCGATAATAACAGAGCTTCGATTAGCATTTCACATGCAGTGACATTTTTTGTTAAAATTAACACCTTTTACTGTTCATCCAGTTACACAGTCTCCATACAAAAAGCCTTGTTTCGTGCGCCGTGACTTTTTTTGCACAGTGTAAGACAAGTTAAATCTCTGAAAAGCCATTCTTTCTTTTCTTCCCTTGTCTTATATTTCTTCCTCTTTACCAGCTCGGCGGGTCTTTGTGAGATGGGTAACACCAGCGTGCATGTAAGAGCATGAGATCAAGAGCGTTTGGCATCTTGGTGAAGAACAGAAGACTAATTACCTCCTGAAATAATTTAATGTCAGCCCTGGTGTGGGCTCTCCCTCAGCAGGACGGCTGAAGAGGCCCAGCCTTCTGCTGGGAGATTCATCTCTGTCAGCTTAGATAAACCTGCTGGCCATCACAGCGTTGGCACACGCACGCACACACACACACACACACACACACACACACACACACCACTCCTGAACCTCAAGGTGGAAAAAGGCCTGATGAAGCTGTCCTGTCTTGCCTCCACTGGAAAAAGACAGGAGGCCTAAATGAACACGAGATTTCATTACCGCTCCCCTTTTTAGCACTTAGGAGGTGCATCTGTTTGGTTGTGTTTTTTTTTTTTTTTTTTTTTCCCGTAAATCACCTTCACCATCTTCCGGCATACCCAGCTGCCATCACTCTGTGCACTGGTCCTTGAAGCTGTCAACCTGTGATAAATAGGACTCCCATAGGCCTGGTCCAGCCTGTCCCCATTTCCAGGTCATTCAGAGCTCCGTTTTTAGCATTGCTTTCTTTCTCACAAGAAGACCCCCAAAAATGTAAAGCGGTTAGCACTTTGGTCCCACAGTAAGGAGACCCTGGTTATGCTCATTACGTTGTCTATCGTTTGCGTGGACATGTTGCCAAGGAAACGCAAAACCTTTCCGAGATAAATGCTGAAGTGAAGCCTTTTCACTTGAAACATTGTCGTGTAAATTGATGGAATCAATCCTTGCCCGTTTCCTGGGGATTTATTGTGGATTTTTTTTTTTTTTTTTTTTCATAGCTTACTTTCTGCATAAAGAAATACGAACAGCCTCGGCTTACTCACACTGTCCGGAAACATGCCTGTGAAATGAATCGGTGGCCCTCACTTGGTGGGTTTGGAGTTTTGTTTGAAGGATTTTCTCTCTGTGTTCACCTTGTGATGGATAGGTGACCTGTCCAGGGTGTGCTCTGCTTTCAGCCCATTGTTTGAAGGATTGTCCCAGCTCCCCACAGCTTATATTTGATTAAAGTGGATGGATCACTTGATGGATGTGTATTTGTCGGGTGTGAGACGGTCCTTGTTGCATATAAATGGCCAGTTGTTTGGATCAAAATGGGAGCGTGCATTTGTGACGTTGCACATCTTGGGATTTGGGATTTATCACGTTTTTTTTTGTGTGTCCATTTCTGCAGTACATTTGCAGTTGTCTGAATGCTTTAAGAAGCATTTCGTCTAAATTTACGATACTTGTGCACAAACGAACTTTCATTCCAAGCTGAATCTCTAGTAAGTCAGGTCTTCCCATAGAAATAACCTAAAGGCCGGTAAAGAAAAGGCAGCACTTTGTGTTTTCTCCCTCATTCAGTGTTCTCTGCTCTCAGCATCTCATTGTCAGTGAAAACCCTGAGAAGCCTTTGAGGCTTCTAAAGGACTAAAGTGGTGCAACAAACTTTGAATGTGAATGAGTGCGTTTGGGTACTTCATCATGACACCGTGCCACCCACAAAGCGCCGGTTCGCATGCACATTCTCAGGTCAGAGCAACACAATCATCCACACTATTCACCGGAGTTTGCTCTCTGTATCTTTGTCCTCTTTTTCAGATTATGTTGAAACTGAGGTGCTGTTGAAGTGTCGTCTCGACGCGGTGAGAGAGATCCGGCGCGCTTTGCAGATAACGCCTGACGCGCTTGAAAAAATGGACTTCCAAGGAATGTTTCCAGCCCTGCTGGAGGTGCTCTGTCTTTCCAACAAGGTGACTATTTCAAAGGGTATACTTTAAAACTTTACTGACGGTTTGTCTTTGCATTTTCTTTCTTTGTTTGTTTACTGAAATATGCACAGTTTAGCTTTCTTGTAGTTTACATATTTTCCCCAGTTAAGCTGCTAATCTGAGGTCCATGACTTTATAGTTAATTCACGATTAAATTAGTTGACAATGCAAACCAAAGAGATCAGAAGAAGGGTTAAACACGGCATTATCCTTGTTGTTTCCGTCCTCACGTGTCTGTAATTATATCTAATAAATCCGGCGAATGTCCTTTGCCTCTGTTGGTCAGGTATGAGGCCTCCATAAATAGATGCACGAACATAACTGCCCTTATGGTCACGACAAGGTAGACTGCAGAGGCTCGCTGTGGCTGCACCTGGACAATCTGGCAGTCGGTTCTGCGAGTCGCAGGCGAGTGAAGCTCCGACAGGTTCCACAGTCACGCTCAAGTCTTTCTCGCTCTGCAGCTCATTACATTTCACCTGAATTGAAACAATGGCTCATAATTATGTGTTGCCTCTGGATTACAAGAGGTTTTGATTGAAGTAATCATCCATACTGGACGAATCATGCATGAACAGCAGCTTTTTTTTTTAAATTTTTTCTCTCCTCAAGATTTAAAGCTAATGCAGACAACAGGTTAGCTACTTGACCTCAGCTAATATTGTGGGTATTGTGTTCATTCGCAGCGCAGCACTTGAGTTTGTCCGTTTGTTCTTATAATGGTCATGCTGGCCTCCTGATCAGGTCGCCCTTGAAACTCAGATTTTAGTTTTAATGAGATTGTTACCTGGCTTAATTAAAGGTTGTATGTCAAAAATAATAATTACAGTAATTGGTGTTTTACTGGCTGAAAATCAGTCACAATATCTGGGGTTTTAATGTGTATTTGTTTGGGGAAAATGTACTCTAACATTGTCGCGTAAAAACGGTTCAAAACAATTTAGAGGAGACAATAGATAATGTTAATTGATCATATTGTCAGATGCAGTGTTGGCTGTGTTACAGCAGATTTACTTGGCCCGTCTCCAACAGTCTTTGAAGCTACAGATGTAGCAATAATAATAATTTATTCTATCTCAAAGAAAATAGACCTGTACTGTGTGTGGAGTAATGTTTTTTCTACTGTGAGAAATAAATTAACAAAATTCGCTGTTTACTGGAATATTACAAAGCTGGAGTCGTCTTTAAATCTTCTGTCGTCCCCATTCCTGTAAGATAATTAATGCTATATTTCAACAGGAATATATATAATTCAGCATGAGATCATTATATACTTCTGTCTAAAAGTCAAATTTATTTTACACTCAATAGTTGCCAGGGACTTGTACTTAACCTTTAACCTCATTTCTCCGCAGCCTGTATCAAGTGAGCGAAACAATGAAATATTCTTTCCATTTCAGTGACAATGCTTAACTCTGAAAAACGTAGCTGAACTGTACATATTGCAATCACTCATCCAAACAACAAATGGCAGTTGTCTTTTTGTAACCAGTTCATAATAACTATAAAAGAAACGGATTGATGAGAGCTGAGTGAAACCTGGGCGTATCGGTTCATTTCACTGGTGAAGTCACATTGCCCAGGTTTTAAGCTGCCTGTTTAGTTCATGACTTTATTTATGAGGAACCTCTCGTTGACCCGATTGATAATCACCTGTGGACCGCCGGGTTCTGCTCGTGCGTGCGCCCTGGTTCACGTTAACTCCGTCCTTGTAGTCCAATCACACTGCACCTTCTGTGTCAGTCACCGTCCGGTGACAGATCACTGCTGGAGCTCATCCATCTTTTCAAAATTAATGCTTAAATATCCCACCAATATTGACTTGCCTTTAACGTTGGAGGTGAATCGCGCCCACGCGTCCATCTCGGAGCGAAAACATGCACAAGGACATCAGTCGGCTCATCGCTTGCAAAATCGAACCTGCTCAGTGTCTCTTTGATCCCGGCCTTTAGTTTAAGCGCACACATTAAGTGGCTATGGTGCATTATTTAGAGCTCATGACTAAAAGGCATCGGTGTGCTGAATCATCCTCCTCTGCTCAAGGACATGGTGTTGGGATGATTGAAACCAATTGATCTCTGAAAGCCGAAAACACACAATGACGGTTTTAAAACGGGATGACGTGTCCCCGTCCGACGTGAGAAACAAAACCTTCTTAAAATATCAATAAAGTTAAGTTGGTTTTTGTTCCTGGATGAGTCGTGGGCCTTAAATATACTGGTTTTTACAGTCTAGCATGAAAAAGGATTAACTTGTTGGCAACGCGAAAGGCAAGAAGGGACGCAGACAAGTGTTTTTTGTTTTTTGATGGGCATGAAAAACACGCTTCTTGATGATGCCCCGCCGTCTCTTTGTTTGGCGAGAAACGGACATAAAGGGCAAAACTGAAAAGCATCGCCAGTTAAAATTGTCTACACAGACTTGGGCTTTTGTTTGTGATTGATGGAGCAGGAAATTCAGACACGCAGATTTAGCAGTGTTCGGAGGAAGGAAACTGTCATCGTCCGTTCGTTTTGGGAGAATTTTATCTCGTCTGTCCTTCTTTCTCTTTCTCGCTCTCATCTTTCCCTCCCCGTCCACCCGACCCTGCGTTTAGCTTTCTTGCACTTTTGTCTCCTTAAGAAGCATTCCTTAAAGGTCAAATGGACTAAATCATCTGTGTCCTGTTTTGTCCGAGGCGGAGACGGTAGACGTAAACGTGGCGCTTGCAGCACTGCGCCGGGATCCTTCGCTGTCCTTGGGACTTCTGCTCCACCTCATTCCAGTTTGCAGCTTAAGGTTTCTTCCTTAGATCATATTATACGATACCCTTGGTACCAGTTCCACACTTCATGAACTCCTTCTTACAATTCCAACAGTGATGCACTCGTCTATTGCATCAGTATATTCAAGTCAACAAAGGTAATCATCTTTTTTTTTTTTTTTCCTTTCTTTCTTTTGCAAGTGCAAATATTTCACAATTGGCTTCGGCTCAGCAGTTAAATCTCGCAACATTATTTCCCCGGTGAGTGTTTAAAAGTCTTTTAAAGGATACTCCGAAGCAGGGCTGAGACAATAACCTGGATTGCTTTTCATGACACAAATGAGTTTACCCTCGTTCCTCCAGCGCAGGAGGAACGACTCGCGCGCTTGATAAGTCAACGTGACGATGTCGGACACTTGCCCCCAAGCCTCAGTGAAATTGGATTCCTGTACAGCGTGAATGAGAGAAACACCTTCTTAGGAGCTGTCATTCATATGCACGAGGCCATCGTTCTGAAAGACGAGTCAAATGCAGACTTATTCATCTGGCCCTCTGCTGTTCAGCCATTTATCCCCCTTTTTTTTTTTTTTTTTTATCTTTTCTCCACAATTCTCCCCCCCAACAAGAGCCTGTGTTCTTATTTCACATATTAATCCCTTCATGAACAGCACACAGATGGTAAAAAAGGCAGAGGAATTGAGAGAGTGAAGGATGATAGAATCCTAAGGCTTTAAGGCGAACAGTACTACAGTATCTAGGTGGTGTAGAATGAGCTCCATTATTGCTCTCGGGGCTCAAATTGAAAACATTACTGCTCCCATTCACAGTCCTCAGACACAGAGGATGGTCTTTATTTCCAATCTCAGTCTCCTTTCTGGTTGAGGGAGCAGCGGCAGCCGCCGTGTGTGTGTGTGTGTGTGTGTGCTGCCCGTGTGTGTGTGAGAAAGAGAGAGTCACGGTAAAATATTGTGTTTTTGTCTCTATGACTGTGTCTGGATAAAGTCTTCATGGTTGACGCCGGACGTATAGGTGACCCCTCATGAGCCCGACTCGCTGCCCCACCAACACCACTTGCAGATGGAGACCTCTGAGCTTTTTTGAAAAAAAAAAAAAAAAAACTTTAACAAAAACGCTGGGACGTTGGCAGCCTGTGCTGCAGCGTTGACCTTGCTGAGCTTGGACAACATCAGTTTGCATTGTGTTGCAATGAAAAGGACAAAGTGTCATATTATGGCGAAGTTGTAAATGAGTGAATTCACAAGTTACTTATAAAAGCTTGAATAAATACAGGGATCAGTTTGGAGGTCTCCTCTCCTTGGCTTTCAAGTTCAGGCCTTTCACATCTGCAAACTGCTTTTCGGCTTTATTCTTTTCAGACAAAGAGACGACTGTGAAAGTGTGGAAACTCAGTGTATCAGAGATTCCAAATGTTGTGTTTTCAGTTAAGTCGGCTTCATTCCGAGCGCTCGGTGTTACCGTGCAACAATACCTCAGTTGTTAGAACAGGATGTTAAGGCCTCCTTACTGAAATATTTCATTAGAATTTAAAGGAAAACCTGAGAATGTCCGTCTTCCTGAATTAAGCAGTGTGAACCAAGCTGTTGTTTGATTCATTCCTGAAAGGCTGTTTACCTAAAGCCGATTCTGTGGAAGCAGAAAGGTCACACCTCCCTCATCCCTCCTCCTGCCTTGTTTCTCCCCCCCACCCCTCCCTTTCACTCGGGGGGCGGGGAGGGGGCCGGATTGCTTTAGCCTTTTTAGCAGAGCTAACTGACAGACAGACGCGGCACTGACAAGGTCACCGGCAGGAAAAGCGGTCATGATGGAAAAGACCACCTTTAGCGCGCGGCTGTCGAGTTCATACCGCGTGTGTGCCGGAGTGATTTGTGCGCAGATCAAAGCTTCAGAAATGTTAATTCCCTTCAATTCAGCTTAATTTTGTATAATGTCAAATACGACGCAGTCATTTCGAGGCACTTTTTACAGGGAAAAATCCGACAATTACATGAGCGAGCAGAGGAGATGGTGGAAAGAAAAAAAAAAACACTGTAGGATTCTTTTTCAAGCAAATACATGAAGTACGATATATTTAGAGGGCAGTCATTGGCCGGCGATGGTCTACATTTTGAAAATTCACACAAACATGGATGACAATACTCGGCTGAAGCTGTCAAGGTGTTAAACATAAGGTCCGTGGACCAAAGCTGGTCCACAAGAGGCTTCATTCTGGCCCACCAAACCGCCCAGAAAAATGTAAAACGTTTGAAGATAACATTGAATTTTAATAAATTTTCAAATATATGCTCGGCGCCACAGCAAATACAAATACAAATGTAATGGTTATTATGCCGCTGTTTGATCAGTCGGGCCTACTCAAGATGAAACTGGACTTGTTTGTGACTGTGTGCAGTGTATTGTCAGCCCCCCTTCAAATTTTAAAATGCCACGGAAACGTAGAGATCTTAGGTCAACTTTTAAATACATATAATCTATTGTTGAATGAAACTAAAAGTCACTTCTTGCTACTTTCCATGCTTTTGAAGGCATAATCAGCCCATGTAATAGACCAACTTAAGCCTTATTTTCACAAAAAATATTAATAAGTTCAGATAAATTGAGCATATTAGTGTTAATGGCACATTTTTGAGCCAAACTATTTTCCAATTAACGACAAACACAAATAATATATAAGATTTGTAATAACACCAAATGTGGAACATTTTAATCGTTACTTCTTTGATTGATCTGTAATCTACCACATAAGTCAGTCTGTCTCTTGACAAAATGTGCCTGCATTAAACGGCAACTGTGAAGAAGCTATGAAGAAAATCCAACAGATTTCTTCAAGTCCTAATTAAACCATCTGTTTTCGAGTGACTGCTCAGTATCATTCATGTTGGCAAAGTTTGACCAAACCTGTTACGGCCCACAGTCCAAAGAACAGCACTAAATGTGCCACCATTAACTTTTGAAACTTGGAAACCCTGAAGTACTTCTCAGTAACATTTTGGCTGCATTTGTCACTCTTCTGTCACAGATTTTAGAGAAGCACTCGTCATCATTTCAGAATTCTTCATGCTTGTCTGGCAGGCAGTCAGTAGCCGGAGCGGAGTGAGGGACTTCCTCACTGAGCCTCCAGCACACACACACACACACACACACACACACGTATATTGTGAGGGCTAATGCCTCTTCGACTGACACCTTTAATAGGAGTGCGCGCTTTGGAAGAAAGGCTAATTGGGCTGAATGGAAGATTTGCATTAAGGGATGGCAACGGTGTCATATTGGCAAATGGCTGAAAAAAAAAAAAGAGAAAAGATGAGCTAATCCAACGAGGTTAAAATATGCCGTTAAGAGCCTCTTTCACGTCAACACAATCACTTCCATTCTTTAGCGTTATTTTCTCTTCTATAAAACTATTGAACTGAAGCTGATTGTAAAAGTGCAGCTTTCTGAACTTGGAAAACTACCTTCTCTCCCGATGAAATCCAGCCCAGAATTGCTTCTTATGCTCAGTTCAGCAGTAATAAAAAGAATTACTGTAAGTCAGTCAGCGCTTGAGAAAAAGGGAAGTTAAAGGGGTTTATCACTAATGTGTTTTACAAAGTTCGGCTCTTCCTGGTGAGCGGAATGTTTCCAGCAGTGAAAAATGATGTTAACAGTTATCTGTGGGCAATGGCTAAGAACCTCTGGAATGCTCCTCAGAGAGAGATTCGCTTTTATTGTCCTGCTTTTTTTGGCTACTCTGATGTTTTAGGGCTTAAGGCAACATCACTCAGCACACAGGAGAGGTGTTGATGGGACCGAACAGATGTGTTGGCATTGTAAAAGACGGCGAAGGCTGACAAAAAGATAGACGGCGGGATAAGAAGGGTGAAAGGGAATGATACAGTAAAGACAGGGAAAGATTGGAAAAAGACAGAGAGTGAAAGATGAAGTGGCGGGACGCCAGTCGATTGCCTTACCTTGTTATCTTCATTCCCGCTCTGCTTTAGATTTATCTTCCCTTCTGACAAGAATCACATTTGCCAGAGGTTTGTTCTCCTGCCAAAGCGCGGCACTATGAAGAACATGAAATAATATGAGTTGTTTATTAGTCTGCGGTGGGTTTCTGCCTGATTCATGGTGTCATTAGGGAACAAGAGTCCAAACAGAAATTCAGTCCATGTAATCCACTGCGAGCGCTGCATGGGATCGCTCCTTTCTCTCCACCGCGGAATTACTGTACACCAACAAATATTCAGGGATGCACAATTTGGGGAAAAAAGTCTAAACCTATGTTGCATCATTTTCTTTTAAATGAATGAATCAGATTTCGGTGCCATTGGAAAGAGATAAGCAGTGGAAAGAAAAGGAAAAAAGCATCACACGTCCTGCCTCACAGTATTATGATGCCACACTGGATTTATTTACGGAGCACATTTCAGCGGTTCCCATTTTTCAGCTGAACAATCCTCGTCATGCACAAACCCTTAACGTACATGTAATGCAGATTGTCACAGCGTTCGCGTTCGCCGCGGTGATGCAAATAAATTGTGAATCCGTAATGTTCACGAGTTCACATACATTATTGTAAGCAGGAGATGAAGCGTGATGCTCATATATAGCCGTGTCAGAGTGCATTAGAGAAACTTTCACTCTCCAGGTGACGAAACATTAGTTTTGCAATGGTGTCAGACCTTTTTTACTGTGAGGCAAATGCAATGTCGCACAGGCTGAGAGGAGACAATTGTTGTGATCATAGCTGGAGAGCTCGTGGGCCTCTGTGGGCTTCGCCACGAGTCTCGGATGTCTGTGCCCACTGAAAATAGCTGCGGGGGAACTGCTCATCGCACCATTCATTACCTGCTGTTTACTCTTTTCTCCAGCATATCAGAGGGGTGAACTATTAGGTTCGTCTGTCTTTTTTGGAATTATTTATAAGCCATGCTGTGGTCTTTCCCAAAAAAACAAACCAAAAAAAAAAAAAAACCCAGCTTCCCTGAAGTTCTATTTTAGCCGTAACGCAGCCGGACTGATCAATGCAGCAAAGATATTTAAAGCTTTATTTCAATGTAAAATCTGAATACATGTTTTTTTAGGTGAAAAAGGTGAATTCCCTTTCAGTTTAAGGGTTTTACTTTTGTCTGGTCAACCTATT
This sequence comes from Salarias fasciatus, assembly GCF_902148845.1. Lineage (NCBI taxonomy): Eukaryota > Metazoa > Chordata > Actinopteri > Blenniiformes > Blenniidae > Salarias > Salarias fasciatus. The sequence goes on along the minus strand of NC_043746.1, from coordinate 7,716,370 downwards.
GTGGAGACATTTGAAATTATTCTGTTCTCCCAGGCCCTGAAAGCTCAGTGAATTTATTTGCAAATTTTGTATTTAATTCAAGGTTCCTTCCTGTTCTTTATTTTATTTTATTTTTTTGTTAATGTTATGGTAGGATGGCAGGGAGGATCTCTGCTCAGCTCCAAGCCTGATATTGTTTTCACAATATACTCAGATTTGTCCTTACTGAAGAAAAAAATAATACAACATTGTATCATGGCCCACAAAGAGAACCACAGACAATATTGTTATGATACTAAATGGGTCCAGTTAACAATAAGTGACGTCTCAAGATGTCAATGAAGTGTGGGGAAAAAAAAAAAGAAAGAAGAGGGGCTGAAAAAGCCAGTAAACTGGTGAACCTATTGGCCTTATTGGCGTTTAAACCTCACATAAACATGCTGATAAGCCCCGCCCACTAGGGACCGGCACAGACACAAACCAATGGAGCAAGAGGAAAAACAAGATGAAAAGACAAACTGGCAGTTACCCTCAAATGTCTTTTACTTGACAAGGATGACTTTTATTCCTCTTTTTCCTGAGTGTGTCTGTAGTGACATCAATAGCTGTTAAAACTTATGAGACTGTCAAGCGTGGTCACTCGCGGCAGACAGTCCCTCTGTGGAGCAAGGGACTTGTAGATGAAGTTCAATCACCATTTCAGACGTCTGAAGAAAACAAACTGCTTCAAATTAAGACAGAAATCAACTTTTCTCAATGTGTCTCAGCAGGTCTTTTTTTAAGCTTTTCCTCTTTTACCAACAACAATAACAATCATTTTGGTGCCCCGAAATTTGTGAACTGCTTTGTGTCTGAAAAGCAACTACTGTACATGTGGGCTTTTGTAAAGATTATAAAGGCCTCCCCACGGAGCAATAAATTTGCCGCCCAGGTGCCACTTTTATCTGCGGCGCAGCTCTTCAAGGTTATCTCAAACGTGCGACACAAAGTACTCCCACCCAGCAAAGTGAAGAAGCAGGAAAGGAACCAAAACCATCAGTCACCAATTCTATTTCCCAGCTCGGGGAGGTGGTACAGCCGGAGGGGAGGAACACTGACTTACACACCTCCACTTAGCCCCAGCTGAGGGCCCCCCACCACCATTGAGATAGAGTTACCACAGGGGGCCACTTGGAGGCTAAACGCCCTTCTACAGCAAGGCCCCTCAGGGCCCCATTGTACATTCGTCCCTCAGTGGGAACTCTTGCCACTGCAATCTCCAGCCAATCACCTTCCCCAGAGACGGTCTCATTTGTGTAGACCCTGAGTGAACCTGATGTGGAGGTGAAGCAAAATTCACCCAACAAGGTCCAGAGACTGTTTCATACCGGCTGTTTATAGATCGACGGACAGATAGATAGATGTTCAGATAGATGGATAGAGAGACACGACACTGCGTCTTCTGCTGGTCGCTGTCGCCTTCTGCCTTCATCTTACTTCATTCACCACTCAGGTATCAAAGGAAGCTTTCAATATAAGCCAAGTAATTATTATTCCTTTTTTTTTTTTTTTTTTTTTTTTTTTTTTAATCAAGTGTTCCTGTTCATGCAGCTCATGCTTCACAGCATATATTTTCTCTTGGCGTTCTTGGCAAACTGGCATGCCTTCCAACTCCGAGTCATCTCCGTAAAACCTGAAAAACTGCCATGAGAGGTTTTAGGGTTACCGTGTCTCTCAGTCATGATCAGCCTCCTTAACAAATGCTTGCAGTACGATTCCGGGAGGCATGCTCAGGTGCCGCCTTGCTATTCCGGTGGGTCACTGCCGTCATGTGCACACTGGCACAAAGATGGAGGAGCTGCAGAAGAGACATAATGCTGTGCCGAATAACTACAAGGGTTGTGAACCTTTATTCATATTCAGTTCTAAGGAATTTATTCTTTTTTGACATATGGATATCTTAATATATTAAATAATAGTTATTTAAGAGCAAATCATGACGCATTAAGGTATATCGTGACAGCCCTAATAGATGTTTACCTGTTTGAAAAACAGATATTCTACTTAGCAACGGAAAATACGTTTATATTTACACAGAAATTGTTAGAATTGATCATGGATTATACTTGTGTAAAACCATGACCTCGGTTGGCTAAAGCAGTCCAATTCAGGCAATTGATTTACTTCCTCCAACTTTTGCCTATTCCCTGTTGTTTGTCATTGAATGTGAGATTTACCAGTGACACCACAGGTTAAGAGCCACAAAGCATAATCTTTCTCAGGGGAACATGACTTTGTGAAGGAATTTTCCATCAAACGAGAGCTTTGGCCTTTTTAAAGGGAGCTTGCCCTGCAGGCTCTGCACCATGTGGCCTCCAGCGAAAGGCCAAGTCTATGCGGCTTTGCCGAGATATGGTCTTGAGACCGAGGATGGACCTATCCTCTGTCCTTGTGCTGGCTCAATGTAGTGATAACACGAGTCTGAGCCAGCACCTGATGTTCTTCCTTCAAGTCCAGAGGTGAATCGCTGCCTCACAAAGCGTAATAAGTCAATATACCGGCTTTTCTTTGCATTCAGCTTCCTTATCGTCGCAGGCGGGAGTTTTTCTTCTCTTCTTCCCTTCATCACAGCGGGGAAAACAAAATGAGGTGGTGGTGAAAGCTGAAACTATTACACGTGAGAGAATTTCACAGGACCATGGCTACTTTTCTCTCCCCGCCCTCACACACACACACACTGCTATGCAATACAAAGGAAGCAACTCTATAGACACGAAGGAAGGATAAGAAGGTTGAAATACATCACTGACTCATTCAGTCGCTGTTGTGTTCGGCAGCACAGCTGAATCACAGATATTTCCTATCTGACTCCATGCACCCATCACAGCGACTTGGAAGCTGCGATACCACATCATGTGTTCTGCTTTTCCGCAGTAGATAAGCAAATTCCTCATTTCCACCCCTCTCACATGTGGTGGCCATGCGTCCAATGTTGACCGCCTCTATAGAAGGGAATATGTGTGTAATTCTGTTGTGATTGAAACCTCGAACTGTCACTGCAGATCAATTGGAGACTGTATTCCAGTGGGACATCTCTGTTTCATCTCCCTTTTGTCTGCTCTCCCCCGACTGCAGGGTCTCTCGCTGTCGATCAAATCGTGTGCATGTGCGTGTCTGTGTCTGCAGGGGTCTTAAGACACAAAAGAACAAATCTGTCACTGCCACAACGCTCCCTCATGGGCCGTGTCACTAACTAGGTTACAATGGATCATGGCAGCTACTTTCCTCTCTAGATATCCTTTGATATTTTTCTTTTTTGACTTTGTTTTCATCTATTTGCGGGTGGAAGACGACAAGTATGTATGTTATATAAGCCTTCGCTATGCCAAGTGAGTGCAGCACGAAATAAGAAATTTCATCTCGCGCTACAATTTCTGCCACATCATGCAGACACAAAACAAAACACTTTAGATTTATGGACTGCAGCCACTGCATAAAGTGCTTCTGACAGATTGAGCCGTCCTTGGGCTGCGCAGGTACAAATAGGTTATGAGGGCCCTAGTTATCAGCTCCACCGTATTTGCTAAGATAAGCATTATGTCGACTAGCTGCAGGCCTGGTTTGGTGTAAAAGGTTAGCGGAGTCACTGAGCTGCAGCTGGAGCGATGTTGCTGCTGCAGCATCCATCTCTGGGAGAGCGCTGTGACATTCTCCCAGTTTTAGTGAGGGCGCAGAGAAAGATATGGTCTGTCAGCATGACGCAGATTGGTTGCCAGATGCCAAAGGTGGGAAGATGTAGAATGTGCGTCTCTGCACTCAGTGCCCCTAATTTGCATGAGGTAGTTTGTATTCCACGGCGGTTTGTGTGGAAAGATGTGCGAGTAAGATATCTACACGTGTAAGCTACTGTACAGCAGCGTATAAACGCGCACACACGCACAAAAAAAGTTCCCGTTCTCCCTACAAATCTCTCCGTGTGTCGTCTGCCTGCCTGAAACAGATGTCCGAGCGACCTACCTCCATTACCGGAGCTCCTCTGCAGTATAACTTAGCTCTGCTTGAGACGCTGCCCGGCCTTCTCAGACAGCTGGACCGGCCCACCATCATCACCATCCCTCCGCTCAGACGCGACACTTTCAAAGCCGACTCAGAGATTGTGACAGCAGGGCAACAAGCCAAGACGAGCTCTATCTTCATGTAGCTCCTGCTGGAGGTGGGAGAGTGCGAGCCGGACTCGGCCCATCCCTCTGCTGTAAGTGGTCATTAAAGCGCCGGCTGACAGCGCTTTTCCTCTATGAGTGGTGGTGAAGTTGTCCTGTTCGCCGCACTAGCTACTCCACTCAACGCCACAAGGTTCAGTTTAATGGTGTCTGCTGGTTAGTACTGATCCATCTGTCACTGTGTGAGTGTGTTAGATATCATCATGCTCTGCAGCCCTGTGCTGTGCTGAGTGTGTCATGTCCTCACTGACAGTGCTAATCTTTCAGATTGGATTCAGTTTTTTTTTGCACACAGGACAAGAAAAGACATGTGAGAAGATAACGGAGGACAAGCGGTTCTTGGCTCAACTGTTTCTTTGAATATTCTGGATTATATTTCTCCGTCTCATATTGCCGCCTCGGTTCTCCCTAAATGAACCTGATGGGCATTAGAAATCTGGAAACAGAAGCAGAACGTAGCGGGGTGACAGGTTGATCCGGAGGTAATCTCGGCTAAGGCCCATCTGTCTGATTTCTCTGGGCTGAATGGGAAGCAGTGTGGACGGTTTCACACAAGAGGCCAACAGATTGCTGTAAAAACCTTTGAATGGCACTCATTTCACAGGATAGACTCATCGACATTGAGTGTTGCCCCACAATTATCATCATTACATATGCCGGGCTTAATGTGCCGTGAAGATTTATATGCAGATGAGAGCAGGTGGCATTCCCCTGTATCAGTCCAGTAAGTGTATATCCTGAGAGCGCTCGTGTAATTTCAAGCAAAAATCCCCAGTTCAAGTATCAATATTAGGCTAATACATTCCTCTCAGAGTCAGGCACCTCTGTTACTAATCAGGTGCCATTGTTTTTCCCTCTACCACGTAATCATCAATATTGATGAGGCATCATTTGATTATCATGGTAGTATTATGCTTAGAGTTAATGGCAGATGTAATTTTATACCCATCAACTACAACATAATATTCTATTTCTTTTTCATCCTTCAATTCCACCGAATTGTTCTCGCTCCAGGTATTCCAGCAAATGGTGAATAAATTACTTGGAGACGCCCAGAAGCCTTTATGGTTTTTCATTGTTATTCATTCAGTACGGTTCTGGGTTTTATTTATCTATCTTTATTTTATGTTAGAAAATCATGGCAGATAATCTTAGGGAGCAGGCATAGGAGAATTAAGCTGCATGGTGCCTTGGTCGGTCCCCCCACCTCTCTCTCTGCTTTCTGTCTGCCCCTTCCTCTCCCCATGCCTGCCTCCCAATCCAATCTATGCCATTCATCAGATGGAAGTGATAAGCTTGGGGAGCACACGCAGAGGCACTATAGCAGCTAAGCTCTCTATGCGACTGTGTTATATTGCAGTAACTGGATCTTCTTCTCGTGTATTTCTTTGTGCGCAAGTGAGTAGTAAACAGCAGCCGGAGGTCAATGTAGGACAATACGGAAGCAAAGCATCTGCTGCATTTACCTATGCAATTTCACTGGGCCTCGTAATGTATTGAAATAATTGTGATTAGATTTATTGATGGCTCAGACCTCGCTGGGGAATCCAGTGAAGATTTTTTTTGTTTTTTGTTTTTTTTTCTAAAGGGAAGAAGTGAAATCAGTTTGCTCCTCCCTGGAGCAACATTAAAAAAGTGCCTCAGTGCTCCAGTTTTTTAATGAGTTATTGACAGACGTACTGTATGGGTGGCACCAGTTGTAATGATGATGAGACAAGCAGGGCTGTCAGACTCATTTCAATTCGGGGGCTGCGTACAGCCCAATTTCATCTTGAGTGATCCGGACTGGTAAAATAGTGCCATAATAACCTTTCAACTTTGAAACAATTCTGTTTGTTGTGACACAGACTATGCGTGATGAAAATGTTGATATTGTAACAAAACCAAACAATTACTACTGAAAATTACTAAAGCCAATTTTCATTCTCCCTTCTGGTGTGAAATAGAGTGAAATGTCCAAAAAACATGTTTTTACAACCTCGCCCTGACAGCATGGTTTTGACACTAATGCTAGTTTGCGAGTTTTCATGGCAGCATCACCAATATCTCAGCTCGGGTTTCCACTGCTGTGTCCACCGCGATTTAAAAATTGTGTTTCCCTGAAATATTGCTGATTTGGTTCATGGTTTGGGAGGCCAGATTGGAGCCTCTTGTGTTCAGGGTTTGGTCCACAGGCCTTATGTTTGACACCCCTGCAGTAAAGTGTCATCCCAACACAATATGTTTACAATTTTAAGAGAATTTCCTGCCTAAAAAAAAAAAAAAAAGTGGCCAATAATTCATGAATTGTAACAGTTTGTCATTCGAGGCAATAGTTTATTAAGGTAGTTACTGTCTGTAGCAACTTAACTGCTTTTTAAAGAACTAGCAATCACTGCAATCAATAACTTATTTTGCTTCAATAAGTGATCTGCAAAGTGTATTTGATTGCATGCTCACTTGGCAACATCCACTCTTCCCGTAGCCATGAATTTGATTGCATTCTGCATTCCTTGTACATGCAAACGCGCTGTTGCTTTTTTTAACTTTCCCATCGGGGAGACTGACTGCTAGTGAGAACAGAAGGAGCGGGGCAAAACTGTAAGCAGTACAGTTTATTGACAATGCTGGCAAAACACAGTCTTACAAAGATATTTTCAGTTCATTATTATTCTGTGGTGAGACAAATTAGAAACTTTTGGGCCAGTGCAGTCTTGGTAATTAATGGAAAACTCTGCCTATGTCAGCCTAATCATAACTTTTAGCAAGCAGCGCTGCGTTCCCTTCTCCCGTGCTGACTAATTTTAATGTCTTCCCAGTCGTCACATGTCATATTTAGGTCTTGGAGCGGACTGGAAATGAGGATTTGTTTATTTATTTAAAGAATTAAATTGTAATTACAGGTGGTTGGGAATCACAGCTGTACAGTTGGAGCGCCTGCAGATAAAATGTGTACTTTCAGGTGTTGTGAAAAGAAACAAAGATGATTAAAAAAAATGAAAACAAATAGTGAGCAGCTGTATCTCTCCCGCTTCCACAATGCTAAAATTATCTCACTCGATGAACATGCATTCAGTGAAAGTAACCTTGGCGCTACGGTTGGAAAATGAATTGCCTTCATCCTTTCATTAGATACTTTATCTTGCTTCCATTCTTTTATTTATCTATCTGGGAGAGCATTCATGTGTCACTTTCCCTTATCCTTGGAGACGAGCATGGAGACAATGGTTCCACTGCAGCATTTCCTCTCGCTCTGTCTCTGCCCAGCAAAACATGACGGAACAAATGAACCAATTAAGTGTGCCGGTGGCTGTGCCGTCCCCGGGGGGGCATCTAAGGAACTGAGACGGCCTGATTAGCTCAGAGGTAGGCCTGACTGGAGACAGCCAGCTAAGTCGACACGAGTGAGAAAAGCTCAAATAATATGGGCATGCAGCGCTCTGAAGGAGCACGTGCGTGCGTGTGTGTGTGTGTGTGTGTCTGTGTGTGTATGTTGCCTTCTCTGCCTTTGGCTTTTTGATTGGTGTCGATTGGTGTCAACACTGTTTCAAAGTTGAAATTTGTTTTATAGAAGAACTCACACGGACAAATGTGCTTGTGTCAGATTTGCACTGAGAGCAGGCTTGACAAATGTGCTGCGGATGTAAACTGCATTTCTGCTACGGAGACAGACCTTACAGCCAGTAATAAACCCCGAGAAGCGAGGCAGCCGATAAGGCAACAAATCCCCTACATGAGTGACAACTCCAGGTGGAGAGTCCAGAAATGTTTAACCCGCTCTAACTTTATTTCCATCGATCCCATGTGCTTCCAGAACACCTAGCCGGGTCCCACTTGACTTTAAACAAGAATGATCAGTTAATACCTGCGTTATTGATCTGACTTGACCCTCTAATATTGAATCTCTTTTTGGACACTGTTCAATCTTTCTGATGTGATACTCTGGAAAATCTGAAACGTGTACACACTACAGGAACAGGTTGTGTTGTGTATTGACAAAGGCTTTTAAAAATCCCTTTAAATGTTGTCAGAGGAACATTTGATGTCCATATATTTCGATATTTCTCTTGAAACAAGCTTCAAGGTTTCAGGGTTAGGGGCGTCTTCTAGATTTGAAGTTAGTTTTAGGCCCTGTTCACGAGGTTTTGAGTGAAAACACATTGCTTTTGCATTTTTGTTTCAGAAAAAGTTTTGTTTTTACACAACAACACTTTAAAAACAAAGGCTGAGTTTTCCCTCATTTCCACAGACAGTCGAAAAGTTCCACCCTGCCATTTTCAAAAAGTTGCGTTTTCAATGTTTCCAAGCAAGACTGTCGTGTAAACGGAACCCAAGTGACCACTTAATGTCGACCACTCACATACGCCACTGCGTGCTGATGTGACGCCATCGCTGTGTTGAGTCTTTCAACATACATGACTCTGTTTTCCAGGAGGACAAAAAGAAGAATGTTGATTTGAAAAAAAAAAAATGAGATAGTATTTGGCACAAATCAGGAGATTTGTCACCATTTAGCTCATAGAGGGGATAAAAAGTGCTGAAATGTGTTCTTCTTTCATTGCTTCTTGAAGCCAGACTCACACTGGGTAAATCACATGCAGGTAATTGGTTCAGCATCTCTGTGATACACACAGCATAAAAGAAGGATTCATCCTTTGGCCCTTGAAACGCAGTGTGCTGAATAGGTGACTGTCACATCGGGTGTTCGCTGTACGCCTTCTCCCTCTTTCTCCACTCCAGATTCACTCACCTGGGACTTTGGCCCTGCCTCCCTCTTCCTATTTTGCTTATTTTCCGACATTGTGGCATGGCCTTCTCTTATTTCCAGGCTTTGGCATTCCGACAAGATCTGCACTTTCGGGTCCTCGGGGGGCGGGAGAACGAAACATTCAAACCCTCTTCATCTCCCAGGCAATTTTGAGACACCTTGTCCCCCAAGGTCAATTTGTCACCATGTGGAATGCCAGGAGGCGTCCTTGGGGCTGACCACTGGTCGCGGCTCTGTGTGACACTCGGGGAGAGAAAGAGGAGCGAGAGGGAAGGGACGTGGGGAGCAGAGGGAGAATGAAACTGACAAAGGCCCTGAAACAGATCTGTCCCACTCAGCAGAGCCAAGGGAGTATGCAGCCAGGCTGTCAGCACCTCTCATTAGTCAAAGGCAGCCTCCCTGACAATGTGACACTGATTACTGAAAGCCCTGATTCAGACTTTCTCTCCTTCTCTGGGCAGCCGCAAACAGTGTCAGCTGAAGCTGCACGCACGTGTGCACACACTCACATGCGCGCACATACACCACACCACACACACACACACACACAGTACTTCAATTCACTCTCTTTCCTCCTCAAAATGCTTGAAGTGCATTTAATTTCATTTAACCCCCTTACCCCCCATCCCAAGGAAAAAAAAAAGAGAGAGTAAAGCCTTCATTAAAAAGGAGTGATAAAGGGCAAACGGGTGTCTTCCAGCCCTATTTAAAATCTATTTATTGATTTTTTTTTTTTCTGGGTGTAAATAAATATTAAATGGCATTATTGTGCGCCGAGGCTTTCACACTGGCAGGAGTGGTGATATTACCGGGGATGAAGAGCGGCGTTCATTAGGACTTTATCATTTTTATTGATCCGGCTGACATGTCTCAGCACTGAGGAGGATCTGATTGCTTTTACTTAATCACTGAACAGAGTTGAAGGGAGGAATAAGAGAAAGTGTCAGTGTTCAGAGAGAAACTGAAATGATCTCTGAATGTCAAACAGGACCACGTCAGAGCTGACAGCCTCCATCGCTATTACTATTCTCTTTAGAGTTACTCTATAGGAACGCAAAAAAACAAACCACATGCTGTCACTAATGACATATTCAATCAACCATTTAATCAATGTATTGTACATACAGTCCTTTATTGGGCTCTCCTCATTCCTTCCCCAAAAAACAGAAAAAAAAAATGTATTATAACTTTTCCCTTTATAAAGTGCTTATCAAAATACTTGGAAACAGACCACTTCATTCCTACATTTTACTGTGAGACATTTCCCGAGTCAATCATATAGTTTGATCTTTGGACTCATTAATAAGCAGATAATCGTTTTAATAGGATTTCCTGTGAACAAAAATAACTGTAGAATTTACTCTGTGAACATTTAAATCTCATGTTCTGAGGCTGATTCCATAAGTTCTTTGTAATCATAATAAATTTATTGCTGCTTAGCATGTTCCTGTTAATGTTTTATCAATGTACTTTATGTTCTATATTCTCGGGCAGAATTTCAGTGGCACTAATTTTTTTTATTTCTGTTTTCCGGCTTGGCTCAAAACCATGTTATGTTGATGTATGCAACGCTGCTTGGTGATGAAATGCAAATTATGTGCACAGGCTTGACAAGGGTCCAACAAGTATTGGTTCAAAATAGCACACTCGAAGCAGTTGTAATAAAACAAAGCAATCCACGCTGATTATCATGTACAACAGTGCACAGACGAAAAGCTTCCAGCTCTACATCAGATCGCTGCTCTACATTTAAATGTTTGTACTTGAAAAAGAAATAAGGCGATCGTCTCACTTGTTTCACTTTGCATGTCAACAACTCTGAGAAAACGGCTGCTGTAATAAAAGAAGAAAAATGTTGATAGAGGGGGAAAAAAGCTGTAGTTTAGGTATTTTACCTCTACTTAGAAGTTCAATGCTGATGCGGTTCAATGGAGATATCCGTGGCACCGTTTCCCAGCTGTGAAGAGGAAATGAAGGAGGGAAACCCTCCCTGTCTGTGCAAAAGGGCTTTTCATGTGGATGCTCTGAGGGCGGGAAGCTTGACCCCTCGTGAGAAGAGTGTCCCCCCTGCCCTTCAAGCACAGACACTGCTGTTAGCCTGACCAGGCCAAGGATTAAAGGGAATTTGTAGGGAGTCCTCAGCTCTGCAATTCTGACTTCTGGACTGTGTTTCCCCAGTTTGTGCCACCTGTGGACCTGCCAGTGGGTATACAGTCTTTGTGCCTTCGATTGATCCACGTGGCATTTTGACCTGGAAGGTCTCTATAGGCTCCAGTCTTTGTAAGAGAGTCCACGGCGAGCTCCCTCTGAAAGCCCAGACTATTTCCTCCCAGGTCTCCTGTGTTTCGGTCTCCCTGACTTGAATGCTAAGTAATCTCTCATTGGCCCGCTTCATTTATCCGCACTTAACCCTTCGACCAGTTGACTGCTTCACGCGTTTGATAAATCTGCCTGCGCGGTGATGCACATGCTCTATACTGCGCCTCTCATTAGAGTGCTGTTATTCTGACGGCAACGTATCGCACGCTGTCTGCTTGTCAGTGTACCGGGTGGGGGGTGGGGGGGGGGGGATGTTATGTATCAGAGGATGCGTTCCTCCCCTCTCCCCGTCTAGGTTCTAACAAGGCCAGGATAGCAGCCAGATTGACAGCTGCTGGGGCATTTTAACAGGCGTGGTGTTAAACTGCTAAACTCAGAGGAGGCATATGAATGACTGGCTGCCAAGCGGCACTGAGCACAAGCCGACTGCCTTTACTGTTGCAATCCTCCAACCGACCGTCGGCTTTCGCGATCGGAAGAGTTGCAGTCTCGTACGAACGCGTTGTATCGACAGAAGTTCGGACCACAGCGTGACATTTTGTTCTTTTGCTTCCTTTAGTTGTTCAGAAGACAACTCCAGTTCCGGTGTTTGATTGAAGTTAATAGATTCAAAGAACAAAACAAATGTTTTGATGAGAGAGTAAATAAATTCATCGTATCATTTATCCACTGTTTGTTAATGGCAGAATAGTGGTGAATAAGACATGTGTTTGTTGGAAAAAGGAAGTGAATAAATGATTTGGTGCCATGACAAATCCTGTCACAAACCAAAAATAATTAAGAACTAATCACAAACAAGTCATTACATATTCATATTTACATTAATTATGAGTTGATATAAATGGCTGATGTCTTAATCATATTATTGTGGTAATGAACACATAATTTATACATGAAATGTTGATTTCAAATGAAAATAAATAGTTCAGATGATCCCAAAGGCAGCAATAAAACATGATTCACACTCTGACAACAATTTAACCTTTATATTTTCTGTTTTTTAAGCCATTTAATGTTATTTGATCAAGCAAAAAGTTGTGTGGGATGATTAAATTATTAGGAATTTAATCAATTGTCATCAAACATACATCGGTCCATCTGTACCTGCTTGTCAAAATACAGTGAGGATATATCTTGTATAGATCGGTGATTTGGTTAAATCTGGCTGCGTGGTCGCGCCACAGCAAAAAAAGCAAACCTTTCTTTCTTTTATATTCAGTTTCTCAGACGAAGTCGGTGACTGATAATTTGATATTGAGCCGGTCTAGCCACAAATTAAAGCTTTTGTTTATCATTATCCACAAATCCATCTATACTTGGCTAACACAACTTATTGACAGACGAGACCATGTGATTCAGCGAAAAGCTGCAGAAAGACCTGTTCAGTTGATATTCTGTCAAACTAAATACCGATAGACATAATGTTCCCAAATGGTCTTCACTTTTAGTTGTTTTTCATTTATGTGGCTCAGACAACTTTCCAACTTTTTTTTTTTTTTTTTTTTTGCAGAGGTGTTGTGTAAGTATGTTAATTTTTGAGGATTATGAGTCTTTAATATTTGGCCAACAATTGTAAGTATAAGGTATGGAGGAAGAAGATTTGGAGGGGCCGTGCAGAACTGGGAGCAGTAACACGACACTGGTATTTGCCAGTTCTTTTTTTTTTTTTTTTTTTTTTTTTCCCATCGCCTCCCTTTCTGTCCAAAACAGAGGGGAAGTCGAAAACACCATTTGTCAGTGCACATTACATCTCTGCTGTTATATTCCCAAATGAAAGCTCAGTATGTGGCTCCTTTCAACAGAAGATGGTAACAGGCCTTGTTAATTGGACTTGGCTTGGTTTTCTATGAAGCCCTATTGTCAGCATGACTGACTGAGGATTACTGGGCCAAAATAGCGCCGCACTCATGGAGGCACCAACTGAGCACAGAGTGTAAAACTGATGTACCCTTTAAATGGAGACTTCTGTTAATTATAATAATTTAACTTTAAAGCATAAACAAAACATTAAAATTCTCATAGATTCCTGGTCAAGAGCTCCTGCTGCACATCATCGGGCTTGTTCCTGCTCA